>NC_092142.1:56194828-56494828 GCF_043159975.1 Macaca nemestrina
GATCTGACTGCAACTGTATGGGAAACGCTGCACAAGACCTGCCCTCGATGAGCCCTGAGGACCCCGAGAGTGTGAGGGATAAGTTTTGGGGTGATCTGCGATGCAACATAAATAACTGGAACACCCTCCCTCCCCCACCCCTCACACACCCCTGGCCCAGCCAGATCCCTAAACAGCTGGAGCTCCTTCAATGTGTCTTTCATTCACAAGCACACTGATGTGCACAGGCAAACCTGGGTATTCTGATTCGTTTTTCCAAACAGCTTGGACTGTGAAAATAAACACCCCGATGGCAGGTGTTGACACACATACCCTGACATGGGTCTATTTCGGGGCCTGTAGGCCTCCCACTGTGCACCGAGAGGCCTCCACCTGGGCAGGGAAAGACTTCGTTTAACATTTTGCAGTCTTGTGTTGGGTGTAGAATGAGGATAAAGCACGTAGAATCAACCTGTGACGGATGCTTGGCCTTAATCAACTGCCTCGGGGCTCTCCTGATCCCTGGCCTTCTTTTTTAAAGATAGCTTTATTGGGACATAATCCATACACCATGACCTTTGTCCTTTTAAAGTATGCAAGTCAGTGGTTTTGAGCACATCTACAGTTGTGCAATCATTACTATAATCTAACCTTTTTTTTGACAGGGTCTTGTTCTGTCACCCTGGCTGGAGTGCAGTGGTGTGATCACTGCTCACCACAGCCTCAACCTCCTAAGCAACCTTCCCACCTCAGCCTCCTAACTGGGACTACAGGCGTGTACCACCACACCTGGCTAATTTTTTTTTTTTTTTTTTTGGTAGAGATGGTGGGGTCTCACTATGTTGCTCAGGCTAGTCTTGAACTCCTAGCCTCAACTAATCTGTCTGCCTCAACCTCCCAAAGTGCTGCGATTACAGGTAGGACTGCACTCTGCCTAGAATCTAACTTTAGAACATTTTTTATCATCTTCCAAAGAAACCCTTTGCCAATAGCAATCACTCCCCATTCTCCACTCCTGGGCCAAGGCAACCACAAATCTGCTTTGTTTCTTTGTGGATTTGTCTATTCTGGACATTTCATCTAAATGGAGCCATATAATATTTGTCTTTTGAGACTGACTTCTTTCACTGGGCATAATATTTTCCAAGTTTGTCCATATTGTAGCATGTATCAATACTTCACACCTTTCTTTTTTTCTTTTTCTTTTTTGGAGGGGGGATGGAATCTCCCTCTGTCACCCAGGCTGGAGTGCAGTGGTGCAATCTTGGCTGCAACCACTGCCTCTTGGACTCAAGCGATTCTCCTGCCTTACGAGTTGCTGGGATTACAGGTGCTTGCCACCACGTCTGGCTAATTGTTATATTTTTAGTAGAGACAGAGTTTCGCCATGGTGGCCAGGCTGGTCTCGAATTCCTGACCTCAAGTGATTGCCTGCCTTGGCCTCCCAAAGTGCTGGGATTACAGGTGTGAGCCACCACAACTGGCCAGTACTTCACACCTTTCTATGGCTGAATAATATTCTGTGTTGTGTGGATATACAACATTTTGTTTTTCCATTCATCAGTGGATGGACATTTGGGTGGTTTCCACTTTTTGGCTATTATGAATCATGCTGCTATGTACATTTGTGTACAAGTTTTGTGTGGCCATATGTTTTCATTTCTGCTGGGTACATATCTAGGAGTGGAATTGCTGTGACTCCTGGCCTTTGCACTCTGCCTCCTTGGCTAGAGATCCAGTATCTTCCTTGACAGGCCCAACTATCTCATCCTTCAGGTCTCTTAAAGGAAGCCTCGCTGACTCCCATGGCTGAGTTGGGTCTTCTGTGCCACCCTATCTCCAACCTTTGCACATTTCATATGGCGATGTGATTGCCTGGGTCCTGGTCATGGCCCCCACAGGTGAGCAACTTGAGAGAGACCGTCTGCTTTTGTTCACCACTGTTCATTCCAGTGCCTGGCTCTCCTGCCGCTGGAAAGACAAGAGACAGATTCTGAGCAATCAGGAAAGGCTTCCTGGAGGACGTGGGGCTGGAGTTGGGTTGATAGGTTGGTTTGCCCCAGAGCTGGGCAGAGGGCTTTGATGGCTTCCATGGAAGAAAGGTGAGGAGAGCTTAGAGAAAGGAAGGATGGATGGGTGACAAGCAGGCAGAGAACAAAGCTCAGAGCCCCCGGGCTGTTTAGTCTCGGCCCCTCTAAGGCTGCAAAGTGCCAGTGACTCAGATGTGGAGGGAGGCTCACACGCTGCAGCGTGAGGCTCCCACATTAACCCTCACCTGCCTGGAATCGAAAAGCCACAATGGAAGCACTCGGCACGCGGCGTTAACCCTCAGCTGCCCAGTCCTTGAGCCCCAGGGCCAAGGGCTGTGGACATGGCCTTGAGATCCCCGGGAAGGCCCCGCCCTCCCTCCCCCCAGAATCTGATTACGTTAGGCTCAGCCTTCTGATGCCCGGTGGTGAACTTGCCCAGAGAGCACCTAAACACCGTGGAGCGGCCAGCGGCTTGAGCGCCCATAGACAGACAAGTGTCCTAAGAATTGGTGCCTCTTCTAGGGAAAAGGAGGCCTGGGCTCCAAGACCTTAAAGACTCGCCTAATTTTCCGCACGGATGAGTAGCCCCAGGCCCCGTTCGGATCCGTCTTTATCTCATCGTCTGTGTCAGAGAAATATGTCATGTTTCCAATCTCTGGCGGCAAGAAAATGCCGAGCTCTTTTGCTATTGGAGAAAAAAAAAAAAAAAAAGGAAGAAAATACTGCGGCCCTAATCCTGCCCAATACATCCCAGAACCCAGCCTTGGGTGTTGCCCCGAGGGCGCAGCGCCGCTCCCATCCGCGCTGGGGGTCCGAGTGGCCCTGGGGCCCCGCAGGCCCGGGCTGAGGCCACCCCTCTGTTCCCGCGTCAGTGGCCCTGAGCGCACAGCGCTCGGAACTCAGAGGTGCCAGAGACTCCGGCGAAGCAGGCCTGGGGAGGGCGCGAAGCCACGTTGTTCCGATCCTCAGCCACCTGGGTCCCAGCCTGGAACCTTCAGACCCTGGCGTTCGGGCCCCCTCGGTGCCAGACGCCCCGAGTGCCGGGGCGCGCCGGGCGCGGGCTGGGAGCGGCGGACAGCGGGCGGGACAGCGCCCCCGCTCCTCCCGTGGGAGGGCGCGCGCCCCTCCAGGAAGCTCCCGCCTCGCCTCCCGCTTCCCTCCCCACTCCCCGCCTCGGCCGGAGGGAGGAGCCCGAGCCGCCACCGCCGCCGCCGCCGCCCGCCCGGCCCGGGAGGAGAACCGGACCCGGAGCGGCTGGGAGCGCACGCGAGCGGGCCGTGGCCGTGCGGGCAGCGCCCTGAGCCCGTCCCGCGCCCGCGGGCCCGGCCGAGCAGGAGCAGCGCCCGGGGATGCCCGGGCGGCCCGGAGCGCGGGCAGCGGCAGCCGTGCGGTGAGGGCGGTGGCGCCCGTGGGACCCGCGGTGAGTGGGGCCCAGGCAGGTGGGGCAGCTTGGCGCGAGTGCCCAACTTCGGCCTTGGGGCTGGGCTTCTGGATCCAGCGGCGGGTCCGTAGGAAGCCGGGTTCCGCCTCGGGGGGCTGCGGCCGTCTAGCCCCCACCGCCCGCGCGAACCCGGACACCGGCGCTTCGGTGACTCAGCTCCGACCCGGCCACGCGGGGGCGCCCCGCCGGCGCCCGGACTGCGGGGGAAGGGCGGGCGGGGTCCCTGGGGAGGGGCGCGCCCTTGAGGGTCCGAGCCCAGCTGCTATGGGGACCCTCCCACCCGCCCCAGGGACTTGGAGGGCGTATGGGAGGTGGAGTCCCGCCGCTGCCACAGCTGCTGAAGGCGTGAGGTCGCGCTGGCTCTTGGCCGGCGCGGGCCGCTCTCCGCGCCCCTCTGTCCTCCTCCCTCCCCTGAACACCCACCCGCAGCCCCAGGCAACTGCCGGAGGGCCAGCTCCCAGCCCCGGTACTGGGAGCGCAGAGGGGGAGTGGAGCTGGGCAGCTTCCCAGAAGTCGGAGTGTGTTTGCAAACTAGTTTTTGCGAAAAAGCTGTCTGGCACCTGTGTGTTTAAAGGGGGCGTGGGGGTGGGCATGGAGAGAGCGGGGGAGCAAGGCCCTCTCTTATTCCCTGTTTCTCGCAGCGATGCTCCTCTGAAAATAGAGGGGTCTTACTCCCCTCTTCCCTGCCCTTCCCACCCCATCCCCCAGCCTCGCTCTCCGTCGCCCCCAGTTAGAGAAGCTCTCCTATGGGGAAGGGGCTGCTTCAAAGGGGGTTGTGATTTGCCCTAGGTCACAGATGCTGCTGGCTCTGGTAGCCAATAGGGGGTTCATCTTGCATCTGAATCCCCTGCCCCATATGTACTGGGGGAAGGGACAAGTGGTCTGAGAGAATGATCTGAGCCGCCCTTTGTTTTGTCTACCTTAGTTTTTTGCTCCCTTAGGGGTGTGTGCTGTCTTCAAAGGGTGGGGGGCTTTTTCTGCCCCTTGGGCATCCACAGCTTCAGGGACTGCAGGGAGCCCGTGCTTTTCAGGAAACAGACGGTGTGGTGTGCGCAGATTGTAATCCCTGGCAGCTGCAGCCTGCCTGTGGCCAGCCCTGATGAGGAGGCCTGGGAGACCTGGGTCTGAACCCCACCTGTGACCAACAGGGAGCTTGGCCCAGACCGTTCGCCCCTGTGGCCCTCCGGGTCATCATCTGTGAAATGGGCTAATGTTCCAGGGCCTGCCTCCTGGAGAATGGACACAGCATGAAGGTGCGGTTTCATGGCATTCCCCCTGGCATATGTCCCGGTGAGCTCCAGGACCGCCCCAGCCAACTGGATTGGAAGGGGTCACCCAGGCAGGTTTCTCCATGGAAAGAACCAGGGACAAAGGATGTGGATGCTTGGGTTCTTCTCGTGGCTGTCACTTCCTGTCTGAGTGCCTTGTCACCCCTTGGACTTGGGGGTTTGTGTCTGTAAAATGAGGCAAATTGTGACATGATCCAGCTTACAGTCGGGCAGCTGGGAGGCTGGAAGTGGGGAACGGGGAGCAGACGTTCTGCAAGTAGGGAGCACTTCATGACTGGCAAGTGTGGTGTCACTGGTGGTGTTCCAACGGACACTCCCTCCCCTGGGATGTCAGGAGAATGAAAAACTGGGGCATAAGGGGAAGAAGATGGCTGAGAATGGAACCTCGGTTTCTATGTCTGTAAAACAGTAAGTACTGGACCCCATCCGGTCCTCCTCCCAGTCCTCAGTTTCTGTATCTGTACACTTTTATATTTTTTTCAGGTAACTGTGTATTTCTGCAAAGGTAGGATTAAATTAGATTGCAAGGACTCGGGTGCCAGCACTTACTGGTACATGGTAAGTGCCTGGTTAACTGTCATTGTCATTATCCATGGGAATATTAAGAAGCCTGATGTGGGTGACTGCATCCAGGATTCTTTGTGGGATTGTCTCAGGCCAACTTGCTCCTCCCCCTCCCATCAGGACTTCTGGGCTGTTCTAGGGGCAGGGGGCTGGGGTGAAAGAGGACCAGGAGAGGTGGTAGTTCTCGTCCAGGTGTCCCCATTTCCCCACATCTGACTGGCTTCACAGGGCTCTAAGGAGTGAACAGAAAACAAAAGAGCATTCTCTAGTAATTTTCTCCCTCCTGTCAGAGCAGGAGGCATCATCGCCAGGTACGGTCCCCAATCTGAGAAGCCCTCAGCTCAGGGTCAGGGTGCCCCCAGCCTGATGGAGGTCTCTGTCCCTCTCCCCTCCCCTGACCCTTACACATAGACGGCACTGGGGCTACTGAATCAGGAGCAAAACACCTCAAGGACCCAGCTCCTTCCCCCTTGCAGAATATGGCCTCAGAGAGGCAGGAACCCTGCAGGACACAGTGGTGTGGGCTCTGTGGGAGCCGGGACGCCAGGTCACCCTGTGATCTTGGCAGGCAGCAGCTAGAAAAGTCCACAATCACATGTCTCCCCACCTCCCTGTCCAGAAGGGAGGACGTGGGGGTCCCACCATACCTGAGGACTGAGCCCAGGTTAGAGGCGCCTCCTGGCTCACATCCTATTGTCTTCTGCCGTCATTGGGCTACCGGACCTCAGATGTCGCTCCCATGGCAGTCAAGAAGACTGCTATTCCACATCCTGGGACATTTCTTTCTTCCTTTTTTTTTTTTTTTTTTTTTTTTTGAGACAGGATCTTGCTCTGTCACACAGGCTGGAGTGCACTGGCACAATCTCAGCTCACTGTAACTTCCACCTCCCAGGTTCAAGCGATTCTCATGCTTTAGCCTCCCAAGCAACTGGGATCACAGGCGCGTACCCAGCTAATTTTTGTATTTCTAGTAAAGACGGGGTTTTGCTATGTTGGTTAGGCTGGTCTTGAACTCCTGGCCTCAGGTGATCCACCCACCTCAGTCTCCCAAAGTGCTGGGATTATAGGCCTGAGCCACTGTGCTTGACCATGTAACATTTCTTTACTTGTCCTGGCCACACCTGCTCTGAGGTCTGCAATGAGACTGACCATAGTGAGACTGTGTCACCATCCCTCCTCACTGCTGCATCTCCTGGTTGTATTTTTCCTGGGGCATTTGCCACTCTTCAAAATCATCTTCTTTACTCATTGGTGCACCAGCTTATCCGCCTCGCTCCCCAAAGGGTGTCAGATCCACAAAAAGGCAAGAGCAAACAGTGTCCATCTTGTTTAGGGTGGTGTCCCTGCACTTAGAACAGTGCCTGGCACATGGTAGGTGCTCGGTAAATCCTTGTGTGAGGAATGACTGCACCTGCCCCTCCTTGCAGCCTCCTGTTAAATGAGTCTGTGATGTTGAGTGATGGATCCTGGGAGAATTATGAGCTTGCCCTCTTGAGTCTCTGGAGGGATCCCTGTCTCACCATGCTGAGTGCTGGAAGGAGCATGGCCTTGCTGACAGCTAGATTTCAAACTTGTAGCCTACAGAACTGTGAGAGAATCTAAGCCATTCAGTGTGTGGTGCTCAACTAATCCATGGCCAACCAGAGTTTGAAACCCGGTAGCTCAGCTCCCAGCATTCACTGTGCTCTTACAATACACTTTTCTCAGGTTGGGCCACCAGGGGCATGTCTCTGAAAGACTGATGGGAGGGCCAGGTGTGGTGGCTCACACCTGTAATCCCAGCACTTTAGGAGGCCAAGATAGGCAGACCACTTGAGCCCAGGAGTTCAAGACCAGCCTGGGCAACATAGTGAAAACCCATCTTTACAAAAATAAAAAAATAAACAAAATTAGCTGGGTGTGGTGGTGCGTGCCTGTAGTCCCAGCTACTTGGGAGGCTGAGGTGGGAGGATTGCTTGAGCCCAAGAGGTCAAGGCTGCAGTGAGCCATGATTGTGCCACTGTACTCCAACCTGTGGAGTTGGAGTACAGTGGACCAATTTTTTTTGGACCCTGTCTCAAAAAAAAAAAAAAAAAGACTGTTGGGGTCCAACCAGAGGAGAGAGGGATTGAAGGAGTTGTTTGCTAGGAGCTGGGCATACTCCCTCTGTGTTTTGGAGAGGGGACAGCCAGGGCACATCAGGCAGGCCAGATAGCCTCAGCTCCTGACAAGACACAAAAGCCTGCAGGGATACAGTTGAGTTGCAGGGAGAATGGGCTCCTGAACCACACTAGGAATGTCCCCACCGCAGGGCCTTTGCACATGCTGGGAAATAGGTAGAGGAAACAGCACATGCAAAGGCCCTGTGGTGGGGACATGCCTAGCGTGGTTCAGGAGCCCATTCATTCATTCATTCAGAAATATTCACTGAGTACCTGCTGGGCACCAGCTATGGCTGGGATACAGCCATGAACAAGAGAGACCAATGCCTTGCTCTCCTGGAGCTTCTGATCTATTAACATCCCAGCTCAAATGCGGCCTCCTCCACACTGCCCCATCACAATCACTTCACCCTGCTTTATTCTCTTTGGGACATTTTCCACTATCTGAGACTTCCTGCCCTTGCCATTTGCTCACCTCTCTGTCCCCCAACTCCATCCTGAACGCCTATGCCCAGAGCCTGAGTGTGTCTTGATCATGGTTGCCCCCACCCAGCATGCAGCAAAGTCCCTGACCCAGAGGAACTGCTTAAGAAACATCTGTTGAACGACCAAATGGATGACTGCATGGTGAGGGAAGCCCTCCTGGAAGGTAGAGGCCCAAAGTCACAGGTGAAAGAGGGATTACATCTGTGCACAACCCTCTTCCGTTTACTAGCTTTTCACTACTGCCTTAAGAACATCATGAAGAAAGTAGTGGGGACAGCTCTAGTTAGCAGCAGCTCCATTTCCTGTATGAAGAAACTGAGGCTAGAGAGGTTAGGACACATGGCCCGGGTCGCATAGGGAATGGGTGACTTTCTCCAGCACACCTCAGTCCCTTGGGTGGACAGGCAATGGCAGCAGGTGATGTCCCACCCAGGGGACCTCACCTCCTCCACCTTCCCAACCCCCAGTCTTTCAGTCCTAGGCAAATCCACTTTCTCTTAGACACACAACTTTCCCCATTCCCTCCTCCGTGGGAGTCCCCTGCCCTCTGAGCCTGGCCAGACCCACTCCCAAGGTCCCCTAAGTACTCAGTCCATGCCCCTCCCCACATGGAGCTTCCTGGGAGGCCGGAGGGGAAGGAGCTGAGACCCAGGAGGGAGGAGTGGCAGGAGAGGACAGAACCCAGTTCCTGCACTCATGGGGAGTACAGCGGAGGCTGCCTCTCAGCCTGCTAGGTCAGCCCCTCTGTAAGTGACACAAACCTTGCAGTGCAGGCTGAGCTGAACCTGAGGCCTGGGAGGGTGGGAGGGTCCCAAGGGAAGCCCCCTCCCCTAAGAGCCAGAGCTTAGTGATTAAGCGGGCGCTACAGAGAATGACCTCCCTCTGAATGTGGTCTGGTGGAAGCTGGGGGTCCCTAGGGGGACCTCAGGGCCAACCCCTGCTGCAGCCTCCTCTCGGTGCTGTCTGCATCTATATTTATCCCCGTAATGGCCTGGCTGCCTGTCGGAGTATGGTGTCTTTGGAGCGCAGCAGCCGGTGCCATAGCCGCGGTGGAGAAGTGATTTGTGTCAAGGTGCCGCCCCCACCTGGTCGGGAGTGCCAGCCTGCTCCCCGGGGGCTGCCTGTCGCCTGGCAGGAGCTGCTGCAGCAATGGGCATGCGGCAAGGGCTCCAGAGAATAAGGCTTGTGGCTGGACCCTGCCCACCAGAACCAGGATGCAGGATGTTGGGGCGGCCAGACTGTGGCCAGGGTTCCTGTGTGGCTGGAAAGTGGAGCCAGATAAATTCTAAAGTTTTTTAGCTCTGAATCTCAAAGAACTTGTGACTCTGAAATCCTAGAATTCCCAAATTCTGGAATTCTGTGAACCTGTAGTCCCGGTCCTCTACAATTCCAAGATGTCATGGTTCCTCTTCCTCTCACCTTTTCACTCTTCCTCACTTTGTTTTTTTTATTTTTTATTATTTATTTATTTATTTGAGACAGCGTCTTGCTCTGTCACCCAGTCTGGAGTGTGGTGGCGCAATCTCAGCTCACTGCAAACTCTGTCTCCCGGGTTCATGCCATTCTCCTGCTTCAGCCTCCCGAGTAGCTGGGACTACAGGTGACTGCCACCACGCCCAGCTAATTTTTTTTTTTTTTTTTTTTTTTGTATTTTTAGTAGAGGCGGGGTTTCACCGTGTTAGCCAAGATGGTCTTGATCTCCTGACCTCATGATCTGCCCGCCTCAGCCCCTCAAAGTGCTGGGATTACAGGCGTGAGCCACTGTGCCCGCCCATTCTTCCTCACTTTCAACAAACTTGTGTCGAGCTTCCATTCTGTGCCTCTCGGTGCTGGGAACAATGAGATGAAAATAGGGTTTGGTTCCATCTTTCAGCTCCAGTGAGGGCGATGCTTCTAAGTCAATGGTTACAGTATACTGGTATTGTAAGTGATTCCCTCTCAAGGAGCAGGGAATCCGGAAGGGCTTTGTAGAGGAGTCCCTGGATTGTTCGTTTTTTGTTTTTTGTTTTTGTTTTTTCTTTTAACCATATTGAAGTGTAACAAACGAAATAGAGCAGACATTCTACATGGACCAGTCAATGACTGTTCACAAACCGACCCATCTGGGTCACCAGAACCCAGATCAGAAACAGACACGATCAGCACCAAAGCCCCCGGTGTCCCCTTCTGGTCAGTAACACCTGTCCACCTGTCCTGCCACTATCCTGACTTCCAGCAGCGTAGGTTTGTTTTGTCCATGTTTAAGGTCACCTAAGTGAATTCATATAGGATGACATACTCCTTTCTGTCTGGCCCCCTTCACACAGCACGTGTGAGACCTATCCATGTTATTGCTACCCGTGTTCTTCCTTCAAGCAGGCTGTGTGTGGTCCGCTGTGTGTTCATTTACCAGTTATGTCTCCCTTCTTCCAATGATGGGGGTTTGGGTGGGGCATTCCAATTGGGATTATTCGGATTAGCACTGCCATGAACATTCCTGTGTCTATCTTTGGGTGAACACATGTGAGTGTTTTTATTGGGCACTAATGTTTCTCCTAAGTGGTTGCACCAATTTCCACTCCCTCTGGCAACCTGTGAGTGTTCTGCTCGCTCCGCATTATTGCCAACATGTGGTATTGTCAGCTTTTTAAAATTTTGGCCGTCCTGGGGGTGAGGGTGGGTGCATAGTGCATGTTTTTTTAAGACGGAGTTTCACTCTGTCGCCCTGGCTGGAGTGCAGTGGTGCAATCTTGGCTCACTGCAACCTCCACACCCCACCCCCATTCAAGTGATTCTCCTGCCTTAGCCTACTGAGTAGCTGGGATTACAGGCACCGGCCGCCACTATGCCCGGCTAATTTTTGATTTTTTTTTTTTTTTTTTTGAGACGGAGTCTTGCTCTGTCGCCAGGCTGGAGTGCAGTGGCATGATCTCAGCTCACTGCAACCTCTGCCTCCTGGGTTCAAGTGATTCTCCTGCCTCAACCTCCCAAATAACTGGGACTACAGGCGCTCGCCCAGCTAATTTTTGTATTTTTTGTAGAGATGGGGTTTCACCATGTTAGCCAGGATGGTCTCGATCTCTTGACCTTGTGATCCACCTGCCTTGGCCTCCCAAAGTGCTGGGATTGCAGGCGTGAGCCACCACGCCCTGCCTAGTTTTTGTGTTTTCAGTGGGGACAGGGTTTCACCATGTTGGCCGGGCTGGTCTCGAACTCCTGACCTCAAGTGATCGGCCCACCTCAGCCTCTGAAAGTGCTGGGATTACAGGCGTGAGTCACCCTGCCCGGCTGCATTTGGTTTTACTGAGCTGAGTTTGAAGAAAGAAATCACTAAGTGAAGAAGGGGGAAGGGCATTCCAGGCAGATGGAACAGCATATGCAGAATTAGGGAGGCATGAAAAATACTTGCTGCAACTCTGTGTGGCAAACAGCAGAGCTAGAGCCAAAGGTGTGAGGGAGAGGACTTTGAGAGCCTCATCAGGGAACCTGGATGTTGTCCCGAGAACAGCCGGGAGCCATGGAGAGGTTTTTCTCATTTTGAGTCAGTACCTGCAGTGTGTCAAGCATTTTGTAATTTCCATGTGTTGGATGAAAAAACTAAACTGAGACACAGAAAGACCAACGACTTGTCCAGAGTCACATTAGTGGAGGCCCAATAGCGAGAGTGGTATTGGGCTAGGAGCCAGAGGACCAGAACCATGTGGGTAAGGGATTCAACCTCCAAGCCTCAGTTTACTCACCTGGAGAATGAGAGTGCTGATGATAACACCCCATTTGGGGATGTTGTGAAGCTGCAGAATTTCAAGGACCCGGGGCAGGCATTATTATTCTCATTTTATTATGGTTATCTCTCCATCAGCATGGCCACACCCACCTTCACCTTTCTCTTGCAGCTGACAGGGTGGGGGTGGGCTCTCTGAGCTCCCACACTTAAGAAGGGCTAGCCCAGAGCTCCTGCACTAACACCCTGTTTTCCTGCCCCATGACAGATCTCCTAGGAACTAAAGATTGCTATGATGGTTAATTTTATGTGTCAACTTGGCAAGGCTTTGGTGACCAGTTGTTTGGTCAAATAAAGGTATTTTTAGGTGCAATTAACATTAAATCGGTAGATTTTTGAGTCCTGCAGCTTACCCTCCATTATGTGTGGCCCTCATCCAATTGATCAAAGGCCTTCAGGGCAAAGACTAAGGTTTCTCCAAAGACTGAATTCAGCCCCAAAACTGCAACATAGAAACCCTGCTTGGGTTTCCAGCCTTCTGGCTTGCCCTACAGATTTTTGACTTTCCAGCCCCCACAATCGCATGAGCTAATTCTTTAAAATCCATTTCTCTCTCTGCATAGATAGATATCCTATTGGTTCTGTTTCTCCAGAAAACCTTGACTAATATGGTTGTCATTTGTCTTCCTGGATCTTCTCATCTGGGAAATGGGACGAAGGAGGCAATTTAGACCTGGATTCATTCAAGATGTGTTCCAATCCCCCAGAAGTTCCGTAAACTTAGCAGCCATCAGGGCCCATAGGGAATGGGTGTATGGTTAGCTAAGGGTTCTGGTTAACAGAGCATTCCCATCCAGACTAGAGGTTGCAAACTCAGGGGTCTACAGAGACCTGGCTGGGAGCTCAGTGTGTGAAGCCAGCAGGGCTTATATGGAGACCAAGTGTGACACCTGCCTCATTATGCCAAATCCAGCTATGCTAGAGCCATCCCTGGGGTGTGGTCAGTCATGGGGTGGCCGCATTGCATCTTCTGATCTGTGGCCTCGTGCCTCAAAGTGTGGTTCCAGGGGGAGCAGCCCTAGCATCACCTGTAGCTTGTTAGAAACACAGAATTTTAGGCCCCTCCCCAGACCTGCTGAATGACAATCTGTATTTGAACAAGATGCCCCATGTACTCAGCTAACCTGTGATTTGTGTGTACTTAGCCCACATCAGAACCACCAGGAGAGCGTGTTAAAACACAGGCCTACGGGCCGCTCTAGGCCTTCTGCTAGAGCAGGTCTGGGTGGGCCCAGGATGCTACATTTCTTTTCTTTCTTTTTTTTTTTTTTTTTTTTTTGAGACAGAGTCTTGCTCTGTTGCCATCCTGGAGTGCAGTGGCACGGTCATGGCTCACTGCAGCCTTGACTTCCCGGGCTTAGGTGTTTCCCCCTATCTCAGCCCCCCACGTACCTGGGACTACAGACAAGTGCCACCATGCTCAGCTTTTTTTTTTTTTTTTTTTTTTTTTTTGCCATTTTTTGTAGAGACAGGGTCTCACTATGTTGCCCAACTGGGCTCGAATTCCTGAGCTCGAGTTCCACACGCCTCAGCCTCCCAAAGTATGGGGATGATAGGTGTGAGCCACCGCGCCCACTGGGTGCTGCATTTCTAGCAAGCTCCAGGGAGATGCGTAGGTGACCCGTCTGGAAACCACACGTGGTAACAGCTCTGAGCCACCTCAGGAGCCTCTGCTGTCAGAGATGAGACCCCACTGACAGGATTTGCTGGGTGCAGAAGGCCTCAGAGGCCCTGAGGGTCCCAGAAGCCACAGCACCCAGGAGTGGGCCCCACCTCAGCACCCAGGAGTGGGCCCCACCTCGAAGACCTTGAAGGTTGTGTTTCCAAGCCCACAATTCACTCCCTAGTTCCCCATCACTACCGGGTCTCTCTGAGCTTTCCTGTACTGTGTCCACCAGCCTGGAGGGAGAACCGAGAGCCATGTTTCTCAATCAGTTTTTTGTTTTTATTTATTTATTTATTTATTTATTTATTTATTTTTTGAGAGAGGGTCTCATTGTTTGCCCAGGCTGGAGTGCAGTGGCACGATCTCAGTTCATTGCAACCTCCACTTCCCGGGTTCAAGCGATTCTCTTGCCTCAGCCTCCCAAGTAGCTGGGATTACAGGCACCTACCACCATGCCTGGCTAATTTTTGTATTTTTAGTAGAGATGGGGTTTCACCTTGTTGACCAGGCTAGTCTTGAGCTCCCGACTTCAGATGATCTGCCTGTCTCAGCCTCCCCAAGTTCTGGGATTACAAGTGTGAGCCACCATGCCCGGCCCTCTCAATCAGTTTTAACCTCTTGTCACCTTTATGTAAACTGTTAACTTTACACATCCCTGAAATTTTTTATCTACTTTCCCCTCTCCAGACATTAAGAATTGCTGGGGATTCAGACCCTACAGAATAGGTTCCTAACTACTGCCTGGCACTGACCGCGACCAGGCATCTGCGCCGCTTTCTTTGTTACTGCCACCAGCAAAACAGATAATTTATTTTTTTCTTTCTTTCTTTTTTTGTTTTTAGAGACAGGATCTCACTCTGTCACCCAGGTTTGAGGGCAGTGGCACAGTCACAGCTCACTGCAGCCTTGACCTTGCAGGCTCAAGTAATTTTCCTGCCTCAGGCTCCCCTAGTAGCTACAGGTATGCACCGCCATACCTGGCTAATTTTTTTATTTTTTATTTTTGTAGAGACAGGATCTCACTGTGTTGCCCCAGGCTGGCCTCAGACTCCTGGCCTCAAGCAGTCTTCCCGCTTCAGCCTCCCAAAGGGTTAGGATTGTAAACATGGGCCGCCACGCCTGGGCTGCTTTTTCCTTTTCTACACATCAAGTTGCACGTGCTTTACTGACAGCACACAGTGCCCTCGCTGGAATTTACAAAAGGACATCCCACTGTGGTCCCAGCTCCTCGTCTCCACCAGCCTCTGGAATGGGGTTGCCTCCCTGGCCACCTCAGGCCTGCCCTTCACCATCCAGCAGCTCTCCTCCCCTTCGGGGTTCCCAGGCCTCCTCCTGGGCCATCTGCTTCCCTTGCCTGCCTCTCTCGCTGTCCCCTCCTCTCCGCCCATTTCTAAATTAGAGGCTCCCCCACCCAGCTCCTCCCCCACAGCGAGCTCCTTTACACCACAGCTGCTTCCCAGGTTCGGCATCGTGGTGGGGCCAGGGCTACTTTCTCCTCACAGCCATTAGGAATCACTGATCATAGCAAAAGCTACCTATTACTGTTCTAAGTGCTTTACCTCACTGAATCCTCACAACACCTAGGAAACTCTTTTTTGGTTGTTGTTTTTTGTTTTTGTTTTGAGATGGGGTCTTGCTGTGTTGCCCAGGCTGGAGTGCAATGGTGCGATCTTGGCTCATTGCAACCTCCGCCTCCCGGGTTCAAGCAATTCTCCTGCCTCAGCTTCCCGAGTAGCTGGGATCACAGGCACGTGCTACCATGCCCGGCTAATTTTTGTATTTTTAGTAGAGATGGGGTTTCACCATGTTGGCCAGGCTGGTCTCGAACTCCTGACCTCAGGTGATCCTGCCTGCCTCGGCCTCCCAAAGTGCTGGGATTACAGGTGTGAGCCTCCACGCCCAGCTGGGAGGCACTCTTGTCCCCATTTTACAGAGGGAGAAACTGAGACATAGGGAGTTGAAGGAACTTGCCAGAGGTCACACAGCAGTTAAATGGCAGAGCCAAGGTGGGAAGGATGGAGTGACCGCAGCCTTGGCTCTGAGCCTGGTCACCATCCTTCCCTGGCTTCAAAAAACCACTGCCTCTTGTTGGGCCTCAGTTTCTACCCCTGTGAAGTAGGACACAGTCCCTCTCTTGCTGGCATCTCAGAGCCCAGGGTTTGAGAAGCCGCCTGTGATTCTCTCAAGTGATGTGTGCACGGGGAGGTGGCTATGGTTGCTCTGGGGCTGCTGCTGATGGAGTCTGCCTGGCGAGCCCCCACCTCCCTCATTGATTAGGTGTAGGTGCTGGGGAAACAGTGACGATGTCTTCCTGAGGGACAGGGCAGACAAACAGACACAGGCACATAGACAAATATGTAAAATGCTTGTACATTGCAGCGATCTATGAAGGAAGCAGCATGGAGTGGAGACGGATTACGTCAGCCTGGGTGATCAGGGAAGGCCTCTGAGGATGTGATATTAAGCTGACAAGTAAGACCTTTCCTGTGAAGAAAGGCATTCCTAGAAAAAGGAACAGCAAGTGCTAAGGCCCTGAGGCAGGAGAGAGGCTGACAACAAAGGGAAGCCAGTGCAGCTGGGGCAAAGGAAGCGAGTGAGGGGGAGGGTGGCAGGAAGTAGAGACAGGTCAGGCAGGGTCCTGTCATCCTGGGCACGATTTGGGGTTTGTGTGACCTGGATGAGGAGGTCACAGGAAGATTTTCAGGTAGAGCCATGGTGGCATCTGACTTCTAGGTTTAAAGACTCCCTCTGGCTCCGGTGTGGAAAAGAGAGCGCAGCTGAGCTTGCATCAGAGAGACCTGTTATGGGTCAGGGTGTGTCTGGGCATGAGATGATGGGAGCCTGGCTGGGCTGACATAGTGGAAGTGGGGAGAGGATGGATGCTGAATGCAGCTTGAACGTGAAATCAGCAGCACTGGTGGCATATAGGAGGTGAAGATAAAAGGGGATTAAGGACGATGAATTCCTAGTTTTCTGGCTAAAACCATGATGTTCTAGGCCTGTGGCTCAGCACCAGTGTCCAAGCCTGTCCTTCTGCCTAAGGGCAAGATGCCTTTTTTCTGGGGTCAGTGGACCCTGTGGAGGCTGAACCCTATGTGTCCATTTTTCTTTTCTTTGAAGACAGCGTTTTGCTCTGTCGCCCGGGTTGGAGTGCAGTGGCACAATCACAGCTCACTGCAGCCTCAAACTCCTGGGCCCAAGCCATTTTCCCACCTCAGCCTCCCAAAGCGCTGAGATTACAGGTGTGAGCCACCACCGGCTCCTGTGTGTTTTATTAACTGCATAGCCCCAGGGTGCTCAGGGAGTATTTATTGAATGAACCAATGAATCAGTGCCTGGGAATTCCCAAGCCCTGTCCTCTCTTTGCCTCAGTTGACCCGTCTGTAAAAGGGACCACTAGTTTCATAAAGCCCTCTGCAAGCTCCTTGCCTGGGGGATTTGGTGACCCCAGAAGGGCTGTGTCCATCTGTGCCAGGAGTCAGGACCATGCTTTAAGTAGGCCCTGGCTCCCCATCCCATCCCCCAGCCTGAAACCTCAAATTACCTATGGGGTGGGGGCTGCCCCAGGGGTGTTTCCATCGTGCCCAGATGCGCATGGCAGGCCCAGCCCTCCCTTAATGACACCTTGCCTGCCTGCCCTCCTGCTGGGGTAGGAGGGGAGGGGGCCCCCGGCCCAGCCTAAGCTGTAGTTTCTTTTTCCATTGCGTCAGGCCTCAGGGTCCAGTACGCCTGGCTGCTGCTGGGCTGGCGCAGAGGGACCCACTCTTCCCCTCGCCTGCCCCAACTCCAGACATCATGTGCTCCCCGTTTCGGGTATCCAGAAGCTTCCAGCCGGAGGGTGAGTTAGAGATGGGAGGGCCTGCCACTGGCTGGGGGAGGAGTTCCCTTTCCACCCACCCATCGCTCGCTCTAGCCAGGGCCTGAGTTGATCCAGGTGGAGTTGCAGTGAACTGGGGGCTCCTGGCCCAGCTACCGCCCCCTACCCCCGTGACCTGTCCCTCCTGCCCACGCCCTCAGTCAGGCGGGAGGGAGGGAAGGGCAGGAGGCTGGTGTAGTAACCAAGGCAAGATAATGGGGCTTGGACGAGGCAGGGGGCTGGGGGTAGGGTAGTGAGGGGGATAGAATGAGGTGACCCCAGAGTGTTCATATGAGCATCTGTCATTATATTTGTCAGTCTGGGTGCATATGTGTATGTGTGTGTATGTGTGTATATGTGACCACACACGTGTAAATGGACAAGGAAGCACGTGAATCTGGGCGTGTGTGCCTGACACCCTCAGGATGAGAATAGAAGTGTCTGATTTGGCAGCAGGGGATGGTGGCCTAGGTGGCATCTAACATGTCACAGAGGGGGCCTGTGAAGTGGGGAAGGGGTAGGTGAGCTAGAATCTACCTCGCCAGCCATGGTGGGAGATGCAGGAGTGTGGACAGGGTGACCCAGAGGAACTGGTGACCTTGGATACTCTGGGGCCCATCCTGGGTGTGTGTTCAAATGGGAGAATGCCCTTGGCTTCCCCAGCCCTGATCACAACCTGCCCGCTTAGCCTCAGGCTCCCCTGGCCTGGCTGATGTCCTGGCTGTCCCTGCCTTGGTCCCACAATGTTCAGCAATCTCCCCACCCTGGCAAAAGGCCAAGCATTGGCTGGGAGTCTGGAGACCTGATTCACGCTCTGTCTCTGCCTTTTCCTGGCCCTGTAACCTCAAGCAAGTGACTTTTACTCTCTAGGCCTCAGTTTCCTCATCTCTAAAATGGGAGCGATTGTCCTGCAGGCATAGGCAGGCGCTCTCAGCCACACAGCAAGGTTTTGGACATCCCTGTCTGCCCCCTTCCCCACCCACCCCCACTTGGCACAACTGCCCAGTTGCACACAGTAAGAGTGAACGCAGTTCACCAGCTCCTCCAGTGGAAACTGATTTTTACACGACAAGAATAAATCCTGCAGGCAAATTGTAGTGCTGTCCTGACGCTCTGAGCTTGTGTGATTATAACAAGGTTCTAGGAACAAAGGCTGGGAGGGAGGGGGCTGAGGACCAGCTTCATCATTGTCCAGATTTTTCCCCTGCCAGGCATGTCCGGGGAGCACTGGATCTGGAGGGGAAGCTGGGAGGTCTCCGCTGCCAGCCCCACTCTCACCCTGACCTCCTGCAGACCGGGGCTTGCAGGGGACTGCACCTGCCCAGCAAGAGGCTGGCGCTCCAGAGTTGCCCCGGGGCGTGGGTGAAAGGGAGGAGGAGTGGACCCAGCATAGTGATGGAGGCTTGATCCTTCCTGCCACTCCTTCCTGCCTAGAGGGCAGCAGCTGCCTCCTCGCTAGTCTCTCTGCTACCTCTCCTTAGCTTGACAACCCCTTCTCCCCACAAGGGGCCGAGTAAGCTTTTAAAAACACAAATCAGATCATGTCATTTCTCTGCTTCTAAGACTTCCCATCACTCTCAGAATGAAACTCAGACACCCTATCAGAGCCCACAGCTCCTGCAGTTCCTGGCCGCTCTCCCTGCTCCCTCACTGTGTTCCTGCCAGACTGGACTGTGAGCCCTGTAGGGGCTAAGACAGAGCAGTCTTTTTTTTTTTTTTTTTTTTTTTTTTTTTTTTTTTTTTTTGAGACAATGTCTTGCTCTGTTGCCTAGGCTGGAGTGCGGTGGCGCCATCTCAGCTCACTACAACCTCCACCTCCCAGGTTCAAGCGATTCTCCTGCCTCAGCCTCCCAAGTAGCTGGGACTACAGGTGCACGCCACCATGCTGGCTATTTTTTGTACTTTTAGTAGAGACGGGGTTTCACCATGTTGGCCAGGCTGGTCTTGAACTCCTGACCTCAAGTGATCTACCTGCCTGCGCCTCCCAAAGTGCTGGGATTACAGGCGTGAACCCACCATGCCCGGCCAAGAGCAGTCTTCTTACTGTAGCATTCCCAGCACTGGGACAGTTCTTGGGACCTAATAGATGCTCAGTACACCCTCTAGAGTGAATGAAAGCCTCAGTTTCCTCCTCTGGAAAATAAGGGTGATATTACTATACTTGCCTCGTAAGACTGAATGAAGATTAGCGACATTGTGCAGGTGACATGCTCAATTAGTGCTCACAAGTGCAGTGACTTGGATTTGTGTCCACTTACCTCCCTCCACTGGAGAAGTGCAGGGTCAGTAAACCACTTAGCCTCAAGAGGACAAAGTATTACTCAGGGAGTTGGAACCTGGCCATTGTCGGGTAAGTGTTTAGGGGCTAGGTTCAACCACTGGGATGACGGGGCCAGTGTTAAATGTACACGTGCCAGTGGAAATAAGACGTGACCCATAGGAGACTCAGAGGGCTGTGTCCTGATGTCTCATGGGCAGATGGGACACTGAGCCAGAGAGACCCAGAGGACTTGTCTGCTGGGCCTGTGATGGGTGTGACCTAGGTCCCCTCCACCCCTTTGCTCCACTCTCACTAATACCTTGTACTCAAAGGAGAACAGAACTCCTTCGAGTGATCACATGTCAGTAATTAATCTTGACAGGAGGAGGATACCTGAGGCCCAGGGCACAGAATTTTGGGAAATTGTGTATGAGTGAAAGGGTGAATTGTATGTTGAAGATAAGGACCAATGCTGGCAGGATCTGAGGCATATGGAGGGTTTGTCCATTCATTCATTTATACACTCATCCTTTTTTCATTCAGCAAATATATACTGGATACTTCCTGTGCACCAGTCACTGTGTACGAACTGGAGATACAGGGTGGACAATGAATAAGGGTGACTTTTTAATGTTACTGTTACAGGAAAGGGGTCCCGATCCAGACCCCAAGAGAAGGTTCTTGGATCTTGTGCAAGAAGGAATTCAGGGCGAGTCCATAAAGTGAAAGCAAGTTTATTAAAAAAGTAAAGGAATAGCCAGGCGCGGTGGCTCATGCCTGTAATCCCAGCACTTCGGGAGACCCAGGCGGGTGGATCACCTGAGGTTGGGAGTTTGAGACCAGCCTGGTCAACGTGGTGAAACCTCGTCTCTACTAAAAATACAAAAATTACCCTTGCGTGGTCGCAGGTGCCTGTAGTCCCAGCTACTCGGGAGGCTGAGGCAGAAGAATTGCTTGAACCCAGGAGGCGGAGGTTGAAGTGAGCCAACATCATGCCACTGCACTTCAGACTGGGTGACAGAGCCAGACTCCGTCTCAAAAAAAAAGTAAAGGAATAAAAGAATCGCTACTCCATAGAGCAGCCCCAAGGGCTGCTGGTTGCCCATGTTTATGGTTATTTCTTGATGATACGCTAAACGAGTGGCAGATTATTCATGCCTCTCCTTTTTAGACCATATAGGGTAACTTCCTGATGTTGCCATAGCATTTGTAAACTGTCATGGCGCTGGTGGAAGTGTAGCAGTGAGGACGACCAGAGGTCACTCTGTGGCCGTCTTGGTTTTGGTGCTGGCTTCTTTCCTGCTGCCTGTTTTATCAGCAATGTCTTTATGACCTGTATCTTGTGCTGACCTCCTATCTCATCCTGTGACCCAGAATGCCTAATCATCTAGGAATGCAGCCCAGTAGGTTTCAGCCTTATTTTACCCAGCTCCCATTCAAGATGGATTTGCTCTGGTTTAAACGCCTCTGATGGTCCCAGAAGTGAGCTTCCTAGTGGTCAAAGTAATGAGAGAAGTCTGAGCAGTTGTCAGCTCTACTGTGGCCACAAGGCACATGACAACATGTTAGTTGCTCAGGAGAAGCCCAGGTTTTCCTGGCACAACGAGTATCTGAGACACCCATGTCCACTGTGATTTGTTGCTCATGTGATAGGGGCAACACACAAGGAGCTGTGCATCCTTACAGGTGAAGACTGACCACAGCAGAGAAAAACTTCAAAGACAAATTTAACACATCTACCAGAGACACAGACTCTTTTTTCTTTTCTCTCTCTCTCTCCTTCTCTCTCTCTTTCTTTCTTTCTTTCTTATTTTTTTTAGATGGTTTTATTCTGTCACCCAGGCTGGAGTGCAGTAACGTGCAATCACAGCTCACTGCAACCTTGAACTCCTAGTCTCAAGCAATCCTCCTGCCTCAGCCTCCCAAGTAGCTGGTACCACAGGCACGCGCCACCATGTCTGGCTGATTTTTTATTATTTTATGCAGAGACATGATCCCCCTTGTTGTCAGGCTGGTCTTGAACTCCAGGTTTCCAGACACCTGACCTCCCCAAGTGCTGAGATTATAGGTGTGAGCCACTGCGCTTAGCTCAGACTCCCTTTTCATGCATTTCCTTGCATTCTTCTTTCTCCAAACCTTTGCCCATGTTATTTGACAACCCGCCTCAATTTGCCTTCCATCTCTCCATTCACCTCTTAAAGGCCAAGTGGTAATGCCTCTCTATGGTGGGGCAGCATAGCAGGTGTCTGTCCACTTTCTGACCCTCACTCCTGTTCTCCTAGACTGCCAGGAACTCCTGCCACCGCCACCGGCTCCCATGGCCCACATACCCAGTGGGGGTGCCCCAGCAGCGGGGGCAGCCCCCATGGGTCCCCAGTATTGCGTGTGCAAGGTGGAGCTGTCGGTGAGTGGCCAGAACCTACTGGACCGGGATGTTACCTCCAAGTCTGACCCCTTCTGTGTCCTCTTTACAGAGAACAATGGCAGATGGATCGAGGTGAGGCTCTTCCGTGTATCTGCAGTGGGTAAGGGGGTGGCTAGGCTGCTGGAGAGGGGGAGTCTCCCAGGACTGGGATCCAGGGACTCCAATAGAAGTAGTTGGAGTGTGGGCTGGTGGCAGGGGATTACTTGGTAAACTGTTACTCTTAAAATAAAATTTTGTTTTAAATATATTTAAAATATTACTTTGTGTTTATTACAATTAAAATCTATAGATTTATAATTATATACTTTATGTTGATTATTTGATATCTCTTTTTTTTTTTTTTTTTTTTGAGACGGAATCTCTCTCTGTCCCCCAGGCTGAAGTGCAGTGGTGAGATCTCAGCTCACTGCAACCTCTGCCTCCCAGCTCAAGCGATTCTCCTGCCTCAGCCTCCCGAGTAGCTGGGGCTACAGGTGTGCACCACCACGCCCAGCTAATTTTTGTATTTTTAGTAGAGACATGGGGTTTCATCATGTTGGCCAGGCTGGTCTTGAACTCCTGACCTCAAGCAATCCACCCGCCTCAGCCTCCCAAAGTGCTGGGATTACAGGCATGAACCACCACACCCCATCTTGTTATAAATTGTTATATAGTTAAAATTTTATAGTTTTACAAAATGTTTGCTTCCACTTTTAAATAACCTTTCCCTATTATTTCTAAATGAACACATGGTCAGTAAGAAACAGAGAAACAGTGAGCTCAGGCTTTGGGAGCTGGTCCAAGGCCCAGTGATGCTACTCCCTGCTGTGTGGCCTTAAGCAAGTGGCTGTCCCTGTCTCCTCATCTGTGAAATTATTATATATTTTTTTTCTGCTGACTCCCTTGGAAGGCCCAGATCTGGAGATATTACTGGTGCCCCAGGCAAAGACTTCTGAGCTGGAAGACTTTGGCTTGAAGGTTGGAAAGAGTTGCAGCTTGAGGAAGGATGTTGAGAAACCTAAGCTGTGAAGACCTTCCGGTTTTAAAACTTTGCTTTTGCAGAAGGAAACTATTGGAGTAAATGTAGAGAATCCAGATAAACCCAAAGGAGAAAATCAAAATTGTTGGGAACCCACCTGTCATACAGAACCACTGTTAACAGTTTGGTATCCAGCCTTCCAGATGGCTTTATATGCATGTGTATTTCCCAAAAGATGTGTGTACTTTCGAATGGATATTTAACTAGGCCACGGTGGGAGTTCACCTGAACATACTGTGGTTTACAAAGAGTTCCCATGGATGTTGGCTCCTTCTTGTGATGCCAAGAAAACAGTGTGGGATTGCTGACCCACTTTACAGAGGGGGATACAGGGGCCCCAGAGTGGGGAGGGACCTTTTCGTGTCACCCAGCGTGTTGATGGTATAACTGGAAGTGGGAGGTGGGACATGGGGCCAGCTGAGGACTCCTGGGGGAGCCCCAGGCCTGTGAGAGGCGTGTCTGGGGGCACAGTTCCCCTCTGCCAGGTCTCTAGAACCTCTGAGTGCCCCTCAGGGAGTGGCATCCCCCTGACTCATGGCACACCCCCCACCCTCCCTGACAACCTCTGCCCCCACCCAGGCCAGCCACCCTGGCTAAACATAGCCCAGGGCCAAGACTTCCTCAGTGCCTGCTGCTCCAGCCCTTGGAAATGGACTGGGTGGGAGGAAAAGTCAACACAGCCTGGGCCCCAAAATAGACTGTCACCCAGACTCCGCGGTTTGGGGCCTCAGCATCCAGAGGCCAGGAGGCGGGTTTCCTGTCCCAGTGCCACTGCTGACCCACAGTACAAGGCCCTGTCCTCAGCCAGGCTTTGGTATCCACAGTAGGTGGGGTGTTGGGCTGCACAGTGTCAGGATTCTATACAAGACACAAACATCTCCCTGCACCCCCGTGGGGAGTCCCTGACCCCACCTCCCCGCAAGAATCCTCCCTTCTTTTTGTTTCCTTTCTGTTTCCATGTAAAATGTGGTTTGAAAAAGGGGTTTTCCCAAAATAAAAAGTGAAAACCACAGGTAGTCAAATCCTTTCCCTTTACAGAGGCGGAAACTGAGGCAAAGGTGGGGAAAGGGCCTTGTGTCCTCCATCTCTTACCCAGACAGGGCAGGGCCCGAGCCCTTACCCTGGCACCTGGGTATGGAACCAGGACCGAAGAATTAAGAGTGTGGGTAGTAGAGTCAGACCTCGGTTTCAAATCTCGGCCCTGCTGTCCAACCTCGGGGAAGTCACTTAACCTCTCTGTGCTTCAGCGTCCTCGTCTGTGAGCTGAGGGTAGTGAGTTACAGACCATGGCCACGAGAGCCTGGCACAGAGTAGGCGTTGTACAAGTTAGCAGAATGATTTCCAGCAGCCTGCGAGGGCTTGGACCAGCTGCCTTCACTCTGACTTCCATTTCCCTGCCCCTCTGCTAGTACGACAGGACAGAAACCGCGATCAACAACCTCAACCCCGCCTTCTCCAAGAAGTTCGTGCTTGACTATCACTTTGAGGAGGTACAAAAGCTCAAGTTCGCGCTCTTTGACCAGGACAAGTCCAGTATGCGGCTGGATGAGCATGACTTCCTGGGCCAGTTCTCCTGCAGCCTGGGCACGGTGAGCTGGGCCCTCCTGGGTGGGGGAGCAGGGGCCCAAAGACTGGACAGCCCCTCAGAAAGTCTCTTCTCGCCCTGTCTTTCCATAGCCCCATCTTCCTGGGTAGGTCCCAAAGTGCAGATGCAGAGTGGGGAACAGGCTTGGCGGGTTTGAGGCCGGGCTGAAGAGCTCCCATCTCGGGGGGCAGCCAAAGAGACCGGGGCCCCAGGTGGCCAGGCATTCTGATTGTTAGATGTAATCAGGTGTGGTCTTGACCTCCTGGGGTAGGAGCATCTGACCAGCAACCAAGACGCCCATAGTAGTCCTGCTTTATGGCAGACTCACTGTGTGACCTTGAGCAACTTCCTTTCCCTCTCTGGGCCACACTTCCCCATCCATCTCAGTCCTTGGTAAGCTCCTGGAGGCCGGGAGCAAGCAGGGCTAGGCACCCCTGACACAAGTCTCAATCATTCCTTATAGCTGTATGCCCTTGGGCAAGCTCCCATCCCCCTCTGGGCCTCAGTTTCCCCACATTTCCCTTGGGGATTATGATGACTGCTCTGCCCAGCCTAAACTGTTGATGAGGGAATGAAATGGAAAATGCTTTGAAGGGTCCTAGTAGAGACTGAAATGCCCGGGGCCTCCCAGGAGATGGTGACCATGTAGAAAGCAAGTGACTGCCGTGGTTGTGATGTCTACTTTTTGTGTAAGAAGCAGGGTACAGTAGTCAGGGTCTCTACCCTGTGGTGTAACTGAGAAGAGAGCTTAAGGGCTTGTGGACAGGGCAGGGAACTGACAAGGGATGGGGAAACCAACCCAGGGCTTGGCCCCAGAGGAAAGCTGACCACCTTCACTTGGAAGGAAGGCAGGGTGAGGAAGTGGCATTGCCAGGGCCTGCTGAGACCTGTGGCCCATAGAGGGAGGCCTCTGGACTGCAACTTAGGCAGAAGCCAGAGTAATGAAGAAGCTCCCATCAAACCGGGGCCCCCACTGCTCATGCCACCTGCTCTCCCGTCTCTTGCCTGTCCCCTCAACTGGCTGAACCTCTGAAAGTCAGAGGACAAAAGAGCCAGGTGGCACAGTCCCAGGGCACAGAGCAGGTGCATGGATCTGGGGAGAAGAACTACCCCTGCAGGAGCAGGACTATATCATTCTGGTGTGTGCTCCCCGCTGCACAGGATGACACTCACACTGCACCCAGGAAACATGAACCATGCTGGCCCCTGAGTGCAGTGGGCAGACACAGGTGGGAGGGCGACTTTTCAATGTGGCTCACTTTTCCTCTCTGTCGTTTTGATTATTGCACCCTGTGTGAGTGTATTACCTATTCAAACCAATAAAAATACATAGAGTTGGCTGGGCTCTATAGCTCATGCCGGTAATCCCAGCACTTTGGGAGGCCAAGGCAGGAGGATCGCTTGAGGCTGGAGTTCGAGACCAGCCTGGGCAACATAATGAGCCCTTGTCTCTACCAAAAAAAAAAGTTAGCCAGGCGTGGTGGCGCATGCCTGTAGTCCCAGCTACCCAGGAGGCTGAGGTGGGAGGATCGCTTGAGCCCAGGAGATTGAGGCTGCAGTGAGCCGTGATCAAGACCTGTCTCAAAAGAAAAATAAAGGAAAATACATAGAATCAGAGCTTGACTCTCCATCAGAGATCATATCCTGAGGCAGATGGGGTCTGTGGAATGCCTCTGGAGAAGGGAGTTGGAGGCTAACCTCCCACAGTTGTCTCCAAAATGCCTTTTCCTAGGGGCAAACTGGGCAGTGGGAGTCCAACTGCAGCCGGAGACCTCGGGCAGGTCTCTTACCCTCTCTGGGCCTCAGGCTCCTCACTGCCCAGATTGGCTGCTGTCCACCTCCCAGGGTGACAGTGACGTTCAGGCAGGTCACCAGCCAGCCCAGGACGGGAGGCAGCCCTGCCGAGTGGCGCTGGTGGAGGATTTTTCCTCCTGGGGCTTCCCCCACTTCCTCACTGAGCGCCCTTTCTCCTCTCTCCTCTAGATTGTCTCCAGCAAGAAGATCACTAGGCCTCTGCTGCTGCTGAATGACAAGCCTGCCGGGAAGGGCTTGATTACGGTACCAGTCCCCTCCCGGCTCTCCGCACCCCCTCCACCCCCACTCCACACCCTCCCCCATCAATGGGCCGCTTCCCTGGCAGATAATCACCAGCTTTGTTTGGAGTAAAAAGGCCCAACTTACAACTTAGCAACAGGTCTCTTAGCAACCGGCTCCTGGCTCCACAAATGATGCACTGGGGGCTGACAAGCTGGGGAGGCCTCCAGAGCCCTGCCAGCAGCCCCCTCCCTGCACTGGCCCCTGTCTGCCCTCCCCTGGGGGTTGTTCAGAAGTGCCTTGCCCATCAGTGCCCTGCCTGTGGCTGCGACGTGCAATGATTCCTGCAATGCGCAATGATTCCCGCGATGCGCAGCAATTCCCCCTGCGATGCGCAGGCCCTTGGCAGGAATGAGCTCCTTGGTCCCCAAAGACTCCCAAAAGCCAGGGCACCCCTGAGGCCCAGAGAAGAAGTTCCCTCTGGCAGCTGAGCTAGCGAGATCGTCCCCTGGGTTGTCTGGCTGGCTTCTGAGGCCATGTGATGCCTGGGGAGCCAGCCAGGCTGGAGGGAGAAGCCATGCCTTTGTGTGTTCCGGTGCGTTACTCCCCTGCCCTGGAACCTCCCAGGGCTCCCCACTGCCTGACCAACCCTTCGGTTCAAGGCTGTGAAGGACCCCTCAGACCCTGCCTGGCTCTCCTGCCTCGGTGTTTAATCTCCTTCACTTAAATGCCCTGTGTTCAAAGTTCAAATTCAAATGCTATGAATTCTTAGCATAGCCTGAACATACCCCAGGCTCTTACTGTGTTCCTGCCCCATGGGTCGCCACCTCCCAAACAACCTCCCACCGCTTCTTAGTGTTCTAACTGCCCCATCTAAATGCCTCTCCAGGCCAGGTACATGGCTTGCACCTGTAGTACTACTACTTGGAAGGCTGAGGCAGGAGGATCCCTTAAGGCCAAGAGTTTGAGGCTGCAGTGGGTTATGATCATGCTACTGCCCTCCAGCCTGGGCAAGAGAGTGAGACCCCATATCTGAATGAATGAATGAATGAATGAATGAATGAATGAATGAATACCTTCACAAGACAGCTTCCCTCCACCTAGAAGCCATCCCAGACAGACCCCACTCAGCTGGGTATGCCATCACCCCCAGCATTTCTGGCAGTTCCACTCTAGGCCTCCGTCCCCTCCCCTGGGAAATGGGGGTGATAATAGGACCTACCCTATAGGGTTGTTGAGCAAGTCCCAGTGGGAGGATGGCAGGGGAGAACGGGCAACCTGGCTGGCGTCTGTCTGTGGATCCAGAGGGCCGGATGCCTTGCGTTGGGTGAGGCCATCCTAGAGGCAGGAGAGGAGAGGAGGCCCCAGCGAGAGGCCCCAGCCCACTTGTGTTGCTGTGGGCAGCAGGGGAGGGAGAGAGGCCTAGAGAGGGCCTCAGCAGTCTTGAAGTCACCCAGCTAGGCCATCACTGGCTGAGCTGGGGTCAGGGAACCATAGCTGATGGGGAATACATATAGGACAGATGACCAGTGTGAACTGATGGGACTCAGTTTCTCCCCTGGGCCCCAGTTTCCCTAGCTGCACAATGATGTGGCTGTGATGCTGACACCTTGGTGTTCTGAGGAAGCTGTGCTCTTTGTGGCTGCAGTAGAGGCAGGAGGAGGCCAGTCATGCTGCTCTCTGGCCCAGAACCTCTCCCCGGGACTCAAGACCACCCCCGGTGTGTGCTTCATCTTCCCCCACCACCCCATGGGCCCTGCGGATTTGCATAGATCCACTTCCTGATTCCTCATCTCCAGATGGGTTATTTCCCCCATTTTCCAGAAGATGGAAACTGAGGTGTGGGGAAAACAAGAGATTTGTCCAAGATCACCTGGCACTGCCCCTCCCTTCCCCCTCCTGACCCTGGAGGATTGCTCCTGGGGCACCCTGTGCCATCCTGCCTGGCAGGAGGCTGGGGGAGTCTGAGGAGCCCCTCATGTCCCTGGCCTTACAGATTGCTGCCCAGGAGCTGTCTGACAACCGCGTCATCACGCTGAGCCTGGCGGGCAGGAGGCTGGACAAGAAGGTAAGGCGGGCAGAGGAGGGGCTCCAAAGGGGAACAGTAAACCCCCACCAGCCCCAGGGCTGTGTGGCCTCACTCCGGGGCCCCGGGCCACCACCTCCATCACATTCCAGGGACTCATCCAGCACAGGGCCCTCCTGGCCACTCCAGATTAGGACCCCTTCACCTCTGAGGTAGTGAGTGTTCCATCCCTTAGGGGTATTCAAAACGCAGCTGGAAACCTGCTCATCGGGGCATCCCCATCTCACATAGTGTAAGTACATGCCAGGGTCCTTACCCAATGAGGCCCTACCTGATGTGTCCCCCAGTGCCCCGACTCCCCAACCTCACCCCTTCTCCCTGCACTTCACTCTGCTTCAGCCAAATCTATCCCCTTGTCCGTGAATTAAACGAGGCACTCTCCTCCCTCAGGAGCTTTGCACTTGCTGTTCCCTCTGCCTGGGATGCTCTCTTCCTTGAATTTTCACACAGCACTCTCTCACCTCCATCAAGCCTTTGCTCCCACATCACCTCCTCAACGAGGCCTTTCCTGAAATTGGTCTTTGATTTCCCACCCTCTCCTGCTTGTCTCCTTAATACTTACTGCTGTCTAGCATACTTTCTTTTCTTTTTCTTTTTTTGAGACTGAGTCTCACTCTGTCGCTCAGGCTGGAGTGCAGTGGCATGATCTCAGCTCACTGCAAGCTCCGCCTCCCGGGTTCACGCCATTCTCCTGCCTCAGCCTCCCAAATAGCTGGGACTACAGGCGCCTGCCACCATGTCCAGCTAATTTTTTTTTTTTTTTTTTTAAGTAGAGACGGAGTTTCACCGTGTTAGCCAGGATGGTCTTGCTCTCCTGACCTTGTGATCCACCCGCCTCAGCCTCCCAAAGTGCTGGGATTATAGGCGTGAGCCACCGTGCCTAGCCCATACTTTCTTATTTTATTTTCTGTCTCCCTCACTTGAATATAACCTCTTTAAAGTAACACTTGCCAGGTACAGCGGCTCGCACCTGTAATCCCAGCTACTTGGGAAGCTGACGCAGGAGAATCACTTGAGGCCAGGAATTTGAGACCAGCCTGGGCAATATAGTGAGACCCTATAGATGGGTGGGTGGATGGGTGGGTGAGTGGGTGGGTGGGTGGATGGATGGATGGATGGATGGGTGGATGGATGGATGGATGGATGGAAGGAAAGATAGATAGATGGATGGATGGATGGATAGATAGATAGATAGATAGATAGATAGATAGATAGATAGAGTCACATACAAAAAGTGGCCCTTTTTAAACCTTAAATGATTTTTTAGGCCATGATATTCCTTACGTCATGTGCAGGATAGTTTCAGGATAGTTTTCACATTCCCAATAAAATAGATTTAAATGACATCCTGCTGGGGGCCTCACCCTACCTTGGGAATAGGCGCCCTCTTGAAGTTCCTGGCCCATCTAAAGTGCTGGAGTTCTGACTCACACAGGGTGTAGGTCTTGGGGGTCTCTGAGCACAAGCTCTGACAGCCTCAGGGTGGTGGATTTCTGCTGGGGGACCTGGTTGATCCCAGGGGGCTGCAGCTGCCCTGGGCCTCTTGCTGAGCCTTGCAGAGGCTGAGGGGAGGGGGCCGGGCTGGCTCTGCCCACAGCTGCCACCCTGACACCCAGCTGGGGAGGCAGCGGGGCCACACCCCCATCTGCCTGCACCTGGCAGGGCTGTGCCTCTCTGACCTGCATCCTCCCATTTCTCCCAGGACCTCTTTGGGAAATCAGACCCCTTTCTGGAGTTTTATAAGCCAGGAGACGATGGCAAGTGGATGCTGGTCCACAGGACTGAGGTGCGTACATGGGGGCCCAGGGGTCTCTAAGCAGTGGGCCTGCAGTCCAGCCCCTCCACAGCTCTGAACAGGGCAGTGCGGTCACAGCTGCGCAGTGTGCAGGAAGACCCGCAGTGGCACCTGAGGGACATGCTTCCTGCCAGCCACAGGGACGCTCGCTTCCGTCTCTGAAAGTGTAGCTGTGGGTCTCCATTTTGTCACCCTGTTCCTATTGGGCTGACCCAACCCCAGAGCACTGCTGCCCAGGGCCTGAGCTCACCACACCCCTCTCTCTCCCACAGGTGATCAAGTACACACTGGACCCTGTGTGGAAGCCATTCACAGTGCCCTTGGTGTCCCTGTGTGATGGGGACATGGAGAAACCCATCCAGGTGAGGGGGGGTCCAGGGACCCTGCTCCCCACCCTGCCAGCTCCAGCCTCCCTGTCTATCTGAGGCTCCCGGGGATGCCTTGTAGAAAGCTCTTTCTCATGCAAATGGAACGAACCCCCATCTTTGGAGGAGGGAGGACTGGAGACTGGGTCCTCATCCTGGATCTATCTGATGCCCTGAAGTACCCAGGCAGGCCCCCACCTTTGAGCCCCTCTCCAAAACTGTCTTGCCCTCCCCAGAGGGCTGCGGAGCTGCTAGCTAGGGAAACACCTTGGAAACGATCAAATGTGGTATGGTAAGGACAGTGATTACCAGTCTCTCTAAAAGCTCTCAGTCCTCTGGCCGGGTGCAGTGGCTCAATGCCTGTAATCCCAGCACTTTGGGAGGTTGAGGCGGGCAGATCACTGGAGGTCAGGAGTCCAAGACCAGCCTGGCCCACACGGGAAACCCCATCTCTGCTAAAAATACAAAACAGCCGAGCATGGTGGTGCACGCCTGTAATCCCAGCTACTCAGGAGTCTGAGGCAGGAGAATTGCTTGAACGCGGGAGGCAGAGTTTGCAGTGAGTCCAGATTGAGCCACTGCACTCCAGCATGGGTGACAGAGCAAGATTCCTTCTCAAAAAAAAAATTATAAAATCAAATCAAATAAATAAAAGTTCTTGGTCCCCAGGGGCTGGGTCTTAGAGCAGATGGGGTTGGGGAGACAGCTAGGTCAGGACAGGGGTTCCCAAGTAGGATACCAGGAATCTTGGGTTCTAGTACTGGGTCTGCTACTGTTGCTGCGAGACTTTGGTCAGTTACTTCTCTTTCAGGGCCTCAGTTTACCCATCAGTGGGATGGGAACAATAATCCTTGCTTTCCTCCTAGGAGGGCCATGGCAGCTCAGTTAGACAGCATATAGAGCTGTGATTTCTGTGCCCATCTCAGAAAAAAATATGTCTAGAGAGGACCCCAGGCCATAAGCTGGGTGAGTCACAACCCGAGACAGAGGGGAAGCCAATTGCCAAGTGTGTAAGGAGTGGAGTTGCCTGCACTAGAGGGTACAGCCTCCATCATTGGGGCAGACACATCTTCTTTTCCCAGCAATCATGGAAGACTTCCTGTAGGAGGCAGTTCAGGAGCTACTCAGGCCAGCTAGGCAGATGCTGAGGGGAGGCACTACCCAAACAGAAGACAGAGGGTTTGCCTGGGGAGTTGAGAGGGGCTGGAGAGCTCCTCTTGGGGGACAGCTCTGAGGTGACCATGCTGAACCTACCCCAGGTCATGTGCTATGACTATGACAATGACGGGGGCCATGACTTCATCGGCGAGTTCCAGACCTCAGTGTCACAGATGTGTGAGGCTCGAGACAGCATCCCGGTGAGATGGGCATGTGTACTATGACCCCAAGACCTCAGCAGGGCTCGGGGAAGGGGCACCGGGTCTTGGGTCAAGCAGCCAGGGGCTCAGATCCCCCTTCTGGCTGCATGACCTTGAGCAAGGCATTCAGTCTAAGACTCAGTTTCTCCATCTGTCAGTGGGGGCAGAGGATTTGGGTGGGGATTGATGAGATGATTCGGGTGAAGTGCCCAGCACACAGTGAGCAGTCAGGAGCTGTCCATCATCCCATGATGTTGGGCCCTCAGCTGGACAGGATGGGGATGCGTTATCTAGGGAGGAGGGAGTCAGATGCTGATCCTGCTGCCATTTTTGGGTGTGGACATCCCGGAAGGCTCCCTGGAGGAAGCATGCTGCCCCTGTTGTCAAGCCTGTGGAAGGGATTATAGGGCCAACAAGGAGGATCTGTCCCCAAAGAACAAAGAAGCCCCGAGTTGAGTGTCTCTTTCTTCTGCGTTGCCCAGCTGGAGTTCGAGTGCATCAACCCCAAGAAGCAGAGGAAGAAGAAGAACTATAAGAACTCGGGCATCATCATTCTGCGATCCTGCAAGGTGAGCTGGTGCGGGCAAGCCTGAGCCAGGGGCCAGGTTTCAGGCCACACAGAAGGGAAAGACATGGCATTGGGTCTGGAGCCAGTGAGGCCTGTGTTCAAATCCCAGCTCTGCCACATCCTGGCCCTATGACCTTCTGAGCTTCACCTCACTGGGCCTCAGTCTCCTCATCTGTGGAATGGAGATATTCATGAGGCAGAGCATATCCGGGGTTACTCTTCTCTCATATTCCTGTGTGGAGGCCGAAGAAGGCACGGGCTGACCTTCCAGGGCCTGTCCTGGTGGGAGAATTGTCATTGCAAGCCGCTACCACCCATGGTGGTCTTGCAAGGGGCAGAGGACATTGGGTGGGGGCACCCTGTCCTCGCTGGCATCAATGTCACTGTGACTCCCATGGTACAACCAGGGCCACTGAGGCCCAGAAAGGCAATGAAGTTCATGTCAGCAGTGGCCAGGCTGTAGGCGGGGGCCAGGAGACCTGGTGGGCAAATAACTGCTGGATCTGGCAGAACATTAAGGAAAGCAGCCTGGGGCAGGGCAGCAAGAGCCCTGGGCTCAGGGCCTGACAGCTCAGGAGTCTGGCCGCTGCTCTCCACCAATGGGTGGATCCCAGACCCCAACCTTATTTGGAGCCTCGTCTGGCTGGGGTTTACACGAGCATTCAGTGATGTCGCGACACAAAAGCGCTCTGTTAAAGGTCAAGATGTCAGGTTGCAGCCTCGCGATGGATGGTCCTTGTTTCTGAAATTTCCATCATTCACATCACTTTTCACAATTTCTGGCACCTGCCTTACTTACTTTTTTGAATCAGCCTTTCTTCCCTGCATTATTGTTTTTTGTTTTTGTTTTTGAGACAGAGTCTCATTCTGTTACCCAGGCTGAAGGGCAGTGGTGTGATCTTGGCTCACGGCAACCTCCGCCTTCCGGGTTCAAGGGATTATCCTGCCTCAGCCTCCCGAGTAGCTAGGATTACAGGTGCACCACCACGCCTGGCTGATTTTTGTGTTTTTAGTAGAGACGGGCTTTCGCTATGTTGACCAGGCTGGTCTTGAACTCCTGACCTCAAGTGATTTGCCTGCCTTGGCCTCCCAAACTGCTGGGATTACAGGCGTGAGCCACTATACCTGGCTGGCTGGCTGGCTGGCTGGCTGGCTTGCTTGCTTGCTTGCTTGCTTGCTTTCTTTCTTTCTTTCTTTCTTTCTTTCTTTCTTTCTTTCTTTCTTTTTTTTTCCTTTCCTTCCTTAAATACGTTTATTTAGAAAGGAATTATTAGAACTCTACCAAAATTAAAAGGTCTGGCTTCTTTGCCAAAAAGAGACAGGGACCATCAAAACGAATACAGTCTTAATGGCTTGATCAACTTCTAGAGGAAGGCCTTGAGCTGGAGGCCTGCTCTTTCTCTTTGTAAAAAAGGTAGATTAATAAGGGCCAGGAGAAGGTAAGTACCTAACAGTGACAAATTGAGACACTCTATGTCGGGTAACTGACACTGGGCCCTGGGACCCTGCCTGGAAGCAGCATGTGTCTGTGTATCTGTGGGATGTGGGGGTCTCTGTGAGTCCCCCACCCATTGGGAGCCATTGCACTGATGGCTTTGTTATAGAGAGATTTGGGTTCTGTTGTAATTAGATCAGGCCCATCAGCTTTTTTTGACCTCCTTGTCCCTACTAAGGCTGCAGGACATAGAGCAACAATTCCCCCACGGGGAGTGTGACCAAGTCAGGGGGGCCCACTGACTCATCCGCTTTCTTCCAGATAAACCGAGACTACTCCTTCTTAGACTACATCCTGGGAGGCTGCCAGCTCATGTTCACCGTAAGGCTCTCCCCTCTGGCTCCCTCTGCACCCCCATCCCAGTGAGGGTCCTCCCTGGCCCTGGCTGTACTAGGGCCACTAGTGCAGCCAGAGGGACTTAGGATAGACTTCAGGAAGGACTTCCCTGGGGCAAGGAGTGTGTCTGGCCCAGTGAGGAGGGCATTAAGTGGGCTGTCTGGTCCTGCTGGATGGGCCTGAGCTGGGGCTTAGCTACAGGTCAGAGCACAGGTGCACAGCTCTCAGTCTGGTGGCTACGCTCCTTCTGTAGGTGGAAGAAAACAAATTCCTCCTCACTGGCCACAAGGCCTTCAGCGATCGCTGCCTCCCTCATCTGCAGTCTCCTTCCTCCTCGCTCAGTGGGCTCCAACCACACTGTTCCTCTGTTTGCCCAACACACCAAGCTCTGCTTCGTCTTAGAACTTTGCATTTGCTGTTCCTTCTGCATTTGCTGTTCCCTCTGCCTGAAACACTTCCCCAGAACCTTTGCATGGCTGCCCCCCTGCCATTTTTCAGGCCTGAGGAGGTAACGGAGGTCACCTTCCAGGGAGCCCTCCCTCCCTCAATGCCTTGCTGCTCTTCTGTCATATCTTCCTATTTTCTTTCTTTTCTTTTCCTTTTTTTTTTTTTTTTTTTTTTTTTGAGACAGCTTCTCATTCTGTCACTTAGTCTAGAATGCAGTGGCACGATCTCAGATCACTGTAACCTCCACCTTCAGGGCTCAATTGATCCTCCCACCTCAGCTTCCTGAGTAGCTGGGATTACAGGTGCATGCCATCACGCCCAGCTAATTTTTGTATTTTTTGTAGAGATGAGGTTTTGCTATGTTGCCCAGGCTGGTCTCAAACTCCTGGGCTCAAGTGATCTGCCCACCTCGGCCTCCCAAAGTGCCAGGATTACAGGCTTGAGCCACTGGGCCTGGCCCTCCATATTTTCCTATTTTCTGGGCACTTGCCACCCCAAGATTCATATGCATTTGTTGCTTCTCCCTGATCGTCGCACCCACTGGAATGTGAGTGCTTTAAGTGTGGGCACTTTGTTTATTTTGCTTCCACTCTAACCCCAGCATATCACACAGTACTTGGCACACAGTAGGTGCTCCATCATTTCTTGTTGGAAGAATGAGCTGCCACCTTGCCTGTGGCCTGCAGTCTTTGCCCCACAGACTCTAGGCCATTCATCATGGCTTTGCTTCCTCACCCCAAGGGAGCCTCAGTCCCAGAAGTGAGGAAGCTGCTGGGGTGCCACACTCTGCCCACCTCCCCATGTTATCTCACCGCTCCCCATCACCACCCTTAGATCCCAATGGGAGATGGAGGGCATCGCAGGATGCCATGAAGTCACAGGACTGGCCTTGCTGACCTCTGACCCTACTGCCCACCACTGCCCCCTCCCCTGCGGAGAGGCCAGGCCCTCCTGGACCTCCTGCATGGGTTTGTTCATTCAGCAAACTCACACTGACTGCCTCCTTTGTGCCAGGCTCTAGGCTGTGTCCCTGCAGGGGTCCCTCAAGGACTAAGACATGCTGCCCCTGACCTGGGGGAGTGACCCTCTAGCCATACGAGGATTTGGATGGGTGGCCCCTTCTCTCCTACCCCACAGGAACTGAGTTCCCATGTAGCCAAATCTTCCCCTGGGTCCTACTTCTAACCCTCCCCTGCTGGGTAGGGGTCGTCCTTGCCCACCCTTCTGTGCCGTTTCTCCAGGGATTAGTCTGGGATTCTCTGGGGCCGAGAGAGCAGGTAGAGCCCCAATCCCTGCCCGCCTATCAGCCCTGAGTCCCTATGAAGCATGTGCCTTGTCTGCTGTTCCCAGCCCTGGGCCAGGCTCCTCCAGGGAGACTGGCACTGCTCTACCAGGCAACCCCAGGTCCCAGGCCCCTTGATGGTCTGAGGGATAATGGGGAGATGGCTTGGGTTGAGGGTGAGGTTATCTGGGAAGGTTGCAGTGGAGCAGTGACATCTGAGTTGGGCCTGGAAGATGGGGCAAAGTTAAACAGGGAGAAATGATAGCCTGGCACTATATGCAGAGGGAAGCTCATGAATAAATGCCTGCATATGGGAACAGATGAATGTGTAGGTAGGGATAGTAAGGAGAAAAAGGAATCTGGGACTGTACGTTAGTCTTATGTCATCACATCTAGGTAATGGACTTTATGCTTGGGCAATAGAGAGCCACAGATGGCATTAGAGCAGAGGAGTGATACAATCAGACAGTTTCTAGGTTTCAGACCATCATATTGTGGGGAGGGCTGGGAGACGAGTGGGCTTCCCATGTCCCATCTACCTCTCCTATTCCCTGGGAGTGGGATAGGGTGCCGGGGTCTCTGGCCCCACTGGGTGGCGTTTTTCTCCACTCTGCAGGTTGGAATAGACTTTACAGCCTCCAACGGGAATCCCCTCGACCCTTCCTCTTTGCACTATATCAACCCTATGGGCACCAACGAATATCTGTCGGCCATCTGGGCTGTTGGGCAGATCATTCAGGACTATGACAGGTAAGGTTGGAGAGGGGGTCTGAAGGTCAGCCAGGGTTCCGTCCAACCTGGGAAGCTCAGTGTGTCAAAGCTAGAAGGGACCCAGAAATCATCAAATCTAGGAATGGACAGCAAACGGCATAGGTGCAGTTATTACCCATTCCCTTACCCTTGACAGACATTGCTAATCAATTGCTGAACTCCAACCTGCCAAGCCCAGATTCAAACTGGGATCGTTTTCCACACAGTACACGAAGTAGCTAGTAAGAAAATGAATCAGGATGGAAGATGAAACTTGTTCATTACTGCTGCATCCTCTCGTTTTAGAGCTAGGGAATGGGAGGCCTGGGGTGGGAGTAGAGAATTTGTTCCAGGTCCCACAGATCATGGGACTGGAGGTCAGCCATTCTGGTTCCTGAGCCTGGTACTAGTTCCCTAATGGTCTCACTTCTGTTGGGAACTTCTGAGGAGCAGCCAGCATGCATGGACCCTCCTCCTATGACCTTGCTTCCTGGGGACCTTTGGGTCAGGGTGGGTACCATGGAAAGCCAGTGAAGGGAAGCTGTGTGAAAGTATGGCAGGTGTAGCCACCGACAGGATATGACATCACTGTCACAGATGGTGCTAGTTGGGAGCTCCAGGTCAGAGGATGGAATGACCAGGAGGCTGACACATTGGGAACAGGGGAGGAAGGAGCAGGTGCCAGAAATTTGGCAGGAATGAGAGCAGGTTCAGGAGCCCTATGTGGACTTGGCCTCCTAGAGAGGGGCAGCCGGGGACCAGCATTTGACTCCCAGGGGGCCCAGGGCCTGAAGGGTGGCTGTGATCCCAGGCCACATTAAGAGAGGTACAACATGCAGAACAAGGGAAGTGGAAGTCATCATCAGCATGGTTGTGTGGAGTCCCAGTTGTCCAGCTGCCCATTCAGCCCATCACTGAGCTGTCTAATGGGCATTAAGACTTAGCATGGCCCCAGTGAGCTCTGGTTGCCTGGGTAAGCCACCATCACTTCCTGCCAAGATCATTTCATTAGCTTCCTCATCAGTCTCCCGGCTTCTGCCTTGGCCCCCAGCTGTGTGTCCTTTCCACTGCAGCCAGAGGGATCCTTAGTAGATGTATGTTGAGTGCGTATGCAAATGAAATGTGGTCCCTGTCCTCAGGGAGTTCTTACTTAAAGAGGAAGATAAGGAAGAAATTGTTGGAGTTCTGAGAGACCAGTTTACATGTGAAGCAGGAGCTATGGGAGCACAAAAAGAGAGGCATTGTAGGGTATCAGGGAAATCTACAGAGAGAAGGGGCCATTTTGATTGGGCCTTAGAGGATGAGTAGGAGTTTGCTAGGGGAAACAGATTAGGGAGAGATGTTACAGATGGGGGCACAACAGCATTGAAGTTGGAATGTGAAGGTAGCCTGTGTGTTTGGGGAATAGCAAGTGGCTAGTGGCCAGGGCTAGGGGAGTGGGGTGTGAAGGGGCACAGGTGGAAGGAGACGAGACTAGGCTCTGGGGCTGGATGACACAGGACCTTGAATGCCACATGAGGGTTCTCATATTAGTAGAGTTTTCCCTAGAGCAGGAGGCTGGGAGACAGCCGGTACATTCATTCTACTTCCATCTTGACCTTGGTTTAGTGGCTGGCCGGGGTCTTAGTTTGAGAAGGATCTAGAAGCTGCGCCCAGGCCCATTGGTTAGAAGTACCATTGTTGTATCTGCCACAGGTATAGATGTGGTCAGGCCACAGGTTCACCAGGTCCCCAGAGGTGGGTTGGGCTCATTAGGTAGATGATCCTAACAGCTTTTTCTAGAGGTGGTGAGCTCCTCCTTTCTGTCCTTGAAAGTGTACAAGGCCGAGCGCGCCCAGCCCTGGGCAGAGGGTCAGGCGGTGTCCTCAGGTGTCTCACAGTGTGTTTCTCTTCTCTCTCTGATTAGTGATAAGATGTTTCCAGCTCTGGGATTCGGGGCCCAGTTACCCCCAGACTGGAAGGTAAGTGAAACCGGAGTTAGTTTCCTTTTGGTTGAGATGCAGTTTGTGTGTATGGTCTCTCTGGGATCTGCTCTGGAAAGATCCTGGGCTGGGGCCTTGTTGCCCTGCCTTCCCTGTGTTCACCCCAGGCCACGCTCATTTCTCAAGTCTGATTCTCGGGCAGACGCTGAGGCTGTAACGGGGCAGCACAGTTATGTTCTCTGCTCATGAGACCCCTATGGAGTGGGGAGGACAGACAGGATGGCCAGTGTTGCAAATCAAAATACAAGACACCCAGTTAAGTTTGAATTTCAGATAAACAATGTGTATTTTTATGTATTGATATTTATTTATTTATTTAGAGACAGAGTCTTGCTCTGTTGCCCAGGCTGGAGTGCAGTGGCACATTCTCTGCTCACAGCAACCTCCACCTCCCAGGTTCAAACAATTCTCATGCCTTAGCCTCCCGAGTAGCTGGGATTACAGGTGCCCACCACCACCCCCAGCTAACTTTTGTATTTTTAGTAGAGATAGGATTTCACCATGTTGACCAGGCTGGTCTCAAACTCCTGACCTCAGGTGATCCACCGGCCTCAGCCTCCCAAAGTGCTGGGATTACAGACCTGAGCCACCGCGCCAGTGCAGATAAACAATTTTTAAAGTATAAGTATGTCCTGAATATTGCATGGGACATACTTATACTTAAATCATCCATTGTTTATCTGAAATTCAAGGTTTTGTCTGGATCTAGGGGTACAAGTATAGTTGTATTACCAGGATGTATTGTGTGAAATATGGACTTTCCATTCATCACCCAAATAATGTACGTTGTACCCAGTAGGTGGCATTTCATCCGTCATCCCTCCACCCCCCACCGTGTGGAGTCCTCAGTGTCTGTTATTCCCGCTGTGTGTCTGTTCTGTGTGCACCCATTGTTTAGCTCCGTCTTATAAGGGAGAACATGCAGTTTTTTGTTTTCTGTTTCTGAGTCATACTGGGCATCCTGTATTCTATTTGGCAACGCTAAAGACAGGGCAGTGGCATCGGTGCTGAGGCGGGGGTACTGAAGGCCTGCAGGGAGCCAAGGAAGGAACCCAACCCAGCTGGGGGCCATCAGGCTTCCTGGAGGGGGCAAGCTCTAAGCCAAGAGGGGAAAGGGAAGTAGCAGAGTGACTAGGGGTGGCAGTGGGGCAGGGGGAGCCTTCAGGGCAGAGAACAGCCTGTGCGAAGGCTACGGGATGAGCTGGAGGAGCTGGCAGAGGTGGGTGATGGACCCTCCATTGGAGGTGAGCAGGGTGGAGACAGACGTGGGCATTAAAGGACCACGGGGACCCCTGCAGGGACCACATAGGGGCTCATTAGCAGATTGGCATTTCCGAAGGCCTCCCCTGGCTGCTGAGTGGGGCGTGGCTAGGGCGAGAGTGGGCAGAGTGGAGGGCGGAGAGAAGGGGTGAGGGCAAGGAGACTCAGGGCAGAGGCCAAGACTGTCTGCGTGACCAAGTGAGTGTGGGCCGAAGAGGTCACCAAGATTTCCAACTGAGCACTGAGGTGGGGGTGGTACTGCTTACCGAGATGAGGAACGGGATGGGTGCTAGGCTCAGCAGGGGAGATGGTAAGGTAGGAGTCCCAGAAGAAAGGTGGATGATGGCTGAGCACAGTGGCTCATGCCTATAATCCCAGCACTTTGGGATGCTGAGGCAGACGGATCATTTGAGGTCAGAGAGTTTGAGGTCTTCCTGGCCAGCATGGTGAAACTCTGTCTGTACTAAAAATACAGAAATCAGCCCAGCGTGGTGGCATATGCCTGTAATCCCAGATACTTGGGAGGCTGAGGCAGGAGAATCACTTGAACTTGGGAGGCAGTGGTTGCAGTGAGCCGAGATTGCGCCACTGCACTCCAGTCTGGGCAACAGAGTGAGAACCTGTCACAAAAAAAAAAAAAAAAAAAAGATAGGTTGATGATGGGTCAGTAGTTTCAGGCTCCGGGGAGACAGAGACAGACCTGGCCACCTGGGCCACGACCCATGGTGCCACCTCTGGGAGGATGAGATTGCTAGGGAGACAGGTGGAGTGAGAAACAGCCACATGAGGTGGGGCGCAATGGCTCACGCCTGTAATTTCATGCTTTGGGAGGCCAAGGTAGGAGGATTGCTTGAGCCAGGAGTTCAAGACCAGTCTGGGCAACACAGTGAGACCCTGTCTCTACAAAATTTAAAAGTTGACTGGGTGCAGTAGCTCATGCCTATAATCTTAGCACTTTGGGAGGCCGAGGAGGGCAGATCACAAGGGGAGGAGTTCGAGACCAGCCTGCCAATATGGTGAAACCCCGTCTCTTGGCCGGGCGCGGTGGCTCAAGCCTGTAATCCCAGCACTTTGGGAGGCCGAGACGGGCGGATCACGAGGTCAGGAGATCGAGACCATCCTGGCTAACATGGTGAAACCCCGTCTCTACTAAAAAATACAAAAAACTAGCCGGGCGAAGTGGCGGGCGCCTGTAGTCCCAGCTACTTGGGAGGCTGAGGCAGGAGAATGGCGTGAACCCGGGAGGCGGAGCTTGCAGTGAGCTGAGATCCGGCCACTGCACTCCAGCCTGGGCGACAGAGCATGACTCCGTCTCAAAAAAAAAAAAAAAAAAAAAAAAAAGAAACCCCGTCTCTACTGAAAATACAAAAATTAGCTGGGTGTGGTGGTGGGCGTCTATAATACCAGCTACCCAGGAGGCTGAGGCAGGAAGATCCCTGGAGCCCAGTGAGCTCTGAGTGCACTGCACTCCAGCCTGGGTGACAGAACAAAATTAATTAATTAATTTATGTATTTAATAAAATAAAAAAAGAAACAGCTGCGTGAGAGATCCAGGCAGAGGAAGCAGAGACTGAGCCAGGCAGGCAGAGCGGGGAGGAAGCAAAGGAGGGGCAGCATGAAGCCCACAGAAAGCAAACCCATAAGTAGCAGCATTTATTGGTCCCTTAGAATGTTCTAGATACCACTCTGCCTGCTTTACCAGTTTCAACTAATTCTCACCAAAGCCAGTGAGGTAGGCCCTGTTATGAACCCATTTCCGGCTGGGCGCGGTGGCTCAAGCCTGTAATCCCAGCACTTTGGGAGGCCGAGGCGGGTGGATCACGAGGTCAGGAGATCGAGACTATCCTGGCTAACATGGTGAAACCCCGTCTCTACTAAAAATACAAAAAAAAAACTAGCCAGGCGTGGTGGCGGGCGCCTGTAGTCTCAGCTACTTGGGAAGCTGAGGCGGGAGAATGGCGTGAACCCGGGAGGCGGAGCTTGCAGTGAGCCGAGATCACGCCACTGCACTCCAGCCTGGGAGACACAGCGAGACTCCGTCTCAAAAAAAAAAAAAAAAAATGAACCCATTTCAATCACTGAGGAAGCCAAGCAGTCAGGGCTCGGGGAGGAGGGAGTGGGGTTGGAGGCTGCCCCGGGCCTGGTGAGGTGAGGCTGAGAAGAGACTGCCCATTTCACTGACCACAGCTGGGGCCATTATGGCAGAGACAAGACGGGGAGGGGAGAAGGGCATGGAGACATCAGTGTGGGCTGTGAAGGGGCAGGTCAAGCAGGTCTAAAGGCTGAGGAGGAGCCAGGAGAGGCATGGAGGTGAATTGAGGGGGGGGTCCCTGAGGTGTGGTTGTGGGTATTCCTGGGGCAGGAGGCGGGGACTCCTCATAGAACCCCGGGCACCAGGGGAGGGGTGGTTTGGTGGCTCAGAGATGGAGATGTCAATGAGCGCAGAGGCTATAACGCTGGGGAGTCGCTGCGGACAGGGGCAGGGAATGCTGCCCCATTTTACAGGGCAATAAACTGAGGCTTGGAGCCTCAAAGTGACTTGCCCAAGGCCATGTTCACCAACTGGACAGATGGACTCTAAAGTTTCTTCTCAGAGTCTGTTGCTTCCCCATGAGAAGCCCGTGGGGTGTGAGCCCAGAGAGCTCCTACGTCTGCACATGGCTCTCGCTCGGCCAGTGCCCCTTCTTGTCTGCCCTGCTGTGCCACATTGCTGTTTCCAGAATGAATTTTTGCCTCCCGCCCTCTCTGGGGAGGATGATTTTCACCTAGAATTTCGGGGAGTGGCCCGAGGGCCAGGGCAGGAGAGGTGGGCATCCTGGCTCCCTGTGGTGTGAGGCTACGCCTCAGATGGGACCAAAGCTGGGCCACATGATGCCATTGGGGGGGCAGGGCGAGCTGGTGCGGCTGGGCCCAGCACGAGCCCGTTGCTAGGACACCAACCAGCTTTCAAAGAACTGAATGAGATGTTTTCTTGAGCAAAAGCCTCCTTGTAAATGTCACAGGGCGATGCTGGGGAGGCCGGGGCTTGGCCAGGCTGGAGTGCCCGGCAGTGCCAAGAAAGATGCTGCATCCAGGCTAGGAAAGGACAGATGCTGTGTCCCGCCTTCCCCTGCCACAGGAGCCGCCAGGCCTGGCCCCTCCTGGCCCCTCACCCTCTTTCGCATTCTGACTTGACTCACTCCTGCTGCCTGAAGCTCCTTCATTCACTCCCACCTCAGGGCCTTTGCACATAGCCTTCACTCAGCCCGCACTCCCTCTCCTGGGCTTCTGTCACAGATTTTCACCTAGAATTTCGGGGAGTGGCCTGCCCTCTGGGAGCCATGCTCACGCTCACATGGGGGCCCTTCCTCCTGCCCAGATCCCTGCCCTCATGGAACTCTGTGACTTGTTTGTGATTGCCTGGGGAAGGCACTGGGTTTCCTTCTGCCTGCATCCCAGCACCTGGCCTGCAGTGTGCACTGCCGTTGTTTGTTGACAGTGAATTTGGGACCCAGCCCAGATTTGGGGCCCCAGGCCTGAGCAAACAGAGGGGTTGGTTCTCTGAGGGTGGGAAGCTAGAAGGAGCCAAAAGGAGCATGCGACCAGGCTGCCTGCCTTCAAGACCTCAGTTTCTCCCTGAGGGTGGCCCAGATGAGCCCAGAGAGGAATCCTGCCCCAGAGAGTGGCTGAGGGGCTCAGGACACATTTCCCTTTGGATATGGTATGAGGTCTTGGCCCTTCAACGTGAGCAGAGTTACTCAGATGAGGAACGGGATCTGGGCAGAAGGCATAGTCTGTGCAAAGGTCTGGGGGGAGAGGGAGCATACTCTGTGGGTGGGGAAACTGAGGCTCAGAGAGGACAGTCACTCTGAGATCCCTTGGGCTTTCTCCATGCCCCACCCCCTGCCCCCACCACCTGCCTCAGCCAGGGCCGCAGGGAGCTGAGCCTGAAGTAATTCCCTGACCTCAGGGCTGAGGCAGGCCAGGTTGGGTGAACAGGGCCATTGGCTGTCGGAAGGCAACAGGGAGTCCGAGGACAAAGGCCTGTGGCAGGCAGCTAGTCCCCAGGGGCCCCTCATCAGCTTCTGTGTCCTCCAGGAACTTGTCCTGTTTATGACTTTTCTCAGGCAAACCAGGGCAGCCAGTACGGGAGGGGCTGAGCTGCCACTGCTGGTAGCATGGACACTTGTCCCCAGGCCCCACTGTGTGACCTGGGCACTCCCTGGCCCTCTGGGAACCTCACTCTTTCCAGCTATGAAATGGAGCTGCTGGAGGAGGCAACCTCTGGGGCCTCTGGGGTGGATGGATAACCTTCCACGGCCCCCATGACCGCAAGGCTGGGCCCTCCCCAAAAAAGATGGGGGGAAGAGTGGGGATGAAGAGTGGGGGGCCTGAGAAGGCAAAATATTCCTCCACCCTTATCAGCAGGGGGCTTTCTCACTGTGGTCTCTAAAATCTCCTAAAATCTGATTTTTCGGGAAGTCATTGGCCCAAGGGAGGCCTGTTTCCCTGGCAACCATTTTCTCTCTCAGCCCCTCCATACAAGCCCCCCTGGTAATCTCTGTGGAGGCTCAGGAAATCTCCATGGCAACAGGGACCTCCAGCCCCCAAACCTGGAGCCCAGACTGGGGACAGGGTGAAGGGGGCCCTGGACAGGGACAGGACCCAAGAGGGACACCAGAGGACTGGCTCTGTGCCGGGCACCTAAAGCGGACAGCAAAAAACAGAAAACCCCATTCCCTGAAACAGGGAGGAATCCTCCCACTACCTCCCCACCCCCGCGCTGCCAGGAAGGCCAGACTGAACCCCACTGCTGCATCCCTGCCCTCTCCCCCAGGAGTAGGACCAACTCCCACCCCCAGGGGAGGGGAGGGCACTGGGTCTCAGGCCTGTTCGACTGTGTGGCTCTGGTGCCTGGCTTCCCTTTTCTGGGCCTCGGTTTGTTTATTTGTTAAATGGGGACGCTGGATGCAGGAGAGCCTCCCAGCACCCCCGTCATTGTGTCTTGGAGCTGAAGGGTCTGTCTGGGATTGTCTGTGGCCAGACAAAAGCCGTCCTCTGCAGCTGAGGACCGGGGAGGGGGTCGCTTTGCCCTGGGCACCCCTCCACCCTCCTCACTGAAAATCCCTGGGGGAGGAATGCCTTTAGAGGTTAGCGTGAGCTCTGGGGGCAGCCTGACTTCAGTTCGAGTCCCAGCTCTGCCCGCCAGGAAATGTGGGAACATTCTAGTCCACTCTGTGTCTCAGGTTTGTCATCCGTAAGATGAGGTGATAACAGCTGCCCTTCCATTGGGGCGTTGTGAGGAAGGAGTAAGGGGATCCCTGCACAGCACTGAATGTGGATGTAGTACGTGGTAGGAAGCAGGCTGAGGGGAATTTGGGGCTGTGGGGCTGCAGGGGAGGGAAGAAAGGAGGGGCTGTCCCCCATCTGAGCTCTGCAGCATCTTCCGAGGCCCGGGTTCTGCAGGCACTGCAGTCTCACCCACAGCCCTGAATGGGGCCAGTTATGAGTCCCCCTGTACCCTGAAGCCATGCGAGCAGCAGCAGCCAGATGTGATGGATGCAGCAGTGTCCCAGAGTGTCCAGGTCAGCCTCTGATGATCTTCCGGGGCTGGGTGCTGGGCCTGGAGGCAGAGAAGCAGGATCAGTCCCTAGGGAGCCTGTGACAGCCCCATCTGACCCCCTTGCGGCCCCTTACACTCCCTGATGGCCAGGTCAGCTCTGAGCGGGCTGTCAGCTCACCCCCGTTTGGCTATCTGGCACTAGGCAGGCTCCCCTCCAAGCCCCTTTGCTTACTATTAAGGTAGGAAAAGCCTCTGAAGCCCAGAGAAGCGGTGCTCTAATGGTAGAGCCCACATCCAGCAGTAGCAGTGATGAGGGAGCATCCTGGAACCCTGATCCGCGGGGGAATCCTTGTCCCACCCAGGACTCTTAGAGGACTGATGGGGCATAGGCAGCCCCAGTCCCCAGAAGAGCCTGGGGTGACACGCCAGGGTCTCAGTTTCCTCCACTATGAGGAGAGGGTGTTTGGGCCTCTCTGTGCGTCACACCCAGCAGTGGAGGTGAAAAGCAGATGTGGGGAGTATCAGTGGTCTAGAGGAGGGTAGGGGTGGGGGTTACGAGCCAGGTGCTCTCCAAGGGAGCCTTGGCCTGGCAGTGGGTGGTGGCCTGGGTCTGGGTTTGGGGGCGGGAGGCTGCAGCTCAGTGTTTTCTCTGCGTTTCAGGTCTCCCATGAGTTTGCCATCAACTTCAACCCCACCAACCCCTTCTGCTCAGGTGAGTGTCAGACCCGCCTGTAGCCGCCCTGTGTTTGCGACAGGCCCGGCCAGCTCCCTTGGTGGAGGGTGGGCAGAGGACAGGTTTTCATTTCTTTCTCCTTTCCCCTCCCCCTCACTGTTGCTCAGAGTGACAGAGTGGGAAGAGCTACAGTTTGGAGTCAGATAGTGCTGGATTCAAGGCCAGCTGCTGCCCTTCCGAGCTGTAGGACCTTGGAAAGGTCACTGTACCTCTTGGGCCTTTGCCTCCTTACCTGCTCCAGGATAGCTATGATGGCTGCTCTTCTCACTTTACTGGGTGGTTTGGTGAGAATTACAGGAAGCTACTGACAGGAAACCCTGTGCAAACCAGGAGGAGGTGAGGGTGGCACCAGACACACCTGCTTTCACCTCCTTCCCACCCGCCCCCTTGCTGGGAAGGCCAGCCCTGCTCTCAGAGTACTTGGCAGGGGATCAGGGGGAGGCAGGGGCTGGGAAGTGAGTGTGGTGTCTGTGTTCATCCCCACCCCTGGGCCTAAGAGGATTTCTGAGCCTCCTAGGGACAGTTAAGAAACTATTAGAGGCCGGATGCCATGGCTCATGCCTGTAATCCCAGCACTTTGGGAAGCTGAGGCAGGATGAGCGCGTGAGCTCAAGTTCAAGACCAGCCTGGGCAATAGAGGGAGACCCCATTTCTACAAATTAAAAAAATTACCCAGGCATGGTGGCATATGCCTGTGGTCCCAGCTACTCAGGAGGCTGAAGTGGGAGGAAAGAAAGAGACGGGGATGGGAGGGGAGGGTCACACCTGTAATCTCAGCACTTTGGAAGGCCGAGGTGGGTAGATCAGAGGTCAGGAGTTCAAGACCAGCCTGGCCAAGATTGTGAAACCCCGTCTGTACTAAAACAAAAATTAGCCAGGCATGGTGGTGCGCACCTGTAATCCCAACTACTCAGGAGGCTGAGGTGGGAGAATCGCTTGACCCAGGTGGCAGAGGTTGCAGTGAGGCGGGATTGTGCCACTGTACTCCAGCCTGGGTAACAGAGTGAGACTCCATCTCAAAAAAAAAAAAAAATTAATTAAAAAAAAAAAAGAAGAAGAAAGGAAGGAAGGAGAAAAAGAAAGGAAAGAGACAAAGAACAGGAAAGGAAAGAGAGACAGAGAAAAAAAGAGAGAGAGAAAAAAGAGAAAGAGAAAGAAAGAGGAAGGAAGGAAAAAAGAAAAGGAAAGAAAGAGGTAGAGAGAGGAAGGAAGGAAGGAAGGAAGGAAGGAAGGAAGGAAGGAAGGAAGGAAGGAAGGAAGGAAGGAAGGAAGGGAGGGAAGAAGGCGGAAGGGAGGGATAGAGGAAGGAGGAAGAAAAGTCTGAGTCAAGGAGAGGGGATGCATGTGGGTATGGAAGAGGGCTGTTTCTACCATCATGAGACCTTTCGGCCTAGGATTTGGCTTCCACATAGCATCTGCCTTCCTTGGGGATCTCCAAAGCTGGGCCAGGGTGTCTGATTTGGGATAGATCTCCAGTAACATTTGGTTGGTCAACTTCATCCCTGGCCAGAGGCCTTCTGGGTAGGGCTACATGGCAATGTGCTCACAACAGCAGCTATTTACAGAGCGCCTAATCTGTACAGACACTGTGCAAATGCCTCGATCCCCCAACCCTGAACCGAAGCCATAGCATGTCCAGAATGGACGTCCAGAACAGACCTCCAGATGGCTTCCCATTGTCTCAAAGCATCACTGCAAGCTTCGCCAAGCCCCTTCTCTGGAAAGGCCTGAGAGACCCCCCTCCTGCCAACTGCCAGAGTGTAGATTGTCAGTCCCATTGACAAAGACGTAGCCTCAGAAAGACTAAACCGCTTGCCCCAGGTCCCACAGCTAAGAAAGGCAGGATTCAGGCCGGACACGGTGGCTCACACCTGTAATCCCAGCACTTTGGGAGGCCAAGGTGGGCAGATCACCTGAGGTCAGGAGTTTGAGACCAGCCTGGGCAACACAGCAAAACCCCATCTCTACTAAAAATACAAAAATTAGCCGGGTGTGGTGGCACATGCCTGTAATCCCAGCTACTCGGGAGGCTGAGGCAGGAGAATTCTTGAACCTGGGAGGTGGAGGTTGCAGTGAGCCGACATCCTGTCACTGCACTCCAACCTGGGCGACAGAGCAAGACTCTGTCTCAAAAAAAAAAGGCAGGATTCAAACTCTTCAGGCCTGTCTGACTTCACATTCAGGGCTCTTGACTTTTTACCATGCTGGCCCTTCCCTCTGGGAGCTTCCAGTCTCACGAGGCCTATGCTAGCCATGGCAGGGACATTTTGGGTAAGCATGAAATAGATGCTTCATCAGCAGTGGGATGAGAGCGGGTGTGGGGTCAGGGACACCTGGCTGATCCAGACTCTTCTCCCGAGGCAGGTGTGGATGGTATCGCCCAGGCGTACTCAGCTTGCTTGCCCCACATCCGCTTCTACGGTCCTACCAATTTCTCCCCCATCGTCAACCACGTGGCTCGGTTTGCGGCCCAGGCCACGCAGCAGCAGACGGCCACGGTGAGTAGTCAGCTGCAAGCCAGGCATGCCAGGAACCACGCACATCCTCTGGGCTGGGGAGTAGGATATTCTGCCTTCTCTTTGCTCTAAATCCTAGTGGACACCTCTGGGCCTCAATTTACCTTCACGTATTGTAAGAGAGTTGAGTCAAGCTCCTGGCTTCCTGGAGCACAGACTGGAGAAAGTAAATCCATTTGTGCTGAGCGGGAAGCAGGGCTGTAATCAATGGGAGATGTCTCCCCAGGGCGAGGTACTGGTTATTCCCATAAGAGAAACAAGATGGAAAACTGGAGGCGGTGATCCCTGAGGCCCTAACGCTGACCCTTCTGAGCCACCTAGTTCTAATCAGAGCTGCCCCTGCCTCACACTGAGGGCTGCTGAACTGTCTGGCCCTGGCCCTACACTCAGCAACAAGCCTAGAGCCTCACTGCCCCAGCCTGAGGCTGCCAAGGCAGCTGCGTGGCATCTGGAATATATGGTGAGCAGCCATCCCAGGCATCTGCAACCCTGGTCTCCCTTCCCTTCTCCTGGCCCCAGCTGCAGGCTGGCTCCCAGGCAGGCCCTACTGGCAGGGCCTGATGCCAGTGATGGGGTCACCAAGGGTCACCTTGCCCACCTCCCAATTTCCACCATGACCTGCCCTTGCCTCCCTCTGCAGTATGAGTTGAGGGGTCTTTTCCCCCTGCCCTAAGGGCAGTTCTCTGATGTCCCTTCTGCCTTCTCCTGACCTTGGGGACCTGACTGACCTACATGCCCTTTGCATAGGACTTCTCAGCCCCTGACCCAGCCCTGCTCCTCAGGCTCCAGCACCATGATGGGGAATCAGGCACCCAGCCCGGAGCTGTGGATGCTGGTCTGGGTTGAGGAGACTTGACTCCATTTCCTTTCTGGCCACCACCTCCTGGGAGACCTCGGCCAGCCCCCACCCCTTTCTCATCTTCCACCTCCACTAAAAGAAGAGGGTTGCTGAAGTCGCTTCTAGAGTGGTCATTTCACTAGACTCTAAAATATCCCAAATTCACCCACTTCCCCATGGCCACAGGTCTCACTGGACCCTGCAGCCGCCCTCACCACTCCTCACACCACCACTCCACACGCTACCGTTTGTTTCCCCCACTGGAGGGTCAGATCCAGCTGCTGCCCTGCCAAATACCCTCTGCCATCAGATTGGATCCCCTGAAGCCTCTGCCTTCCTTACCGACCCCCTCACTGACTGCACAGCCCCTTCCTTCTCTTAGGATGATTCTGCCACCCAACCCCCTCTGTGTTCCTCAAGCAATCCCAGCTGTTCCCCCGCAGGTCTGTCCTGGACTCTGCAGGGCCCTCCCTCAGGGCCTCCTCCCCCAAGCAGCCTTCCCTGACCACCTATCTGAAGCAGATCTCTTGCCTTCTCTGCCTGTTCCTGGCTGACCCTGATGATGGTCGGCAACGTCTAGTTCACATCCTTCTTTCCACGCCTGGTCCAGCGCCTGGGCTGTGCAGGCTCATCGTGCTCTGTGAATGGATGAAGTCAGCGCTGGCTGAGGGATGTGAGCTGTACAAGTTCAGTCAGAGCCTCCTCCCCCAGGGAAAGGGACCTGGTCCCATGCCTAAGGGAACCATCTAGGGGAGGGAGGCACCTGGTCACCAAGGAGGTGGCAGTTGCCTTCCGGGAGATGGTGGGAAAGATAGTGCAACCGCCCAGTGGGTTCACCTTGCCTGCTGCCTAGACAGAACTGATTCATCAAGGGGAATTGCAATGGAGAAAGAGTAATTCACACAGAGCCGGTTGTGCAGGAGACCGGACTTTTATTATTACTTAAATCAGTCTCCCCAGGCATTCGGGGATCAGAGTTTTTAAAGACAATTTGGTGGGTAGAAGCTTGGGAAGTGGGGAGTGCTGATTGGTCAGGCTGGAGATGGAATCATAGGGGGTCGAAGCGAGGTTTTCTTGCTGTCTCTGTTGCCGGGTGCGATGGCAGAACTGACTGAGCCACATTACCGGTCTGGGTGGTGTCCGCCGATCCATGGAGTGCAGGGGCTGCAAAATCTCTCAAGCACTGATCTTAGGCTTCACAATAGTGACATTATCCCCAATTTGGGGAGGTTCAGACTCTTGGAGCCAGAGGCTGCATGACCCCTAAACTGTAATTTCTAATCTGTAGCTGATTTGTTAGTCCTGCAAAGACATACTGGACCCCAGGCAAGAAGAGGGTCTTTTTGGGAATGGGCTGTTACTGGTTTGTTTCAGAGTCAAACCATGAACTGAATCCATTCCCAAAGTTAGTTTGGCCTACACCCAGGAATAAACAAGGACAGTTGAAGGGTTAGAAGCAAGATGAAGTCAGTTAGGTCTGATTTCTTTCGCTGTCATAATTTCCTCAGTTATAATTTTGCAAAGGCAGTTTCCATAGGAGCGGGGAGTGTCAGAGCCTGTTCTGATGGTTCAGGAGGCAGCAGAGGGTCTGTGGGAAAAATGGGTACCCTGGAGTGGCGGGTGCCAGGGTTTGAATCCTGCCGCTATCCCTTCCTCACTGTGTGAAATGGACAAGTCACACAGTGACAGGCCAGCAAAGAAGGACAGGCCAACAAAGAGCTCAGGGAAGAGCGGCCTGGGTAGAGGGAACAGCAAGCGCAGGACGTGGAGGCAGTGCCCAGCCGGAAGGAGCTCAGAGTGCCAGAAGGAACGTCCCGGCCCTGACCCTGGCAGCCCCGAGCCTGGGGCATGTTTCTTCTTATGGAATGGAATGTTTCCTGCTCTGAACCCATTTCCTCTTTTTGTTGTTTGAGACAGAGTTTCACTCTTGTTGCCCAGGCTGGAGTGCAATCGTGCAATCTCAGCTCACTGCAACCTCCGCCTCCTGGGTTCAAGCAATTCTCCTGCCTCAGCCTCCCGAGTAGCTGGGATTACAGGTGCCCACCAACACACCCGGCTAATTTGGTATTTTTAGTAGAGGTAGGGTTCCACCATGTTGGCCAGGCCTGTCTCAAACTCCTGTCCTCAGATGATCTTCCCGCCTCAGCCTCCCAAAGTGCTGGGATTACAGGTGTAAGCCACTGCACCCAGACCCATTTCCTCTTATGAAATGGGCGTAATAAACCCCTAGTGTGCTGTGAGGACCTGGGTGCAGGCTTAATGGGCAGTAACTGGGAAAGGGCTGGGAGGGATTTTTTTTTTTTTTTTTTTTTTTGAGACAAAGTCTCATTCTGTTGCCCAGGCTGCAGTGCAGTGACACAGTCTCAGCTCACTGCAATCTTCACCTCCTGGGTTCAAGTGATTCTCCTGACTCAACCTCCTGAGTAGCTGGGATTACAAGCACCTGCCACCATGCTGGGCTAATTTTTGTATTTTTAGTAGAGACAGAGTTTCACTATGTTGGCCAAGCTGGTCTTGAGCTCCTGACCTCAACTGATCCGCCCACCTCAGCCTCCCAAAGTGCTGGGATTACAGGCGTGAGCCACGGCACCCGGCCGGGATTTTTTTTTTTTTTTTTTAATTCCTGGGGTTGCTGGGCTAGAACTGGCTAGAGAGGGCACAGCAAGAGGCAGGCTTCAGCTTGCACTCCCTCCTGTTCGGGTGCCAGGCCATTGTCCCACCCAGTCTTGTCCACCTGAGCAGGCTTTCAAAGGGATAGAAAAAGAAAGTCCTGCATGTTTGTTTAAGGGGAAAAATGTGGGGTGGGGAGTGGGCCTGCAGCCCAGTGTTAGCGCCAAGGCCCTTTCACCGCTGCACCTGCAGAGCCGGGGCAGGACTGGGTAGGAAATAGGGTCCTGGGGAGAGGTGGGTCTGTGTCTGCTGGACCCAGATCTGAGGAGGTTTGGGCCCCAGGAAAGGCCAGGAAGGGTGTTTGTGTGTTCTGAGGAGCAACTGCGGAGAGCTCCCCAGAGGGAAGAAGCAGAAGGACTTGAGGCCCAACCACCTGGTGCTAGTCCTCTGGACATCCCAGCCACTTTGACTGCGACTTGGTCCTCCCAGCCTGGGGGAGGCAGCCACCTCCTGGCTCCCTTCTGCTGGAAAAGCTCTGTCACCCACCCAGGCTGTGTGATCTCAGGGCATGTCTGAGCATGTCTAACCTGCAGGAGTGGGCCCAAGGGGCCTGTATCAGGCCCTCCCACTCTGATGTCCAAGAACAGATAAGGCCATTCTCTACCTCCTGCCTTACCTTATCTCCTTGGCCTCAGGGTGCACCAGTGGAGGGGAGGTGGGGCTGCCTGGTGGTTCAGCCTCAAGCTCTGGGAAGTTCTCCCAGCTCTCCCACTTCCTGACTTTGTGGGACCCAGAGCTGGTAGCTTAAACTCTGTGAACTTGTTTCGTCTGTGCGACGAGGATAATGGAAACAGTTCCTGCCTTCTAGAACTAGCTAGGCATAGAAATTGCTCAGCGTAGTGCCTGGCACACATAAAGTGCTTCCCTGCTGGCCGAATCTTTTGGGGACAGCTCTTGGGCTAGCATTCGGTGATGCCAAGCACAATTAATCCCAAAGCAAAAGGAAGTCATTTATGAATTATCCCCTGATGCTTTTGTCAGCCGTTTTTTAGTTTGGGGAAGAATATTTGGTGTGGCTTCACCCTCCCCATCCCCAGACATATGTGCACCGATGCACACCCACGTACAGGAAATTGAGAGCAGGTGGTGGAAGCCTCTCTCTAGGCAGGGCTGCACTCTCCCATTCATTCACTCAACACGTCTTTACCGAGCAACTTCTGCGTAGCACTGGGGAGACCATGATGAGTGAGACAGGGCCTCTGCCCTCCCAGTGCCTGCAGTCTAGTGAGGAGCCCTAGGCCAGGAGCAGGAGACAGGGGGACTAAGCACAGATGGAGGGCTCAGGAAAGGCTTCTTGGGAAAGTGACATGTGAGCTGAAACCTGGAGGATGCTTGAGTTAGCCTCATAAAGGATGTGTGCGCGTGGAGTGTCTCAGGCGGAGGGAACGGCACGTGCGGAGGCCTGGAGGTTTGGTGTGTGGGTGTACCGGAATGAAGGAATGTGTTGAAAGAGGAGGAGGTGGGGTGAGGTGAGGCTGAAAGGTAGGCCAGCTCCTGCGGGGCCTCGAAAGCCATTGAGGAATCTGGGTTTTCTCTGGAGGGCGGTGGGGAGCCACTGGAAGGTCTTATGCAGGTTTGAGTGGGCCTTGGGGGGACTCCTATCTCAGGCCTTCATCTTTCCCTCTGCCTTGGCCCCTGAGACCTGGGCCTTGCTATTCACGGCCCATTCCTGGTTGGTCGCCCAGGTGTCTGGTGTCCCAGTGGAGGGGGAGCTGGGAAGCTGCCAGCTCCCTGGGAATTCCACCTACTCCCCTGGCAGGGTCCTCAGCAGCCAACTTCCCTGAAATGAGCTAGGGAGTAAGTGCAACTTCCCTAGACTCTGCCTGGAACTGTTGTGGTCAAGTCAATTTCTTATAAATCAAATCACACGTTAAATGCATTAGGGGAAGCAGTTGTTTACAGCCCTAGAAACCTGAAAAACCTCGGGGTAAAGGCAAGAGTTGCTTCATCCTTTTTGGGAGTTGGGTTTTTGGATTCAGTCTGACAGTGATGGGCTGTTTCCAGAGGTGGCAATGCTGGGGACAGGGTGAACCAGGACCATCTGCAAGGACAGCAGAGCCTGCAGAGCCTCTTCCAACCCCTCACACCCGATTCCACCCTCCGTTCTCTCCATCCATAACCCCTTCCCCTTTGATCTGTCCTGGGGGTAGGGCTGTGTAATAGATGTTTGAGGCTCCTGAACAACTCTGGCTTTGTCCAGGCTGAGCGGGAAGCCGGGGACTTGTCAGCTGCACTTCCACTGCCGAGGTCTGGGCTGCTGACCTCAGGCACGGCTGGGCACTCGATGAGGCCAGGCCCCTGGGTGTGGGCATGGTGGCTGGTTGATTGGCACACAGGGGTGTGGGTTAAAGTCCAGTACCAGGGCTCTGGGCCCCACCCTGGCCTGCTATCCTGGATATTCAGGCCCTCAGACACTGGCGTGCTCCGTGGGAAGAAAGCGTTTCCCTGCCGGGCCCCTCTGCTGGAGACAATGACAGGCCACTGGTGCCAGTGGGCGGTGGAGGAGGACATCATGTAAAGAGCCCCAGCTTTGGAGTCAGCCAGGCTGGGTTCAATCTGGACTGTGCCAGTTCCCGGCTGTGAGGCCTCAACAAGTTACATCACCTCTCTGAGCTCAACTCCTCTAGAATGGGAGTCAGTGTGAGGGTGACAGGCAGGGTCTGGGTAGTGCTGTCACTGTGTGGTATCACCTCCTCTGGCCACTGGTGCCCACAGTCCTGCAGGAACTGTCTGCCCCCAGGCTCCCCAGGGAGTGGGAGCTGCCAGCTAAGAGGGAGGCCCAGGCCTGAGTCCCACACGTCTCCTACGCATGGGGCTGATAGAAATGAGGGAGCCAGGAGGGCCACGTGTGGAGGGAGTGGGTACTGCCTGCCTGAGCTGGAACGGGCTTGGAGACAGATCCCACCCACTGAAAGGTGGGGCCTGTTAGACCAAGGCCAAGCATTCTTTTCTTTCCTCATTGTCCGGCCTCTTAGTGTCTTTCCACCTGTCTGCTTAGGTGTCCCAGAAATATTGCCCTGGACTGTTTCTGATGGTATTGAAGTGGGGTCGGAGGGCCGCCTAAGGGAAGGGGCCCAGGAACGATGGTGGACTGTCAGGCGTAGGGTCTGGATGGGCTTCTGAAGCCCCTCACAGCCAGGGATGGGGGGCTGGCAACAGCAGCCCTCCACTGTGGGATTCAGGCCGCCATTTCCATGGCAACAGGTATCCCCAGCCAAGGGATTGGTCTCTTAAAGGCACAGTGCTGGAGCTAGACCACTGCTGCCTGGAGCTGGGGGTGAGGGTGGTGGGGTCCGTGTCTCCACACAGCTCACCCTGCTCCTTCCCTCCACAGTTGTACTTGGGAGGCAGACAGGGGAACAAGACACCTTGGAGGGCTGAGCTTGTAGCCTCTACAACCTCCCCAGGGAACAAGCGGCTTTGCTGGATATGAAGGTGGCCAAGGGCTGACCTGGGGTGCAGCTTAGTTCCACCCTCCTTAGCTCCATGACCTTGACTAGTCCAGGCCCCAGTTTCCTCTTCTGGAAGATGAAAGCCCCAAACAGAATATGGAGACCACAAGAGCTGATCTGTTGATGTTAGGGGTGGGGGAAACTGAGCTTCCCCTAAAGGGTCAGCGGGTACTAAGGACATAGCTGAGCTGAAAATGAGTTCTCGGCTGGGCGCGGTGGCTCACGTCTGTAATCCCAGCACTTTGGGAGGCTGAGGCAGGTGGATCACCTGAGGTCAGGAGTTTGAGACCAGCCTGGCCATCGTGGTGAAACCCCATCTCTACTAAAAATACAAAAATTAGCCGGGCATGGTGGCGGGTGCCTGTAATCCCAGCTACTTGGGAGGCTGAGGCAGGAGAATCGCTTGAACCCAGGAGTTGGAGGTTGCAGTGAGCCCAGGTCGTGCCACTGCACTCCAGCCTGGGCGACAGAGTGAGACTCAGTCTAAAAAAAAAAGGGTTCTTGGCCGATTTGGAATCCTGGGCCCTCACCCTCAGATGGTCCAGTGAGCCTCCCTGTACTTCACTCAGGCACTCCCCGGCCCCACTTCACAGTTTGTATTTTATGTATCTCCCACACTAATTATTCAGTATTTGTTAGTTTTAATTTATAAAGAAACTCTATATCCCAGTGTATGTGAAAAAAGCAGTATCACTTGCCATAAATAGAGAGCAACAAAAATAAACACAACAAGCTGTACAATGGTATTAAAGTCTAGCTGGAGACTATTGTCTCCTCAAGCTCTGGGCTTCCTGCCTTCCCTTTCTGTTGATAAGGAAGCTCAGCAAATGTTAGAGAGACGTGAAAGACACAGTAGTACCAAACCAAGACTTGCTCCCGGGCGCAGTTCAGAGAATTGAAAGGCCACTGCAAACCAGTCCTCTTCCCGGGGTGACTTGATGGTGCTCAGTGCTGTGTTTGGGATGTGACCCAAATCCACTTATTTGCCAGCAGAGTCCCACACTCCTGGAAGCCCTGGCCCAGACGACCTGCTTTAGCTCCTGCAAGGTGTCTCAGATGGCCATGTTGAGTAGGGAATGGAGGGGGTCACAGGCGCCCATGCCCAGGTGCAGTAGAGAGGAGGAGACCGATCCCAGAGCGGCCCGTCAGCCAGATGTGTCCTCCTGCACCAGCTGTGGGCCTGTCGGGAATGCAGCTGACTGGGCCACTGCCACATGTCAGGCACATTATCTGCAACAAATCCCACTTTGCAGAGAAGAAACGGAAGCACTACAAGTCAAGTCAGTTGCCTAGAGTCCTACAGTGTAGTAACCGGCAAGGCCAGGCCCAGAGTCCAGGGCTCTCAGAGGCCACAAGGGGGAGTCTAAGATAACACACAGCACAGGAGGGGAGAGCGGTTTGTACTTCCTGCTCTGACCCGGTCAGAGTTTAGTGCATGAGAGGTCTGCAGGGGTTGGGTGCCGAGAGCAGGATGCATAGGGAGTTGTCTGGGACTTGGCTGCAGCTGGGTAAGATGCACTGCCTCCCTCCAGGACTCAGAGGGTTTGGGGTGAAGGAGGGAAGGAGAAGGGGCGCCAGGGCCTGGGCCTTGCTGAGTGTCCCGTTGACCCCCTCCCCGCAGCAGTACTTCATCCTCCTCATCATCACGGACGGGGTCATCAGTGACATGGAGGAGACGCGGCATGCCGTGGTGCAGGCTTCCAAGCTGCCCATGTCCATCATCATCGTGGGCGTGGGCAATGCCGACTTCGCTGCCATGGAATTCCTGGATGGGGACAGCCGCATGCTGCGCTCCCACACGGGGGAGGAGGCAGCCCGCGATATTGTACAGTTCGTTCCCTTTCGAGAGTTCCGCAACGTGAGTGTGGGCCTGGGCTGGGAGGAGGTGGTTACAGGACCCCAGCCACCATAACTCATAATCAAGCTTGAGAGTCTTGGGGTTGTCTGGCCCAATCCTAGACTTCTCCACTCCACTGACTATGCTCTTCTGAGGGCCTGCTATGGCCAGGTGCCATGCCAGGCCTTGCCCCAGTGGTGGCCGTTGTGATGGTGTGCGCACTTTCTTCCATAAACTGATGGAACATGGAGCTGCGGGCATCTAGCCTGAGGCTCTGGGGTGGGGCTTCCTGGAGGACCTGCCCTCTAGTGGGGTCTGATGAGAGGCTGGGGCTCTCCACGTGGTGTAAAGTGCAGGAGGAGAGAGGGGTTTTCCTGATCATCACACCCCAGCCCCCTCATTTTGCAGATGGAAAACAAGGCCTCCCCGTCACCTTAGGTTGACCTCCTCTCCCTAAAGGCCTCGGCCTGGGAGACTAGTGTCCCCTGCCTTGTTCCTGGAAGTGGCTCTGGCTTTATTTGCAGGTGATCCCAGGTCTGCCCACAAGGAGGCCGGGGTTGGCTTCCTGATCACTGCCCTAGCAGCATGGCCCCTGAGGAGTGCCATAGGGGAGCAGTCTCTCCCCTGTACTGCTGGCCGGGGACTTAACCCAGCCTCAGCAAGAACTGCCCACGGTGGTTTGCACCCAGTGGCCCTCACCTCTCTGCCCAGCATCCTCTGGGGTTGCCTGCGATGGTTCTACTCCTTCCTCTGGAGCATTCGCTTCCTGAGGACAAACGCTGGGCATCAGTCACCCCTTCATGCACAGGTTGGTGACCGAGAACCTCCATGTGCCTGGCCTGTGGCTGGCCGTTCACTAGTGAACCAGACTGTCAGGCCCATTTATTCCCGCCAAGAAGGCGCTCAGGAGATGTTTGCTAGATGCATAGGTGCTTCCCACAGATGGAGTCATCCTAACCCATTACTCCCAAGCATCTCAAGTGCTCCAGGTAACACTTACACCTAACTAAAGGAAGGTAATGTGATCAGGGGGAATTTCAGGCCTGGGCTGAGATGAGGGATGCCACTTGCAGACAGCCCTGGCCCGCAGCCCTAATTTTGTCCTCAATGGACACCTGCTGTAGCAGCCCTCTGGGCATAGTGCCGCTCACAACTTCCGGTCATTAATCATCATTCTCTCTCTTCCCCACCCTACCCTCGTTCACCCTGCAGGCAGCAAAAGAGACCTTGGCCAAAGCTGTGCTGGCGGAGCTGCCCCAACAAGTTGTGCAGTATTTCAAGCATAAAAACCTGCCCCCCACCAACTCGGAGCCCGCCTGAGCTCCAGTGCCCAGCAGCAGCATGTCGGCTGAGCCTCCCGCCCTCCCCCAGGAACATGCACGCTCACCCTGCTTCCTTGTGGGTGGCCTTTTTTTACCGATCCACATTTTTATTTTTTACAACCGGACCTCCACCCCCAACTTCCTTCAGCCCAGCTGGGCTTCCTTTGTTGGAGTCAACTGTTGATGCTTCCAGGCCAAACTGGCTTCCTCTCCTCCTCTCCCCACCTTTGCCATTCTTAAGTATTGAATGTACTTTGTATAATTTTAGTGGAATTATTATTGTTATTGAGAATAAAATTTTTACAATCATAACTGGCTTTTTCCAAGTAACTATATGCAGACTCTGATGAAAGGAACGTGTCCTTGGTGCATACTTCGTGTCGTAGCCTGCACCTAATTAATTCCTGCTGTCTTTTTTAATACTGTGACTGTGTTCTATTTGTTATATACTCAGGGTAATAAACAAGTTTCAGACGTCCCTGCGTCAGCTCCTTCCTCAGCAGGGACCTGACGGGCTCACTGATCTGAGAAAGGAAATGGAAGATGAAAATCCACCCTGCAAGTCTGCTAAGTTGGTGTAGTCACCTCTGCATGGGGACATGCATTCCAGATGATAAGCTGTTAAATCGCTGCCAGTTAACAGTGATAACCTGTTAAACTGGCACAGAACCTGGCACATTGTACAAACTCAATAAATATTTGTGGATGAATAGAATGAATGTGCAGGCCCACACCAGTTTCTGGTTGGTTGCACTCAGGTGCAGCCAATACCACATATCCCTGCCCCACAAGTGGACAGCAGTCCCAGTCACCCATCTGCTCCTCCTTGGGTCTCCCGGGTGTTTGGGTCGGCCACTGGAGGTCTGTGAAAGCCTCTCTGGCTTCAGGACCCCAAATGGGGCTGCTTCTGACCCTGTTATTTCTTCTGCATCCCCCTCTCTAGGCTCAGGCCCAGTTTTATGAAACCAGTCAGAGGACCCCTCTCTGAAAGTTCAGCCCCCGTCCTAGGTCCCTCCTTTATTCCACATACATCTTCTCTTTTAGCCACTTGACTCCCGCTTGGAGCTCCAGGTAGCCCCTTGGACATGGGCTTCCATGTAATCAGTAACAGCTAACCCTCCTGTTAAGCACTGATTCCAGTTCCATGTTCAGTGTTTTGCAGGCACTTTTTCTTTTTTGAGACAGGGTCTCACTCTGTCCCACCCAGGCTGGAGTGCAGTGGTATGATCTCGGCTCACTGCAGCTTCAACCTTGTGGGCTCAAGCAGTGCTCCCACGTCAGCCTCCCGAGTAGCTGGAACACAGGCATGCACCACCACGCCCAGCTAACTTTTGTAGACATGGAGTTTCACCATGTTGCCCAGGCTGCAAGCACTATCTTGGTGAACCCTTAAGATAGCTCCTGACAGTGACCATTTCAGAGATGAGGAGACAAGCAGAGAAGCAAATCAAGTCTACTAGAGGCAGAGCCAGGCCTCATACCCAAGTCTGGCTGCCTCATGGCCCTCACTTGCTCCACTGCACTGAATGCCTTCCCTTGGCTCTGGATGGGGTTCTTCTGCTCAAGCTGCTAATGAATTAGTCACTCTGTGCCACTGACATTGGGAAGTCGCTTGTCCCCATCTACTCTTCTGCTCAGTAATTCTTACTGGGGCCTGCTAGGATTGGGCACCACAGCAGGTAGATTCCCATCTCTTAGTGCCTGGTGAGCTCCAGCCAGAATTTTTCTGGCAGGAGCGAGTAAGGGATACCTTCATCCTAAGCTTCTGGTGCCCCTGCCGATTCTGTGGACACCAAGAATCAGCTGAAGGATCTGTTAGGGACACTTCTCTCAAGAGGGCCGCAGGATTGCACAGAGCCCTGATTTGCAGACTGTCCTTCGGAAAACCACACTGCACTGGCCCCCAGGCTGGCAACATGGGTGGAATCCCACCCCTCCCTTACACCTTCCCATGGGAGCGGCTTACAAACTTGGTGAAACTAGGGAGACTGCCATCCACTGGGCCACATGAGACCTGGCCTTGCAGTGGGGGTCTGTCCCACATGCTCCCACTCTCATGTCACTTCCTCAGGTGTGGTGGCTGTAGTCCCCACATCCAGGCTTCACATGGGGGCAGATCCAGCCATCTCTGCTCTCTGTCTGCCCCTTCTCTGCCTAACAGTAGGTGGGTAAGTCAAGCAGGCCCTTTACTCCTGGCTGGCTTCAGTTCACAAACTTGTCTAACAGTTTATCTAAACTCTTGACAAGGCCAACCAAATAACTTTTTATTTTTTTATTTTTGAGACAGAGTCTCACTCTCCCAGGCTGGAGTGCAGTGGCACAATCTCAGCTCACTGCAGCCTCCGCCTCCTGGGTTCAAGTGATTCTCCTGCCTCAGCCTCCCAAGTAGTTGGGACTACAGGCGCACGCCACCTTGCCCAACTAATTTTTGTATTTTTAGTAGAGATGTAGTTTCACCATGTTTGTCAGGCTGTTCTTGAACTCCTGACCTCAAGTGATCCACCCGCCTCCCAAAGTGCTAGGATTACAGACATGAGCCACGGCGCCTGGCCCCAAATCACTTTTGTAAAATTCCAAGCTTTGGTGCTGCTACTTGGTTCCTGCACATGGATGGGAGGCTGAAAAGTGCTTGGAAACTGAGCCAGAAAGACTCCTTTACCCTTGAATCCCCTCCATGGAGGCCTGGGCACTGGCATTTGTTTAGAAGTTTCACTGAAACCAAAGAAAGCTAGACTTAAAAGTTCAAATGAAAATTCTGGTTCTGTCACTTAGCTATGCAACCTCAGACAAGCCATTGAGCCCCTAGGAATTCTGATTTCCTGTAAAATATAGAGAAGGGCTGCTTCACAGGACGTTTTTTCCCCCAGAATGAAAGACACTACAGTCCACAAAAATAATGCACAAATGCCCCAAACACCCTGGCACATACATAGCAAGCTCTCAGTATACACTGAATGAAAGAAACCAACACAAGCAATGATGTGCATGACTATTACTAAAATAGTAATGGAAGACCAGCTTGCAGTATAAAGCACAGGTGAATGGCTGTCCCTCAGGGTTTTTCTGCCTCTCCCCTCTGCAAAGCTCTGATGCTGGGGCCATGTTACCACCGTGAGGCTCCCTCTCTCTCCGAACCGCTGCTCCAGCAGGTAAGGGAGCAAAATGTCAGCCCTTGCCAGTGTCACTAAAGCACAAATGTGTGACTGGTTTCTGTGTTCAACCTGTAACTACAAAAGCATTGCCAAGATCCTAGCCTCCCACTGAGCAGAACTTGCATTCCATCCTGCGATGCGTAAGTGGGCCGGGCATGCCAGAAAACCAAGAAAATACCCAAGTCCAAATAATCTGCACCACCATGGAGCTGTTTTTCTGGAAGGGCCGAAGATGACAGCTGAGCCATATACCCACGGCTAGGACAACTGCGCCAAGGAACCGGGTGTGCCTAAGCAATTAACATTTAGCCAAAAGGGAAGCATACAGCAAAAGCTGGTGGTTGGAGCTTCGACGACCAGATCTGACCCTTCGCCCATGCCAGTGTTCTAGCTGCAACTGAGGAATGCCAGTGGAATGGATCAACCTGCATAAATCACCACTAATGGAAGCTCTGGCTACGCCACCCAGAAACAAGGGAGGACTGATGGTAACAGCACTGAGGGTGGTCACCAGTTACTAAACACTGTGTGTCAGATACCGCACACCTAGCACCTAATCTAGGTTATCTCTAACTCCCTAGAAAGTTAGTGGTGTTATTTCTATTTACCAAGGAGGAAAGTGAGGTCCAGAGAGGTCACACTAACCTTCCCCAGTGACACAGCTAGTCACAGCTGGCTCCTAACTCATAACCACTATGGTGGAACTAGGCTGAGTTCCCAGAGAGGAGCAGCAGAAACAGTGGGGAAGGGCTTAGGCAAATGAAGCTCCTCTCTTGGGTGGGAAGGAGGTGGCCAGACAGGAAGAACTCAGGAGCTAGAGTGAAAGAAATGAGGATGCCTGGCACTAAGTCACCCAACTTAGGTGCTCCCGACTCCCAGTATAGAATGATCCTGGAAAAAGCTGAAGCCACCCCCCACCCCACCCCTCTGAATTTGGGGAGCCAGCTCTCAGTCTCCTGCATCCTTAGATTCAGGGAAGACATACACAAGTAGGTAGCCAGCCACCTTTTTGGGTCTAGTCACATCAGCTTCCCTGGTTTTTACAGATGGAAAAATAGATGCTTTGAATATCACACTCACTTTCTCCACCCAGTTAGGTGACACAAGCTAGATAATCCTCCCCAAATAGAGGGGGCAGTAGGATTCCTATTAGCTTTCTCCCTCACATGGTTGGAGAATTATAAGAATCCAACCACTCAGGACAAAGTAAGCGAGCTTAAAGAAACCCATGCCAAACTTCGTTTTTGTCCCATAATTACCCAATTATAAAATCCCAATTATTAAGGCAGGAGTACTACACTTTACGGTTTAAAGCAGTGTTCCTTCCAGCCCTGTTTATTCTATTCTCCTTTGGGTTTGAACTTCAAGTCTACACTAGATACTTTCCAAGGCTGCTTCCTCTGTTGGTCAGATCAGATGCTGCTTGTTAGCTGTGGTTTCTACAGAAGCTCTGTTTCAGTTCCAGAGCTCTGTGCTAATGGGTACAATGGAATATGATGCAACCATCACCAGTGATTCTCAGTCTCTCCTGAGACACCAGAAGATAAGTCACAGTCTGGAGTCTCACTCAACCTTCTCCACACAATCTAGCTGAGAGACACAGGGAGAGTTGGAAGCACAATATTCAGTAGAGGAAAAACAAGATCTTGTTCTCTGACAGGTTTATTAGCTTTCATGTTAATGTATGTTTTTAAACCCTGCAACCTTTTGTCAACTTCTTTCCACATCAAGAGGCCATGAGGTACAGTAATGTGGCTTGACTCAAGCCACATAAAGATGGTGACTTGATGCCCTAGCCTGCCTCCTGTAACAATGTGAGGCTGTTTTGGGTACATGCTGTAATAACAACACGACTATCACAGGAACGATGAAGCAGAGAAGCAGAAGGTGCCTACACAGTTTTACCTGAACATCTTGTTTGTTAGGATGGAGCTGACGCGCCCATACTGGCAGTCAGGAACAATTAGCACAGAGTAGTTCTGAAAAGGAGGAAGAATTCACAAAGCATCAGTTATGGGTGCAGAGAAGTCGCCATCTGCCAACGGGCACCGGAGTGTCACTGCACTGGAAGGGGAAAACGAGTGGGCTGGATGAGATCCAGGGGCCTCTCTGCCCACGTTCAAAGTCAGTAGCTGCTCTGCCTGCCGGCACCACAGTGTCAACACATTTTGTGTGTGTCTCACTCAGTCTCACACCCAAGAAAGTGAAAACAATTGACGTAGGAACAAGGGGAATGGATAAAGAACGGTACACGCGGCCGGGCGCGGTGGCTCAAGCTTGTAATCCCAGCACTTTGGGAGGCCGAGACGGGCGGATCACGAGGTCAGGAGATCGAGACCATCCTGGCTAACACGGTGAAACCCCGTCTCTACTAAAAAATACAAAAAACTAGCTGGGCGAGGTGGCGGGCGCCTGTAGTCCCAGCTACTCGGGAGGCTGAGGCAGGAGAATGGTCTAAACCTGGGAGGCGGAGCTTGCAGTGAGCTGAGATCCGGCCACTGCACCCCAGCCTGGGCAACAGAGCAAGACTCTGTCTCAAAAAAAAAAAAAAAAAAAAAGAACGGTACACGCTTATTCTAAAGCAGGAGAGCCTACAGATTGTCATCAAAGCTCATATCTTATCTCTTTCCTAGAGGCCTTCAAACCATCTCCCTCTCCCCCTCCCTCCTCCAGAATCCGAGGGATGAACCCGTTTCCCTTTATGAGACAAGGTGGAGCAGCACCTCTAGTTTTTGGCTGCTCATGGCCTCAGAGTTGCTGTTTGGAAAGGAAAAAGAGCAGCAGGGGCAGCAAAGAAAAGTACTAGGGCAGCACCTTTAGGTTAGAAATAGATTCCACAGTGAAAAGCACAAGTATAATGTGCATTAAACAGAGAAGGGCCTCAGTAGAACAGTCACAATATGCAAGTGTGTCCCACTCGTTTACAATATCAGGATTCCAGGAGCTGCCAGAAATAAGTCATCTCATTAACATACCTACCCACAGTTCTGATGTCTGACTATGAGTAAACAAGGCCTACGTTTGTTTCTCTAAAATTTAGAATCTTAAACTAAATCCTTTATTTCAAAAACAAACATAAAATAATTTTCCAGGCAGAGAAAAGGTCTGAGATGGAAGCTTTCTTGTTAGCAGTCCCTTCCTGCATAAACGGGGTTGGATAAAGAGGGGAGAGAGAATGGCCAAGGGTATGGAAAGCTTTCACAATGCATGCCGAGTGTGAAGTGACACCCCCAGCAGATGGGGTTTATCATCTTTACTTAGTCACACAACATCAAGGACTGGTTAGTTCCAGGGAAGGGCTCCATTTCATCACCTGGGTCAGTTCTCTTCCCCCGCATGCTCCACAATGCAGTAGAACCAAACAACACGTTCACCTACAATAGAATGTTTAAATAACACCTTACTTCTTACTTATAACTGCCCTTACTTCTTTGTGCTGTCAGGAAAAGAAAAAACAGAAAGCAATAAAACCCAAACCCTTTGGCAAGCCAGCCGGTGCCTATTCTCCTAGGGCATTTTTAGTGGAACTTCAGCTGGGCCTTGCCCTCCTCCCAATATCAGTGAGGAAAGTGGCAGCGGGATAGGTTTGCTCATGTGCACTGCAGTAGAAAGAGAAACCAAACACAATTCGGGCCACAGGTGGATTCTGGCACATTTTTAGATTGGATTGGTTAAAAGTGTCATGTTGTGCACAGGATGCAGGCAAAGGAGTTTTTTTTTTGAGACGTAATGCCCGAAGGCAGCATGAACGGTCCAATCTACCCTTGGGGAGGAGCTCCCTGTTAAGGACAGAGAAACTAGGGGGCCTCGAGGAAAGTGTTGGTTCGGAAGATGGAGGAGACAATCTTTCCGGTGGCATTGATGGTGCCTTCGCTGTCTGAGCTGGACTCGGAGTCGCTGCTCCCAGAGTAGGCGCCCAGGCCCGGGAGGATGCCGATACAGACTGCAGCAGAGGGGCAGTGGATGGAGGGGCCACTCAGGGAAGTGTTTCCGAGAGACTTGCAGGATGAGGGCTCTGCAATAAAAGGTGAAAGACTGTCATTTCGTCACCCTTTTCCAAAGTTGGGGACTGACTTACTATGTGCCAGGCACTGTACCGCGGGCTTTTCCCACAGAGAAGCCTCAGAACAACACTATGCAGCCAATACTATCATCACCCTAAGAGGCGGGGAAACTGAAGGAGGAAGGGAGGCTCCAGGAGGTGAAAGGACTTCTGAAAGGGGCAGAGCTGAGACTTGAATCAAGGTCTTTTTAACTCCAGAGCCTGACTACACTCTCTTGTCCCCCATCAAATCCGAGCTGGAGAACAAGCTACTCTGGAGTGCAGCCTAGAGTGCTTTGATTTCCCCGTGCTCACACAGCCGTGAGAATCTGAAGACAGATTAAGAGAGACACTGTGAGCAATAATAACAATTCCATTAAGTTCTCAGCATATTATGCCATTCCTTATTTACTGACCAATAAGCCAGCTAGCACAGATACAATTTCAAGGTCAAACATTAGCTACAAAATAACATTCTTTTCTTTTTAAACATTTTAAAAAATCGGGTAGCCCCCTGGACTAGAAAAGGCTTAGAAGGACTCACCAGAATAGCGTTCTTTATTAAGAAGGGCCGCTTTTCCCAGATAGGAGAGAGGAGCACTTCAGAAACCAATTTAACACAACCTTTGCTTTCCAGTTGTGTTCTTTTACAAATGAGAAAACTGAAGCCTGTCAGGTAACATTTTAAGGCCATGCAGAATGTCACCTAGGAGCTGGGATTCTTTTTCTTACAGGAAACCCACAGTTACTCTGCCACCTCAATGACAAATATCTCAATCTAGACAATGCAGGACTTGGCTGGGCATGGTGGCTTATGCCTATAATCCTGGCACTTTGGGAGGCTGAGATGGGAGGACCACTTGAGGTCAGGAGTTTAAGACCAGCCTGGGCAACACAGTGAGGCCCTGTCTCTACGAAAAAATGTTTTGAAAAATTAGACGGTGCCAAGCGCGGTGGCTCATGCCTGTAATCCCAGCACTTTGGGAGGCCAAGGTGGGTGGATCACTTGAGGTCAGGAGTTCAAGGCCAGCCTGGCCAACATGGTGAAACCCCATCTCTACTAAAAGTACAAAAAATTAGCTGGGCGTGGTGATGTGTGCCTGTAATCCCAGTTACTAGGGAGACTGACGGAGGAGAATAGCTCCAATCCAGGAGGCAGCAGTTGCAGTGAGTTGAGATCATGCCACTGCACTCCAGCCTGGGCAACAGAGCAAGACTCTGCCTCAAAAAAAAAAAAAAAAAATCAGTCGGGTGTAGTTGTGCATGCCTGTGGTCCCAGCTACTTGTGAGGCTAATGCGAGGATTGCTTGAGCCCAGGAGTTCAAGGTTACGGTGAGCTATGATGGCACCACTGTACTCCAGCCTGGGCAACAAAGCAAGACCCTGTCTGAAAAAAAAAAGAAAGAAAGAAGAAGAAGAAGGAGAAAGAAAGAAAATGCAAGACTTGAAGACTAAAGAAAAAGTTAAGAACTCTACTCCAGGCCTTCCGTTCTTCCCTGAAATGTTTCCGGCCTTATTTAATCACTACAACTTGATGTATAGGCGTTGTTCCCATTTTACTGATGAGGAAAGCCAAATGACTTGGCAAGGTTGCAGGTTGCTTAAGGCAGAAAATGTGAAACTAAACATGAATCAAAAGAGAATATACTAAAACGTTAACCTGAGCTCACTGCAGAGTTAAGGGTTGGAGTTCACACTTTGTTGCCACAGGCTGACAAGCATACTACCTTCTAGGGTTTTGCCTTAGATGTACTAATACCTCATTTGCCCAGACACCTCAAGTAAATGTGAAGAGAATACACAGTTCCAAGTATAGGAAACCAGGAGTAAGCAAACAATACCACTGAGGAGTTAGAAGAGATATCAAACGGCCCGCAAACAAAGTTCAGATCAATGCATTTGCTTGTTTGTGCAAGAAGCTCGAAGAAGGGAAAAGGAAGCTGCCAAAGATAAGCAATGTTAAAACATGGAGATGGAGAAAAGTAAAATGAAAGCCAACAATGGCTACAGAGATAGAGCAAGGCGATAAAAGAGGCAGGAGCAAATACTTGCAATATCACAAAAGCAAATTTCCTTAAAATACTAAGAGTTCTTCCAAATCTGTTAAAAAAAACAACCAACAACCAAATAGAAAAGTGAACAGAAAACATGAACAACTCACAGAAAAAGAAACAGATGAATTTTAAACATAAGGGGATAAACAATATATTAGGAGGGAATGTGTTGGGAACAGCAAACTTCGTATGCTGTTCAGGGGGTACAGAGAAATTTGGCAATGTTCTTTGAACTTAAAGAACATTCATTGCAGCACTGTTTACAGTAGCAAAACAGTACAGACAACCAAAATGTCCATTAGATGACTAGTTAAGTAATGGACTACTATTCAACCACTAACCTACTACTATTCAACCACTAAGATGAATAAAGTAGCTGGGCATAATGGCTCATGTCTGTAATCTCAGCACTTCGGGAGACCAAGGCAGAAGGATCACTTGAGCCCCCCAGGAGTTTGAGAACAGCCTGGCCAACACAGGGAAACTCTGTCTCTATAAAAAAATTTTAAAAATTAGCCAGGTGTGGTGGTGCACACTTGTAGTCCCAGCTACTCAGGAGGCTGAGGTAGGAAGATCACTTGAACTGGGGAAGTTGAGGCTGTAGTGAGCCATGATCACACCATAGAACTCCAAACTGGGTGACAGAGCGAGAACGAAGAAGAAGAAGAAGAAGAAGGAGAGGAAGAAGAAGGAGAGGAAGAAGAAGGAGAAGAAGGAGAGGAAGGAGAAGGAGAAGGAGAAGGAGAAGAAGGAGAAGGAGAAGAAGAAGAAGAGGAAGAAGAAGAAAGCATCTCTGTGTGTACTGTTATTGAATGATCCCCAAGATACTGTGCTAAATGAAAAAGGCAAGGAGCAGGACAGTGTGTGAAAGTTATAATTTGGGGCAAAGTGGTCATGCCCATGTATACGCATGTCAGTGTCTGAGAACAATAAATAAAAACTGGTAGCAGTGGCTGCTCAGGGGAAATGAACTTAGTGGTTGGAAAACGGGGGAGACTTACTTTTTACTCCACATTCTTTTGTCCCTTTTGAATTTTTCCTTTCTTTCTTTCTTTTTTTTTAAACATAAGTCTCACTATGCTGCCCAGGTTAAACTCCTGGGCTCAAGTGATTTTCCCACCTCAGCCTCCCAGAGAGTTGGGATTACAGGTATGAGCCACCTAACCTGGCCTAAATGTTTTATTATGTGCATATATTACCAATTCAGACAATTTTTCAAAATGCAGCTGTGCTTGGGTAGACAATTTTTTAAAAAAGCAAATACAAAAAATTCAAAGAACATCCTGAGCACTTAAACTAGAGAGGAACAGTCCCGTTTATCTCTGTAACCCCAAGAGCATCCCAGTATTAAAGCTAAGAAGGCTGCAGAAGATAAGAGGGGTTGCTTGTTTGTATTCTCTATTAACTGTAAGCCCCTTGAAGGCAAGCACTCTTTTATCACCATTCCACCCCCAGGCCATATAGCACAAGGCCTGGCTCAGAGCAGGCTTGCATCCACAAGGGTCAGAAATCAGAATGCAAGAAACTGTGTCAGACAGTTTACAGTTTCATTGCAAATGGCTAATTTGGGGGGAACGGGTATAAAAATGTGACGCTCTTTTAACATTTGGAACATAACATCAAACTATACCATTCATGACTTAAACATGCATTGTAGTACTTATGTATACCATATAGAATGATACTTTCAGCATTCTGTTAGAAAAATTTGGTTGTTCAAAAAAAACAAACCGGCCAGGCATGGTGGCTCACGCCTGTAATCTCAACACTTTGGGAGGCTGGGGCAGGTGGATTACCTGAGGTCAGGGGTTCGAGACCAGCCTGGCCAACATGGGGAAACCTTGTCTCTACTAAAAATACAAAAATTAACCAGGCGTGGCGGTACACGCCTGTAATCCCAGCTACTTGGGTGGCTGAGGCACGAGAATCACTTGAGCCTGGGAGGTGAAGGTTGCAATGAGCCGGGATTGCGCCACTGCACTCCAGCCTGGGGGACAGAGCGAGACTGTCTCAAAATAAAAAAAACAAACCAACCAACAAACAAAAAAAAACCTTATAAGGGTATATAGATCAGTTACCTAGAAAACTAATTTATGTGAAATTGTTGAATGAGGTATTTCATTTTATCAAGTATAGACACTCCTGCTTAATGATGGGAATATGGCCTGAGAAATACATCATCAGACAATTTCATCATTGTGAACATCATAGTTATACAACCTAGATGGTACAGCCTACTACACATGTAGGCCATATGGTATATAGCCTATTGCTCCTAGGCTACAAACCTGTACAGCATGTTACTGTATGAATACTGTAGGCAGCTGTAGTACAATGGTCAGTATTTGTGTATCTAAACGTAGCTAAGCATAGAAAAAGGCACAGTAAAAATACGGTATTATGATCTTATGGGACCACCATCATATATGCACCCATCATTGACAAAAATGTCGTTATGTGACACATGACCATATTTCAAGGGCGAATGGAATTTAAAGGTCTATTTTATATAGAAAAGAAGGATGAAAGTCAGAGTGCCTGTGGGGGTAGAGAACTGGCCTAATGGAAGGACGGAAGTTAGCTACAGAAATATAATCAAGGAATCTGGACCACTGTGGCATCAGAAGAGTTTAAGTAAAAAAAACCAAATACCCCAATTATCTAGGAGGTTTCAAGAAAGAAAAGAGACTGCAAATCCGACAAATTTCATTCCAAAAGCAGTTAACTGTCCAAAGAGAACAAAATGGTGCCCTCTGATCTCACCCATTTGGTGAAGTTTCCTGCCAGCTTCTGCATTTGCAGGACCACATTGTCATACTAAATTAACACAGAAAATTACTAATAGAGAATGTTCTTAGTATTCAGACAGATGCGTGACTTGGGAGTAGATGGAGCCAACTTGTGCATTCACTGGCTCTGCTCAGTGCTTAAGTTCAGAGTCTTCACTGGGGAAAGGCTGAATCTCTATCAGAGTCATAGGGGCCCAAGGAGGAAATCCTCCCACTGCTAAGGACAGGGCTGAAGCAAGCTTCAAGGAGTATTCTTCTTGTGGGGCCTTAATTCCTAGCAAAGGAGGACACTTCCTGCCTAGTTTCTGTTGCAAGAATGCAGGAGTAGGAAGAAGGGATTTAGAATGACAAAAAGATGACTCTAAAACACAATTGTCTGCCTGAGATAGTCCAAAGAAGCTACACAAGTTTTCCTTTCCATTGATTCATTTGTATAGTTCCTACCAGGAAATAAGTACCATATAGTGAGCAAATAGCTTACTTGTGGAAATACATTTAAGATTCCTATGCCAAGCGCATTTAACCCCAGCAACTCAGGAGGCTCATGTGGGAGGATCGCCTAAGCCTGGGAGTTTGTGGCTGTAGTGCGCCATGATTGCACCCGTGAGTAGTCACTGCACTACAGCCTAAGCAACAAAGTGAGATCCTACCTCTAAAAAAAATTAATTAAAAGAAAAATATTCCTATGAAGTTTTGTGTGTATGTGTGTGTGTGTATACACATATACAGTATAGATTTATCCTATTTAAGCAAGTTTCCTGCTTATTAAAAAGATGTCAGTGAAAAATTCCAAAATTGCTGAAGGTAGTATAAATTGGGATAACTTAACTGAAGGGCAATTTGAGAATATTTACCTAAATTACAAATGTATATCCTCTCTGACCTATCAAGTCTACTTCAAGGTATTTAATTTGATAGATCTGTGCATGTGAAAAATTACGCACGTGTAGGATTATTACTGAAACAACAGAACAGGGGAAGAATGGAAAAAATCTAAGTGTTCATCAATTAAAAAGTGGGATAAATGATATACCCATACAATATACAATACTACACAGCCTTAAAAAGCAACAAGGAAGTGCTCTACATCCAATTATGCAATGATTCCCAAGGTACAATAACTGCTAAATTAAGCAATGAACAGAGTAGGTTAGATTACAATACTACTAATAATGAAAGTTTAAAAACAATATATAATATATTCCTGCTGAAAAAAACCGACTTGATCAAGCTTCCAGATCAAATTACCATTTTACAGGAAACACAAGGTAGCAGGAAACAGCACGGGGATGCCATCAGTAAAATGTAGAGCCAGAGAAATGCTAAAGAACAAAGATCCAGTTTCTCCACAAATAAAATACAAAGAAAACAAAATATAAATTTAGAAAGGAAGAACTTACAGATTAAATTCAAATTAAAAGGTGTATTAGCCTATCGCTAAGATGGCAATATTGCCAAATTAATCTACAGATTCCAGCAATTCCTGTATCAAAATCTTAGCTGCCTTTTCTGCAGAAACTGACAAGCTGATCCCAAATTCATATGGAAATTCTACAGACTCCAAATAGCCAAAACAATCTTGAAAAACAGGAGCCAAGTTGGAAGACTCACACTTCCCAATTTTAAAACTTACTCCAAAGCTATAGTGATCAAGACTGTGTGGTAATGGCATACAGATAGACATATATAGCTCAGTGGAAGAAGACAGTCCAGAAATAAATCCACACATTTATGGTCAACTGATTTTTTAAAAATATAAATCACTGAGTTGTATCCTTTTAAAGGGGGAATTTTATGGTATGTGAATTATACTTCAATACTTTTTTTTAAAAAAGCCATAGTAGGCAAATATAATGTCTGGTCCTTGTTAAGATCATAATTTTTTTTTTTTTTTTTTGAGACGGAGTCTCGCTCTGTTAACAGCCCAGGCTGGAGTGCAATGGCTTGATCTCCGCTCACTGCAAGCTCCGCCTCCCGGGTTCACGCAATTTTCCTGCCTCAGCATCCCAGGTAGCTGGGACTACAGGCATCCACCACCACGCCCGGCTAATTTTTTATATTTTTAGTAGAGATGGCGTTTCACCGTGTTAGCCAGGATGTCTTGATCTCCTGACCTCGTGATCTGCCCGCCTCGGCCTCCCAAAATGTTGGGATTACAGGCATGAGCCACCGCACCTGGCCAAGATCATAATTTAAAAAAAAAAAATTTTTTTGAGACAACTGGAGAAAATACTAACTTAATATTTGATAATATTTGGTAATTATTGTGATTTTTTTTTTTTTTTTTTTGAGATGGAATCTTACTCTTGTTGCCCAGTTTGGAGAGCAACGGTGCAATCTCGGCTCGATGCAATGGCTCACCGCAACATCTGCCTCCCGGGTTCAAGCGATTCTCCCGCCTCAGTCTCCCAAGTAGCTGGCATTACAGACATGCACCAGCAGCCCGACTAATTTTGTATTTTTAGTAGAGGCAGGGTTTCTCCATGTTGGTCAGGCTGGTTGCGAACTCCCGACCTCAGGTGATCTGCCCGCCTCAGTCTCCCAAAGTGCTGGGATTACAGGCATGAGCCACTGGGCCTGGCCTGTGATTATGAATATAATGGTATTGCAATTGTTAAAACAAAGAAACAAAATAAGAACTTGTATTTGCTAGAGACACATATTAAGAATTATGAATGAAATGATAATGTCTGGAATTGTCACAAAATATTACAGTTGAGAGATATAAATGAAATAAAATTGGCTATGTGCTAAAAACTGCTGACTGGGTGTGGTGGCTCACACCCGTAATTCCAGCACTTCGGGAGGCTGAGGCAGGTGGATCATTTGAGGCCAGGAGTTAGAGACCAGCCTGGCCAACATGGTGAAACCCCGTCTCTACTAAAAATACAAAAATTAGCTGGGTGTGGTGGCACATGCCTATAGTCCTAGCTACTTGGGTGGCTGAGGCATGAAAATTGCTTAAACCAGGAAGGCAGAGGCTGCAGTGAGCCAAGATAACCCCACTACACTCTAGCCTAGGTGACAGAGCAAGACTGTCTAAAAAAAAAAAAAAAAAAAAAAAAATTGTTGAAGCTCTTTCCTGTAGGATAGCTTACAAACAAACAAACAAAAAAAATCACTGAAGCTTGGTAATGGGGGTTTATTATACTTATCCCAACTTCTGAATGTTGCTTAAATTATCCATAACAAAGCATTTAAAAAATACATATTTACAATTGCCTGCACATGCATAGAATAGCTCTTGATGGATACATAAGAAATGTGGCTGGGCTTGGTGGCTCAATCCTGTAATCCCAGCACTTTGGGAGGCTGAGGCAGGCAGATTACTTGAGCTCAGGAGTGCAAGACCAGCCTGGCCAACATGGTGAAATCCCATCTCTACTAAAAATACAAAAATTAGCCAGATGTGGTGGCGCACGCCGGTAATCCCAAATACTTGGGAGGTTGAGGCAGGAGAATTACTTGAGCCCAGGAGGTGGAGGTTGCAGTGAGCTGAGATTAGGTCACTGCACTCCAGCCTGGGCGACAGAATGAGACTCCGTCTCAAAAAAAAAAAAAAAAGTATAATTCTGTTTCCCTCTAAGGAGAACTAGATGGAAGAGGACATGGTAATGGCAGACTCTTTCTTTTTCCCCACACTCTTCTTTTTAAAAGTAGGTTCTAGAGCAAAAGGATAACAGCAACAGACCACCACCACTGGTGCTTAGTAGATGCATATAAAAAGCATCATTTTTTTTGAGACAAGTTAATGTAAGCCCTGCTGATTGATGGAATTTAGTTCAGAGTCTCAATCCCACATGGAGTAAGAATAAAACTGAAAACACACTCTTGAACTTCTCACCCCTAATCCAGCCCCAGTAACATTCACCTTCACTTACAAGTTCTTGCCACTTAATACAGAGGCAGATTTCATCACATAAAGGTAAAAACCAAAGAAGTATACTCCTGGAGACTGTATTAAGCTTCTAGGCTCAATCCAATCCAATAGTGAGCAGGAGCCAGGTATTTACCTCCTATTGGTAGCAAGCCAGGTGAAATCAAGAAACTTGACATTTGGGGGAAACAGAAAAAAACCTTTTGTGAGCAGAGGTGGTATGACCAGAGCCTGGTAAGCATTCCTGGGAGAGTACTATTTTCATTGATCAGTTTCACTGGTTTCTAATACGATAACTTTTGCAGGTATAAAATCCTGCCTGGTATAAAATCCTGCCTGGCATAAAAAAGTTGGGTAAATTCAGTGTAGGTAGGCTTGCTTGAAGACGGAAATGCATTCATTTGCAGATGCAATGCATTATAGCCCTTTACTGTGGTTCATGTGTATTCTGAGTACAAGGAAGTAATGAAGGCTGCCACCCACCTTGATTCTTGTCATCTGGCTCAGGGTCTGGTTTCAGTCTTTTCACACTGTGGCCACTCTCTGAGCTGTAACAAAACACATGGTGATTTGAGCCATGTCCAATCTTGCAGATCAAAGCTTAGGGAATCAGGAGCGCCAATAACTATTTATATGTGTCTTAGGCAGTCTCAAGAGGCTGGGATGATAAAAATGAATGAAAAGTATTCATTTCAGATTCTTAATCTCCTTCCAATTGCATCATTAGTCATAAAGACAATTTAAACTCCTGACAAATCCAGGGAATAAAGCACTGTATCTTCAAGCATCACTTCAACTTCAGATTCTTGGCCGCCTTTATCACTCAAATTGGTTAGAACCACAGATGGATTTCAAGAATATTTAGACATGTTCATAAATGACAAACATTTAGTAATTACAGATTGAAGAAAACATCTTTAGTGACAAGCTAGAGATTCTGAGAGTCACCCAGAAGACTTTCACTAAAAGAATGTATAAGGAATGTACTTCAATGAAGAAAGAAATGATCCCAGAAGGAAGGAATTCCAGAAGGAAGGGGTAGGGAACAAAGAAACTGGCAAAAGGAAATATAAGTCTAAACAAATACTGTCTGTATCAAAAAATAACATCTAGTTTGTGGTGTTCAACATGACCATACTGAAGTCACCTCTAAGACTGGGACATTACTGTGTGTATGTACTACCTGGTATTTTCTTGCAGGAAGTGCAGAGCAGGTTCCATTTAAGAGTTATGTGGGAAGCCCAGGAGCAGTGGCTCACACCTGTATAATACCATTACTTTGGGAGGCCAAGGCAGACGGATCACCTGAGGTGTTTGACACCAGCCTGGCCAACATGGTGAAACCCCGTCTCTACTAAAAATACAAAATTAGCCAGGTGTGGTGGTGTGTGCTTGTAATCCCAGCTACTTGGGAGGCTGAGGCAGGAGAATCGCTTGAACCCAGGAGGCAGAGGTGAGCCAAAATCGTACCATTGCACTCCAGCCTGGGCGACAAAAGCGAAACTCCAGCTCAAAAAAAAAGAAAAGAAAAACAAAAAGAATCAGTGTATACAAAACCACAATGCAATTAAGTTGGAAATCAATGACAAAAGCGAAACGTATTTTGTAGCCTCTAAGACACTGTTATATCATCATAAGGTGTTAAAATGTGTGTGTGGCGAGGGGGAAGGCTTATCTTCCCCCTTACTGAAATATGGTTGTTACCTCAATATGGAGATTTAAAAAATACATTTCTAAATAATTCCTGAGTCAAAGAAGAAATCATAATGGATATTTTAAAATACTTAGAAGGAAATATAAAACTTATATACAATGAAAGAAGGAAATATAAAACTTACATACAGTGAAAGCTAAGGAAAATTTATAGCTTCAGATGCCTATAACTAAAAAGGCTGCACATTCATGAACTAGGTATCTGACAGTTTTTTCTAACAATAAATAAAAGAATAAACTAGAAGAGAGTAAAGAATATTCCTTTGAAGAAGGTAAGAAATTGCTGCTTGTTTTGTTCTTAGGTTTCATGACATATACATGCCGATGGCTTCCAGACCTTCACCAGGCAGCAGAATCACTCATGGAACTTTGAAAACTACAACTCCCAGACTTCACTTCAAACTTACTGAACCAGAATTAGTGCGAGGCCTACAAATATAAATTATTAACAAACTCCCAGGTAATTCCAATAAACTCAGGGTCGGCCTACAAATATAAATTATTAACAAACTCCCAGGTGATTCCAATAAACTCAGGGGCGGACAGATTAGGAACTCCTGCCCCAGGAGACTAATTCATCACCTTGCTACACAAAGCAACATTAAATGATGTTGTTTCAAAACCCAAAAGGGGTTATATGCAGGTCACCAAATAAGCCACAGAGCCTTTTCCAAAGGTGATCTAAGGACTAAGGGAGACAGCTACAACACCCATTCTGCGACCACCAAGAGCAGTCTCAAGGGATAACAAATTGATCACCTGGAGAGCCCTCCCTTGGCATATTCCAGTAAAACTGACCCAGGTCCAAATCCTGCGAGTCCCTGGTCTTGCAGGAAAGCTTATGTGAGAACTTGAAAGGAATAATTCATGGTTTGGGTAGCGAGCCCTTCTCAGGATAACTCCTCCCCTCTGCTGCTATACCAGCATGACATTTTTACATGTAGGCAGTGTTCCTAAGAACATCTGCAGCAGATGGGTGGTGTGCCAAACCACAAGACTGCATCAATACATTCCCTTCAAAACATATGGCTGGTTGCCAATATATCATATTGATTTTCCTAACAGACTGCACTTAAACTTATCATTTCGCCCACAGTCTGTTGGATCAAATCGAAATGACCAGATTCAATCACTCTGATGCCATTTCAGGATTTGGAAAGGGAGGAGCAAACATAGCAAAGAACTTATCACAGCTTCAAGACAGTGCTATCACTTCCCCATCAATCCAACCTAGCCACAGCCAGGTCTGTAACCCTGTCAGGGCTGCCATGTTCTTTCAGGACAGGATGTCTTTGCAGCAGCTATTCCCTCTGCCTAGACTGTTCTCTCCCTTTTTGCTTGTCAAAGTACTAGTCGTCCTACCTAATCAGTATCTTTCCAATGGTTTCCCCAACCTCCCCAACATGGAGATGCACACACCCTCCAAGCAGCATTGTATGCTCCTCCTTCTTGCTCTCAGCACACCCTACATAGATCCTTTCACAAGACTCACTACCTCATTTGTCTAGACAGAAGCCTAAATATTGAACTCGAGCTCCCTATTTCTCTATCATCTTGCACAAAGAAGGGTCTCAACCTCTCAAACTCTTGGTCTTCTCATCTACAAAACAGGGATTATAATTGTACTTTCACAGGATTGTTGAAGAATACATGAGATTATGCACAGGAAGCACTTAACACAATGTCTGGTGTGGCAGATCCCCACTGAAGAGTAGCTAGTATTTATATTTGTTGAATAAATGATCAGAGAGACGAGGGTTGAAGCCTATAGAAGGCCCCAAATCTGGAAAGGGAGAGAGGCATAGGTGAGCACACCAAGGGAACTTCACCAGGACTCACGCAAAGTAAGCGTTGGCTCTGTCTTCCATTACAAGTGGTGTTTCAGAGTACATGGTCAGAGCGAAATCTAAGTTGTGGGAGTGCTGACTGACCTCTTATGCTTCACAGCTCCTGCCAACAGCTTTGCCTGGGAGAACTTGTTCTTGGTTTCTATGGGCTTCACAGTCAGTTTCTTTTCCACTTCCTTCTTGTTCTCTTGAGAAATTCCAACCTTCTTGAGGTTATTGTGAGTTACCAGTTAAGGGTCAAACTAAGCAAAAGGAAGGACAACAAATATAACCCACTAGCCCTTCGGCTGTGCCATGTAATGTCTGGCCTACTTATTTAAATAAATGCCCCACCCTTCTTTATTCTGCCAGTCAAATCCAGTCGATTCAAAGATAAATGAAAGAGACCATGGAGGAAGACAGCATAGAAAGCCCAAAATAATACAGATAAGCAAGCTTCTCCTCTGATTCTCAAGGAAAATCTGAGCATAGCCACAAAACCCACTATTACCAAGGACATGGCCAATATCATGCTTGATGGGGAAAACAAAGATCTTAAGAAATATAAAGAAAACACACACACAAAAATGTGGCTCCCCTGAAAACGTGCTTCCCCCTTCAAGGGTTAAATCAAATTTTGCAGAATGTTGTTATGACTATCAGTGGCATTTAATCTTAGACATTACTAAGACTAACTCCTGCTCCACTGGTGCAAGGAAGCATCAGAATCACCCCAAGGCTCATCAGACATGTCAAATCCCTCCCTGCCCCAAACCTACTGAATGAGGACCTCTAGAGGCCAGGGAGTTTGTTTTAAACACTCTCTGAAGGTGATTTTACACTTGATCTTAGTCAAAACACTGAGAAACAAACGATCAAAGGTGATTTTAATGAGACATCCTGTGCATATATACAACAACTGAAAAGCGGTTTTTAAAAGCATGACCAGTTCACTTGTAACATCAGTTTTTCGTTCTTGATGCCAATCTCTGGCTCTCAACTTTTTATTTTTTTTGAAGTGAAGAAAGGCCCCAAATTTTTGTCGGGGAGGTCACTTTCACTTGTTCCCTCCACCAGCCTTCCCTCCTCTCCCTCCACTTCTCCCTCCATTTTATGCTCTCTCTCGAAATGTCTTACACAACAGATGTCTGGCCTACTTATTTAAATAAATGCCCCACCCTTCTTTATTCTGCCAGTCAAATCCAGCTGATTCAAAGATAAATGAAAGAACCATGGAGGAAGACAGCATAGAAAGCCCAAAATAATACAGATAAGCAACCTCTGATTCTCAATGAAAATCTGACACGGTGCAAGTCCTTATTTAAGATGCAGTAGTGCCTGGAACAATAGTGACATCTAGTGCCCAGGAAATCTAAGAAGCATGAATTATCAGCCCAAAGAGGTGGGTGGAAGTAGAGAATGTATGGTTAAGGTTATTTGTCTAGGCATGTTTGAACAATGGAGAAAACTGAGTTCCAGAAATCCTAAAATTCTAATTCTAATCACTCTCCAGGCAACTGACTCTGTTCTTATGGGCACAAGTTACCTTAAATATTTGCAGTATGCAACAGAAATTAGATATAATGCTCAGTACTATTATGAGTTTAATGAATTTAATGTTTTTAGGGTCATCATGGAAATAGATAATTTTTTTTTTTTTTTTTTTTTGAGACGGAGTCTCGCTCTGTCGCCCAGGCTGGAGTGCAGTGGCCAGATCTCAGCTCACTGCAAGCTCCGCCTCCCGGGTTTACACCATTCTCCTGCCTCAGCCTCCCAAGTAGCTGGGATTACAGGCGCCTGCCACCTCGCCCAGCTAGCTTTTTTTGTATTTTTTAGTAGAGACGGGGTTTCACCGTGTTAGCCAGGATGGTCTCGATCTCCTGACCTCATGATCCGTCCGTCTCGGCCTCCCAAAGTGCTGGGATTACAAGCTTGAGCCACTGCGCCCGGCCGAAATAGATAATGTTAATACTCATTTTTATTTAAAAAAAAAAAAGAGATTAGCCGGGTGCAGTGGCTCACGCCTGTAATCCTAACACTTTGGGAGGCCAAGGTGGGTGGATCATCTGAGGTTGGGAGTTCAAGACCAGCCTGACCAGCATGGAGAAACCCTGCCTCTACTAAAAAGACAGAAAATTAGCTGGGTGTGGTGGCACATTCCTGTAATCCCAGCTACTCGGGAGGCTGAGGCAGAAGAATCACTTGAACTCAGGAGGTGGAGGTTGTGGTGACCTCAGATCACGCCACTGCACTCCGGCCTGGGTAACAAGAGCAAAACTCTGTCTCAAAAAAAAAAAAGATTTCATCTTTCTAGGAGAAAATGCCAAAAAAAATTAGCATGTTGATTTTTTATCTGCTACTCCATCATTAGGAGACAGAAGTTCTCAAAACCTTCAATATTAAATATTAAAAAATAAAACAAAAAATGGAAAAAAAACCACAACAAAAGCATGTATATATTCATACATTATTCATACCATGACATAGACAAAACCCAACATTTAACTTTTTATTCTTTCAAAATGAAGAAAAGTCTTAACCTTTTAGGGGTAGGGTTGTTAATAATCTTTTTTTTTTTGAGACGGAGTCTCACTCTGTCACCCAGGCTGGAGTGCAGTGGCGCCATCTCCACTCACTGCAAGCTCCGCCTCCCGGGTTCACGCCATTCTCCTGCCTCAGCCTCCTGTGTAGCTGGGACTACAGGCGCCCACCACCGCACCCGGCTAATTTTTGTATTTTTAGTAGAGACAGGGTTTCACCATGTTAGCCAGGATGGTCTCGATCTCCTGACCTCGTGATCTGCCCATCTTGGCCTCCCAAAGTGCTGGGATTACAGGCGTGAGCCACCGCGCCCAGCCAATAATCTTATTTTTGATCCACAAAGTACAAGCAATTTTTCCTTCTTAAGCCCCTCTTCTCCCAAAATGCTTTAAAAACACAAACACACCTCAAAAATCTCAAGAAACTCATTAGATGCAGCATTCTCTTAAAATTGCACCGTTTTTAACATACACAATACTGCTAAATACTGGTTTAACCTGAGAGGAAACAACAAGAGTTCTGTTATTTACATGGTTTAAACCACAGCTTATTTGTATTCAGAAGTATCCTATTATACAACATATCGTATAGTAATCAAGCAAAGCCAAGAACAAGTTCCTAACTTAGAGCTTCAATAAACAAATGTCTAATCCTTCAATTCCTATCTCAACATGTCTCTGGCTACTTGCATGCTTGGGATTAGTGCATTAGATGTCAGTAAGTTGAAAGGCCTGCTTTTTTTCAGTTTTTCTAGACAGTCAGAACTTTCCAAGTTTCCAGTTAAAGCCCTTATCCCTGGAGCCTCATTGTACTGCAATGTTACCAGGACACAAAGGTTTCTTTTGTCTCACTGCTGCCCTGTTCATTCTTTCCTTTTAATTGAAAACCAAAGTGAACTCAACAGCACTTCTCCCCGGGTGCTGCTTTGGGGGACACTATATGTCTTATTTGCTAGTCTGCCAACATAAAACAAAATATCATTCAAGTGAGAAGTGTAATGAATGTATTTCCTTGGACGAAAAAGCTTTGTGTCTGAAACAACACAATATGGGTATCTGCCTACCTCTACAAACGAACACATATTATTCTGGGGTCATCAGGGTCAGGGAAGGGGGAGTTCAGAATAATCAGCCTCAATCCTACAGTTGAGATTGAGGTATAACTTTCCATAAACTTCTATCTCCATGTTGCACATGAATGCCAGTAACAGAACTGGGACTGGAAGCCAGGTCTTTTCTGGTACAGAACACCAGTTCTGATGTAAATCAATTCCCAGGGTATCTGTCCATTCCAGTCCATGTCTTCTCCCACATCATCCTTTTTTTTTTTTTTTTTTTTAAGACGAAGTCTTGTTCTGTCCCCAGGCTGGAGTACAGTGGCGTGACCTTGGCCCACTGCAGTCTCCACCTCCCGGGTTCAAGCGATTCTCCTGCCTCGGCCTCCTGAGTAGTTGGGACTACAGGCACAAGCTACCATGCCTGGCTAATTTTTGTACTTTTAGCAGAGATGGGTTTTCACCATTTTGGCCAGGCTGGTCTCAAACTCTTGAACTCAAGCGATCCTCTTGCCTCGGCGTCCCAAAGTGCTGGAATTACAGGTGTGATCCACCGTGTCCAGGTCTCCCACATAACTCTTAAAATGGAAGCTGCTGCACATTCTCTGCAAGAAAATACCAACTAGTACATATACACAGTCAAGTCGTCCATTTTGGAGGTGAAGCCTGTTGGATTATACCAGTGATGTTACTCAACATATAAGCTTGAAATATCCAAATAAGCTTCCTCACATGAAGACAAATGGTCCTATTAATATCTCTTATTAATCATTTATTAATTTATTCACATATTTACTGAGAATCTACTATATGCCAGGCACTGGGGAAATCAGAAGTGGCCAAAGTCAGATAGTCTTTTTCTTATGGAGCTCATTTATTTCACATTCTAGCAGGAAAGAGATAGACAAACCAGTAGGCAAATAAATAAAGACAACTTTCAGATAGTGACAAATCTATAAAAAATGATATTACTGGCCAAGTGCAGTGGCTCACGCCTGTAATCCCAGCACTTTGGGATGCTGGAGTGGGCGGATCACCTAAGGTAAGGAGTTCGAGACCAGCCTGACCAATATGATGAAACCTCGTCTCTACTAAAAATATAAAAATTAGCTGGGCGTAGTGGCATGTACCTGTAATCCCAGCTACTTGGGAGGCTGAGACAGGAGAATCACTCGAACCCGGGAGGCAGAGGTTGCAGTGAGCCAAGATCGTGCCACTGCACTCCAGCCTGGGCAACAAGAGAGAAACTCCTTCTCAAAAAAAAAATTGATATTACCGATAGCAATTTTAGGTGGGGTGCTTAGGGAAGGTCTCTAAAAGGGAGAGCTGAGCAGAGGGCTAAGCTGTGAAATGCGTCTTGCAAAATCTGAGGGCAGAACATTTTGGGCTGAGGAAACAGCAAGTCTGAGGCCTTGAGATGGACTCAGAAAGCATGGTGAGAGAGAACATAAAGAAGGGCAGCAGGCTGCAGTACAGTCAACATGAGAAAGAGTGGCTTCAAGATGCAACAAGGAGGTGGGTTGGCCTAAATAATGTAGAGCCTTCAAAGGCCTGATACAGAATAAGACTTTAGTCTAAATATAAGGGGAAGCCACTAGAGTATTTCAAATAGAAAAGTGACATGATGCCATATATGGTTTTTAAAGTTCCCTTTCTTGTCTAAGGAATAGATTACTGAGGATGAGAGCAGAAACAAACCAATTAGATGGTCACAGGAGTCCAGAAGAAAGTCTACTAGTACTACAGTAGCAGTAGATACCTAGAATTCAAGAGATTGGGAGTATATTTTGGAAACAGTTCTTGGCCCAGGCACCTGGAGGCATAGGACTACCAGTTACTGGGACTGGGAGGACCAGAAAAAGAAGAGACTTTGGGGAAGGGCAGTGTGATGAGAGTGGGGGTTATGTGGCACAATATTGAGAATTTTGATTCAGCTAAGTTACATTTGGGATGTCTATTAAGACATTTAAGTGGATGACCAAAAGGCAACAATGAGCCACAGCAAAGTCATCTTTGCAGATTTCTCAGCCCTTCTATGGAGAGAGGGCATGCTATAACCAGTAGAGAACATCTCACTAAGAATACAGGAAAGTTGCTAAACATGTTCTTTTAAAACTCAGAGGCCAATTTCTCCCCTGGATGAAGCTGGCTGCACTGCCCACCTGTCTGAGAGTCTAATCCCAGTACTATTAGGATTGATGCCTTGAGTTAACCCTAAGAAGGATGTGGACTTTTGACAACACCCTTGCACACAACACAAACTCCACAACCCGTTGCCAGCTTTTCAGAATCACAGGAAAATCAGTGTTGAAAATGACTTGAGAGATCACCAGGTAGAAAACCCCCCTTCTGTTGATGAGGAGATGACATCCATAGATACTGATGAGAAAATGGACACCTTACAGGTTTTCCTCCAGGTACAAAGGATATTCTGTATTCCTTCAGTTCTTTCAGTTCTTCTTCTCTTCGTTGCTTTTCTATTAGTTCCTGCTGTCGAGAAACCTCATCAAGGAAGTTGGTCTCATCTTCATCTAAGCCTCTTACCATGTTTTCTGAGGAAATAATTAAACAGGGAACACTTAGCAGGCTAAAGGGAAAAATAAGATTTTTCCTTTCCCCTTTTTTAATAAACAGCAGATTCTTCAGGGGATTAAAAAAAAAAGAACTGGTAAATACCATTGCGTTTGAATAGATAACAGCGCATAAAAAAACAAGGCATTTTTCCCATTACTAAATATTACCATAGAATTAAAATGGGTGTTTTGAGCTCTAAACAAAAATATTCAATGTGGTTTAGAAGGCTGAAGGCTGTCTCTTTTCCACCAAATGAGCATCTGGAGACTTGAAAATCAAGACAATTCCATGGCTAGTTAGGAAAAGTGCTGCACGAGGCAAAAGTGCGTCAAAAATACCCCCCAGAGTCCCTTGAACTGTGTTTTCGGAACCTTACTGAATTTGAACTGTTCCTCATACTCCTGCTGCTTCCTGTCCTTCTGTTCCTGTAGTCTTTCATACAGAGAGCGAGGGTCATAAACCTCCTCTGGACATTCTGAAAGGAAAAGGAGATGGGAGAGAGGTGGAGGGGGAGGAGATACATGCTTCAGATTGTTTTCATATTATTTTGGAATCACAAAAGCTTTTAAAGACAAAGTCAAGTCTCTGCATGATCTGAGGGTGTGGACAACACAAAAATTATACAAAGTCCAGTTTCCCTTCGGACCTCAGAGAGGGGCCAGCAGTTCTCAAAGCCAACTATCAATGTCAATAGCGCCCATGGCCTGAAACAGTTAACTGATTGAGGGGCCAGCCCTAACCCTCCACAGCAGCTGTGTTCTCAGTTGTTCAGACCATGGATCCACCTGTATAGATGGAGGAGAGGAGCAGAATCTCTTGGAAGGCAGTGTGGTAGGCAGAAAAGGAATAGGATGTGAGTATCCTGGCTCTACTCCCAGCTGTGCAGGATCTTACACAGGTGACTTCACCCCTCTGAGTCTCAGTTCCTCAACTCTAAAGTAAGGACAATTGGCCAGCATGGTGGCTCACGCCTGTAATCCCAGCACTTTGGGAGGCCGAGGCAGGAGTTCAGGAGTTTGGAACCAGCCTGGCCAACATGATGAAACTCCATCTCTACCAAAAATACAAAAATTAGCCAGGCATGGTAGCAGGTGCCTGTAATCCCAATTACTCGGAGGGCTGAAGCAGGAGAATCTCTTGAGCCCGGGAGGCGGAGGTTGCAGTGAGCCAAGATCGCACCACTGCACTCCAGCCTGGGCAACAGAGTGAGACTCCGTCTCAAAAAAGTAAATAAATAAAACAAAGTGAGGACAATTAATACCTACTCTGCAGGGCTACTGCGTGGATTAAAGACCATTATACTGAATGTCACAGTATACCTTCTGGATCTTCAGGTTTTCGAACTTTCTCCCATTCTTCTTGCCTCCTTTTGCGCCGTTCATCTAGTTCTGCCTCAGACACAAACCTCTTTTTGATAACAAGGTTACCATCATCCCCTCCATCCATAATGAAACAACCAATCTACAAAACAAAAACAAAAACAAAAATATCATTTCAAGTGAGAACTGCAATTAAAATTCTAAAGAGAAACAAGGAGATTTAGCTCTGTCTCACCCAGCAACAAACTAAAAATTATCTTCCAACTTTGAATTGAAAAAATTCTCAGCCGGGCGCGGTGGCAAATACCTGTAATCCTGGCACTTTGGGAGGCCAAGGCAGGCAGATCACGAGGTCAGGAGTTCAAGACCAGCCTGACTGACATGGTGAAACCCCATCTCTACTAAAAATACAAAAATTAGTCAGGCACCTGCTACCACGCCTGGCTAATTTTTGTATTTTTGGTAGAGATGGAGTTTCATCATGTTGGCCAGGCTGGTTCCAAACTCCTGAACTCCTGCCTCGGCCTCCCAAAGTGCTGGGATTACACGCACCTGTAATCCCAGCTACTCAGGAGGCTGAGGCAGGAGAATCACTTAAACCTGGGAGGCACCCAAGCCTGGGCGACAGGGCAAGACTCTGTCTCAAAAAAAAAAAAAAAACAAACTCTCAAATAGTTTAATTTATAGGCCATTGATGAAAGCACATGAATACACTTTTCCAAACATATCAGGGAATTTTTATTAACATCGATGTTATCTACACAGTTGGCAAGAGGACCTGGAATAATTCTTATTACCTGGTGTTCCATAGTAAATCTCACATTGCAGGTACTTCTCTGTCCTTCTAATCTAGATAAATTGGCCTCCTGAGCATCCCATCCTTTTCCCAGCTTTATCCTCCTTTATTTCTGTAACATCTGACATTGCTTCTTCTTGAAATTCCTGTTTCTGGGACATTACACTATCTTGATTCACCTGCTCTTGCCTCCAAGTAGATTAAGATGGAGAATCTCAGCTACTGAAGATTTAGTGATCAAGTCCAGTCTGTACAGCAGGGAACGTGAACAAACCATGAATGGAGAAAGTGAGACTGGAAGAACAGATCTCCCAACTCCAACTTCAGTTCCATGTACTTTCCTGAATATTAATCTGACTCTTCATTTATCTCTCTCCTGACCTTCCTCCTTGTAAACCCCTTGTCTGTGCCATTTAAGATTTGAACTTCAATCCTTCTCTTTTCTCACTCTCACAATCACCTCAACCATTTTATGCATATTTTGACACAGAAGATTACCTAATCTGTTATTTCTACCTGAGCTTTTCTTCAGAGGAGAGAAGGAAATAAAGATAGCAGAGTGTGTATTACTTATTACTTCTTTTTTTTTTTTTTTTTTTTGAGATGAAGTCTTGTTCTGTCGCCCAAGCTGGAGTCCAGTGGTGCAATCTCAACTCACTGCAACCTCCGCCTCCCGGGTTCAAGCAATTCTCCTGTCTCTGCCTGCTGAGTAGCTGGGACTATAGGCATGTGCCAACATGCCCAGCTAATTTTTGTATTTTTAGTAGAGATGGGGTTTCACTATGTCAGCCAGGCTTGTCTTGAACTCCTTACCTCGTGATCCACCTGCCTAGGCCTCCCAAAGTGCTGGGATTAAGGTGTGAGCCACTGCAGCTGGCCGTATTACTCCTTTTAAACTAAATCTCTGTTTTTCTTTATTGGTTTCTTTCCTTTTGAGTAACTGTAGAATCAACCCCTACCCAGACATGTTATGTGTTATTCACAGCACTATGCGCTAACAAGGAGGCACATATTCAATCCAATGTCCATTCCAAGATGACCACTAACAACAAAAACAGTAAGTTTCCACGCTACCACAAAAATAAGGCAGCTAACTGCTAATGAACTCTTACCATGTACTGTATTCTTTTTATGGATATTATCTAATTAACATGGTCATTGATCCTATGAGAAATATTATGTTTATAGATGAAGTTGAGGTCCAGAGGAGTTAGATTATTTGTCTAAGGTGATACACGTGGTGAATGGTAGAGCCAAGAACCAAAGTCAGGCCTAACATCAAAAATTCATACTCTTACCAACTTTACCATACTCCTCCCCAGAAAACACTAAATCTTGGTTGAAAACAAAGACATGTCGACTTCAGCTTTCTTCCTACTTCAAATTCCAGTGTTAAGAATATTCATGCAACATTTTTATTTAGTAAAGCTAGAAATGGAAGCTGAAAAAACAAAACCAAACGTTCAGAACAAGAGAATAGTCTCAGCCTGTTGCTGAGGTTTAGTTTAATGTAACAATAATAAGAAAGAATTGTGAAAATTACTAGAAAGAAATGAAATCAACTGACAGACGCTGTTGCTCCCACCTAAAGCCCACAACCTGGACACTTCTGATTTAGCAGCACTCAACGACTCCAGCCAGAGGCTCATTACTGAAGCAGAACTGTTCAGTCTCTGTGAAAATGCCAAAAATTCCTCAAGTTCTACAGAACAACCTCTTATGAAACCAGAGCCAACAATTTCTTAAACGTCTCTGGCAGAGAAAACGTGAACTTTCTAGGGCTCTAATGATTGGGAGAGACATTCTGGACAACCCTCAGTTTCCCCCTTTCTCATCCCCTATTAACCATTAAGTCTCCTTTCTCATCCTGTATTAATCACTTGGTTTCTTTCCATCACCCATTTTTCCTAAATAATTCAGAGTAGGATAGGTCCTTATAGCCTACCTAACACGATAATCACTCGACATCTGAATTTACCATACACACCCAGGAGAAGGTCATCCAACTCATATATTAAAACTTCAAGAGGGACCACTGCACTCCCTTGCTAGGCAGCCAACTCCCTCTCTAAGCAGATTTGACTGTTAGGATAGTTCTTCCTTAAACTGAAGTGAAATCTGTTTTACTATAAATTCAACACATAGGTTCAATCCACTGGGACTATACAAAAAGAATCGAATCTTTTCTAACATGACCATATTTCAGTTGTTTGAAGACAATTCCCATGTTCCTCCTAATTTGTTGTTTTTCTGAGCCAAACATTCCTAGTTACTTTAATCTTATAAGATGGAGAAAAATAATCATGTCTCCGGGAAATGAATTTATCAGATTAGATATGATTTAAACCTGGGAAATACTAGGATATGGCAATGCCATTGGTGCCCCAGTAAATGTCTCTCTTCATTCTTGTTATATATATATAATTTTTTTTTTTTTTTTTAGGACAGAGTCTCGCTCTGCCGCACAGGCGGAATGCAGTGGCATGATCTTGGCTCATTACAACCTCCGCCTCCCAGATTCAAGTGATTCTCCTGCTTCAGCCTCCTGAGTAGCTGGGATTACAGGTGTGTGCCACCATGCCCGGCTAATTTTTGTATTTTTAGTAAAGATGGGGTTTCATTATGTTGGCCAGGCTGGTCTTGAACTCCTGACCTCAGGTGATCCACTGGCCTTGGCCTCCCAAAGTGTTGGGATTACAGGCATGAGCCACTGTGCCTGGCCTATATTTTTAAAACAGAAAATTAAAAAATCTTCCAATATGCCAAAAAAAAAAAAAACCAAACCCTAGATTTTTACATTTCCATCTAAATAAGAAATCAGAGAGCCTCCTGGGTTCAAGCAGTTCTCATGCCTCAGCCTCCCGAATACCTGGGACTACAGGTATGCACCACTACACCTGACTAATTTTTTTTTTTTTTTTTTTTTGCAGAGACAGGGTTTCACTATGTTGCCCAGGCTGGTCTCAAACTCCTGGACTCAAGCGATATGATCTGCCCACCTCAGCCTGCCAAAGTGCTGGGGTTATACGTATGAGCCACTGCACCCGGCCTACAATCTTTTATACACAGGGACAAAACCAGAAATCAGTTGGTTAATGAAAATAAGAAATAAAGCAAATGCATACATTAAAAAAAAAAAATTTTAAAGACAAGTGCTGCAGGGGCAAAAAGGGGACAAGAAATGTATTTCTCATCAGCTCTCAGTGGGTTGGTCTCCCGAAAGCAAAGTCACACTGTCAAAACTAATGCACACTTATAAAAGTCTGCTCTTTAAAACTAATTTCTTAATTCAGGTTGGGCATGGTGGCTCATGCCTATAATCCCAGCACTTTGGGAGGCGAAGGCAGGAGGACCAGCCTGGACAATAAAGCGAGACCCCCCCATCTCTACAAAAAAATTTTAAAAACTAGCCAGGCATGGTGGTGTGTGCCTGTAGTCCCAGCTACTCAGAGGCTGAGGTGGGAGGATCATTTACTCCAGGAGGCTGAGGCTGCAGTGAGCCATGATTGCACCACTGTGCTCTAGCCTGGGCAACAGAGTGAGACCCTGTCTCAACAAATAAATTAATTAATTAATAATAAAACTAATATCATAATTCTGGCATTCCCTTGATCCCCAAATAAAGAAAGTAAGCCAAGTTAGATGGCCACAATAGTAATAAATTTCTGTAAGTTTAAAAGGAGTAGACTAAAACATAGACTGCTTTATACATCTTTTTTCAAATTAGCATTTTCTTCTGTAGGTCCTCATTCTCTGCATGGCTTTGCTCAGGCTGTTCCCTCTGCCAGGAATATCCTTGCTTTCTTTTCACCCCATGCAAACTGCTGCTCCACCCACCCAGAATCTCACTGAAGACCATCTCCTTTATGAAAAGACCTCCTAGAGTAGTTAATATGTATTTCCTTCCTTTGTGTTCCTGCTATGATCATTCATAACTCTACTACAGCCCTTATTCATTGTGTTTTATTATCTATGACTGTTCCAACAGCTCTTCATCTCCACAGTGCTTATTATTATTAGCACAGTATCTGGCATATATTAGGTATTCAAATACTTACTAAATAAACCAACCATGAGGAGCTGAAGAATCTGAGCAGGGAGGAATGAACTCACATGAACATTCCTAGGTACTGTCAAGTGCAAGCTATAGAGATTGGTAGCCATCAAGCAAGTATTTGCTGAAGTGTCAGTATCATAGGAATTCTATTCAAACACCATACAATTTATGCAGTAAGAAACAAAGGACCAAAACTTAAATCATTTTACTATATCATATAATTGATATCATCTCTCAAAAATAACTGCTACTTTCCTTTAATTTCAACTGATTAAAAATGGTCACTTAACCTGCAAAAGCAGTACTTGATGCAGACAGCGTATTTCTTTGAAGAGTCCAATGGCTGTTTATTCTGCAAGAAAGAGGTGATAAGTACCTGTAACTTACTGACCTGCTGGAAGTAGACAGAGAAGCTAGAAAACTAGATTGTAGTGACTTCTAATTCCTATTGTCTAGGTAAATTTTCACAAGTCTCTTCTTTTCCCCTTTTGTTTGCTAGAGTAATTAAAAACAAAACAAAAGACAAACAGCCCAGGGATATCGGGGATATGGGCTCTAACTGTGAAGATCCCTGTAGGAATGCAGAGGACTTATATTAGGAATGCTTATTTTGTCCTTACTGTGTTCCACTTTAGAAAGAGTAAACAAATGCTGTCAGCTTTCCTTTACTCACATGTTTTTTCAAAGTGACTCAAGTTTAATTATCAAACTAAACATTACATTATTTTTTAAAGGATTTATTCAAGTTCTTCAAATAGGGAATTCATAGAAAACTAAAATCATTTCAAAATTCACTTTGTCCACCAAACTTAAAGTTCAAACTGGCACAAATAAAGAACGTGGTTTTCAAATCTGCCTGACAGTCAAGAAAACAAAGTTCTTATATTTCAAGCCAAAGTAACTGTTAAACACTGAACTACTGGGCTTACATTGGAGACTGTGGTATTTAATTTCCAGGGTGGCGGGACAAAATGGGCTCAGTTCTTACACAGCACACTACACATTTTAAAATACAAAACTTACATTGCTGCTCCCCAAATAATTGCTATTCCTAACTTGAAAAATGACTCCATTAAGTTAGTGCCATGACACAGGTAATGAGATCTGGTTTCCTATGGAATTGAATTATGTGATGGCAAACTACTTAAGTGTTTACATCATTGGCCACCATATCCTTCTAATTCTAAAATTAGACAGACTGTACATGTAAAAACACACCAGAATCAGGTTTCTGTGTTCTATTGTTTTAAGGCTTCACTCTGAGTAGCAAAAGCAATAGGTCAATTCATTTCCTTCTGTCAGTAAATACAGATTATTGCTTTCCAACATTTTTTACTCTGATGTTCAAGTCACATTGTACTTCAAAATGCAGGACAGCAACTAAGAGGAATTTGCCATCTGGCTAACTCAACTATATTCCAAATAAAGACTGCTTTCTGGACAGAAGGCACTTCTACCAAGATACAATAATTTAGATTTTTAAAAATTTAGCTGACTTTTCCTATATCATAAAATTTATTTAGAGGATGGTAACTGCTAACAGAGAGCCTGCTGTTAGTATTTATTACTAGGCAAAGTAAAGTCAATCTTCTAACACTGAAGCTTATTTAACATACTCCAGTAGCAAAGGAGACTAAAAGAATCTAAAAACTAAACCACAGAAAAAGCAATTTAATCCATATTTTAAATGTTTATTATAAGGGGCAATTTACAATAACCTTTCAGGCATCTATGAAACACATACAATAAAAAATTCGGCTTTGCAATAATCTCTCAGGCATCTATGGAACACATATAAGAAATTCGGCCAGGCGCAGTGGCTCACACCTGTAATCCTAGCACTTTGGGAGGCCGAGGCAGGTTGATCACTTGAGTTCAGGAGTTCAAGACCAGTCTGGCCAACATGGTGAAACCCCATCTCTACTAAAAATACAAAATTAGCCAGGTGTGGTGACATGCACCTGTAATCCCAGCTACCTGGGAGGCTGAGGCAGGAGAATCACTTGAACCCAGGAGGCGAAGGTTGCAGTGAGCTGAGATTTCACGCCACTGTACTCCAGCCTGGGCAATAGAGTGAGACTCCGTCTCAGAAAAAGAAAAAGAAATTAAGGCCTGGTGTGGTAGCTCACACCTGCAATCTGAGCACTTTGGGAGGCCAAGGCAGGACTGTTTGAGTCCAGGAGTTCAAGACCTGCCTGGGTAACATGGCGAGACTCCATCTCTATTAAAAATAAACAAACAAACAAACAGACTGGGCACAGTGGCTCATGCCTGTAGTCCCAAAGCTGTGGGAGGCCAAGGTGGGAGCATCACTTGAGGCCAGGAGTTTAGGACCAGCCTGGGCAACACAGTGAGACTCTGTCTCTACAAAAAAAATTTAAAAATTAGCCAGGTGTGATGGTGCACTACTTAGGAGGCTGAAGTGGGAAGATGGCTTCAGCCGAGGAGTTCCAGGCTACAGTGAGCTATGAGGGCCACTGCACTCCAGACTGGGCAACAGCACAAGACCCTGCCTGGGGAAAAAAAAAAAAAAGTTAAAAAAATTATTGATTTATCTTTCCATAGGCAAGAGCAGAGACTCAAATGCGCGTTTATCTTGAATTCATCTATATGCACTAGAAGACAACTAATTTAAATATCAGTTCCCTTAGCTGATCCTCATTCACATGCGCCTCTCCGAATATGAACACTTCCCTCACTATGCATGATTGTATTCATTGCATTTTTTACATATTGTGACTCCTAAATACAAACCAACAACTTCATCTGGGGCTCACAGGAAGAAAAACAGCAGTTTTTTCCAAAGCCAAAATAAAACTTGCCTGAAGATCTAGAGAAAAAAAACCCAAACCAAAGTGTTTTTCCTATTCTCTCACTCAACAATCAACACAGTATAATTCTGTGAGGGATATGTCCCCACACACCAAGCAATCCACCAATTCTGCAGCAGACACCAACCGGCTGGGTGTCCTCTAATTCAGTTCAACTCTGACACTACCTACCTGGATGGAGACTGCATCAGATCCCACAGGCTGAGGGCTGAGTCCCACAAGACTAGCCTCCATTTATAGATACCAACCACAAGGACCAGGTTGTTTTCCCTGTGGTTCGGACCAACTGGCTATTAATCGGGGTTCCCATGACCTGCTCCTTAGGTTCTATGAATTTGCTAGACCAGTTCACAGAACTCAGAGGAACTTAGAGGAACACTTTACTTACATATACCGGTTTATTATAAAAGGATATTACAAAGGATACAGATGAAGCGATGCATAGGGCGAGGCATGTGGGAAAGGCACAGAGCTTCCATGCACTCTCTGGGGCACCATCATCCAGGAACCTCCCACGTCCACCTATTCAGAAGCTCCCCAAACCCAGTCTTTTGGGGTTTTATGGAAGCTTCATTACTTAGACATGATTAATTAAACAGTGACCACTGGTGATCAACACAATCATCAGCTCCTCTGCCCTCTCCTTTCCCCAGAGGTTGGACACTGGGGAGGGGCTGAAAGTCCCAACTCTCTAATCTTCCCTGGGTCTTTCAAGTGACCAGCCCCCATCCTAAAGCTACTTAGGGGCTGCCAGCCACCAGTCAGCTCCTTAGCATATAAAAAGACACCAATCATTTTGGAGATTCCAAGGATTATAGGAGTTGTATGCCACAGGAGACAGGGACGAAGGCCAAATATGTATTTTATAATATCACACTGGCCATGTCAGAATTGTGCAACACTGGTACTACAATTAACATGCTGCTTCCCTGAAATTTCAAGGGTAGCTTTGCTTGTAAGCTATTTTGTCATCTAGGCTCGCTTCAGAACCTAACCCACACCTCAAGTCACATTCCATCCTCCCTCCCCCCACCCTACGTAACTCCACTTCAAGACCAAATTAAAAACAAAATAAAACAAATAATCGCAGTCCCAGTTACTCAGGAGGCTGAGACTGGAGGACTGCTTGAGCCTAGGAGTTCAAAGCCAGCCTGGGCAACATAATGAGATACCCATTTCCCTTTAAAAAAAAAAAAAAAACAAAAACGGGGGGAGGGGGAGCTTTGCATTACAATAACCAGACAAGGCCAAATAATTTTTTTTTTTTTTTTTTTTTTTTGGCGCAGTGGCTCATGCCTGTAACCCTAGCATTTCGGGAGGCTGAGGCAGATGGATCACCTGAGGTCAGGAGTTCCAGACCAACCTGACCAACATGGCGAAACCCCGTCCTACTAAAACTACAAAAATTAGCTGGGCGTGGTAGCACATGCCTGTAATCCCAGAATCGCTTGAACCCGGGAGGCGGAGGTTGTAGTGAGCTGAGATCGCACCACTGCACTCCAGCCTGCGTGATGCAAGCAAGACTCCATTTCAAAAGAAAAAAAATTTTTTGAAGCAAATATTTACAGAGAACCTATTACGTGCAAGATACAATGCTATGTACTAAACAGGCAACTGAGGAACTTACACTCATTCAGTAAAAGAAGTAAGGTTGGTACACAGCAATTTAAGGAAAAGTAAAACTAGGTTACAGGCCATTAAGAGGCACTAAAGAGTAAAGAAAGGAAGACTAGGATAAGCATTGGGGAAGCTTAATTTTCACAGTGGCTGTGACGACGCACAGTGAAAGTGGTGGAAATTTTAGGTATATGAAGAATAACCATCTTTAACTTAAGGATGCTAGAAATCACACAAATTTCACATTCCAAAAATCAGAATACAGGGGGATTTTCATTTCTTGAAATAGTGGGCTAGGTATTTGAGATCAATTATCCACCTCTGCACTAAATATGCCTGAAATTTGTTAAAAAAAAATTTTTTTTTTTGAGACAGGGTCTTGTTCTGTCACACAGGCTGGAGTGCAGTGGCACGATCTCGGCTCATTGCAACCTCCACCTCCCAGGTTCAAGCGATTCTCCTGCCTCAGCCTCCTGAGTAACTGGGATTGCAGGCGCCCGCCACCATGCCTGGCTAATTTTTGTGTTTTTTAGTAGAGACAGGGTTTCACCATGTTGGCCAGGCTGGTCTCAAACTCCTGACTTCAAGTGATCTGCCCACCGCGGCCTCCCAGAGTGCTGGAATTACAAGTGTGAGCCACCGCGCCCGGCCAAAAATATTAATTCTTAAATAGAAAAGCTAACAAGATAGTAAAGAATTTGGACACAATCTAGAAGGTGAAAACCAGAAATTAAGCCCAATATTCAAAATGGATTTCATCCTGAGGATTTCTCTGACCTAAAAGCTAAAGTTTCAGTGCCTTTATGAGATAACAGAAACAAGTTCAAGCCAGGAGCCCATCCAGGAAGTGGAGTCTGACAACTACCTCCCTCTCCATCTTAATTTGGTATCCAAAAGAACTACAGCTTCAAAGTAAAGATGAACTGGGAAGTAAAACAGCAGGAATAATGGACAACAGAAACAGACTCTCCCAAAGGGAATTCAGACAGTGGAATTAAACATAGAGATTACAAAAACAACTATACTTTCCATGTTTAAAGAAATAAAATTAAGCCTCAAAATTAATAATAAGAAATAAGAAACTGTAAAACAGTGTCACAAACCAAACAGAACTTCAGAAACTAAAAAATGCAATGTATGATTTAAGATTTCAGTGGCCGAGTTTAATAACAATGGAAATAACTTGAGAATAAAGAAATTATCCAGAATGTACTATGAAAGAACAGAGTAAAAGATATAGAGAAAAGAATGAAAAGGTTTAGTTAAATCAACAAAAAAGAGAGACAATGGGAAGAAGCAGTATATGCATATAAAATGGCTGAGAATTTTTACGGAACTAACGAAAGACACTAATCCACAGATTCAAGAAGTCTAATAAATACCAAACAAACTGAACAAAAACAAACCCATAGTTCCATACAGCATGGTGGAAATACAGAAAACCAAGACAAATCTTTTTTTAAACTCGTCCATACTTCATTTTAGACAAAACAATCAACATTCTATAGTGAAGAATGAAACATATTTAAGAATGAAGACAAAGTATGTTCAAAAGGTTACTAATAGTGAACACGTTGAAAATGCTTAATTTAGCTGCCGCGAAGGCATAATTACACTATGACCCTGTACTTACATTGCACTTGTTACTTGATTTACCACATACGTGGTTTTCAGTAGCTAAAACAGCAGCTTGACTCTAACCAAGCATCACGATTCTTGGAAGATGAAAGTGAAGGCTGATAAACAACTAAATGGTTTTGACAAAATTATCCCTTTCTTATATTATGAAGCACTTCCCCACAGAGTAAGGACATGAAGACTTCAGTTGAGAAAGATAATCGGGCAGCCTATACTTTCAGACCCTTACAAATTGTTCGCAGGTTATCTAACTAAAGACTGTAAAAGCTGCTGTCGGCTCAATATTTTGTATCAAAAAGGAGTCTACCCACTGATTCTCTTCAAAGATTTCAGAAGGGTGCCTTCTATTTTATGGTGTCCCTGTGGACACATGAATATACCAAATAATTGAAGAATCGACAAATCTTATCTCACAAGTGGTAGGCAAGAGGTCATCGGGAATTCCGACCACCAGGCTCGCATGTGGCTTCTTGGGTCCCACTCCTGAACTAATCAGACTACCTGAGGGTGCGGGGGTCTGAGAGTCTGCATTTTAAAAGGGCCCCGGAGATGTTGTTTTCCACTAACGTTTAAGAAGCACGACTACGAACAAACAGGTCTCCCCTTTTCCTCTGTGTGGACTATCACAAGGACCACCAACTCTCAAGCATGACGCTTCAACTCTCCGTCTTTGTTCCTTAAGTTTTCTGCAAAACGGGCCAGCTGGCTTGTTTTCCGTAATAGAAAATGCGCTTGGCACAGCAACTAGTACATGGCACACAATAAATGTGCTTCCCATCCTGCACTTCCATTCTGGGATGCAACCATTTCCAACCAGACGCCGCACATCGGAGTAACCTGGGCCTGTTCCAAGACCTCTGGAACGCAGCCTGCTACTCACTTGAAGCCTGGGTGGCCCTATCTAGCAGAAGAGTGGGGAAAACCCACTAAACGCCCGGCAGTGTTGGGCCCGCCTGAAAGGGTCCTCCCCCGCCACCCAGATGCCTTCCCGCGGGCACCCTCAGCTACCCTCAGGCTGGGCCTGCAAGCCCCGGGCTTCGGCTACTCCGGGCAAGGGGCGGGTGGGCGGACTGAGAACAGGCCTGGCCCTATCCCTAACAGCAGCTACAGCTCCCCTTCTCTTCGGTAAAGAAGCTGGAACCCAGGTGTCGCTGCCAGGCCAGTACCGAGGCCGCACTCACCTACCGGCGCGCGGGAGGCGAGACGCCCTCACCTCGGCGGCGCCTACCCCAAACCGCCACCGCAGAGCCGCTCGCTCTTAAAAAAGAAAAACAAAAATGAGAGGAAGAAAGAAAGAAACAGGAAGGAACGAATGAAAGAAGAAAAAAAAAAAAGAAAATAGCCTTTGCTTTTGTATTCCTTTTGACCCTTCAGGGCTTCCTGTTCCTCACCGCCACAATAGAGTCCCGCCCCACTTCCGGCGACGTAACCCAATCCGCGGAGCTCTTCCTCCCCGGGAGCCCGATGGAAATCCGGTACCCTGAAAACTAGCCGGAGAGACTTGATTGGGCTGTTCACGTCTCAGGATGAGGATTGGCCAGTTTACGCTTGGGGGGCGGGCCGGTTCTTCTGGTCACGTGACACGATTTTTGAAAGGTGATTGGCTGTCAAGGAGAGGGATTGCCACCGAGGAAGGGGCGTTTCCTAGGGGACTGAGGGAGGGCCGGGGCGGTACGAAGCGGGGGAGGGCTGTGCGCGTAATGGCAGCGCCGTGGCCTCGCGTCCATCTTTACCGTTCTCTCGGACCTGTCACAAAGGAGTCGCGCCGCCGCCCCCTCGCTCCGGTGGGCCCGGGAGCTAGAGAAAGTCAGTGCTGCAGCCCGACCGCGCTGCTCTGAGAAGCCCCCTGGGCACGCGGAGCGGGAGGGAGTGTGAGGGTTGGAGGCGACTGTGAGGGAGGGAAACAGCCTCTCGAGCCTGGGGCGGGCGGACCGGACTGGAGCCGGGGCAGGCTCTGGGAAAGGGCCCGGGAGAGAGGTGGCGTTGCTCAGAAGCCGAGAAACAGCCGAGAGGTTTTCCACCGAGGCCCGCGCTTGAGGAATCCGAAGAGGTTCCTAGAAGAGGGTGTTCCCTCTTTCGGGGGTCCTCACCAGAAGAGGTTCTTGGGGGTCACCCTTCTGAGGAGGCTGAGGCTAACAGGGCCCAGGTGAGAGGCAGCTATCTATCTCCTGGGGTGGCTCCTGGTACTGAGGGGGTCCTATCTACTCAGGGGTGCCCGGGATAGAAAGGGTAGATGAGGGGACGCTTTGGGAGGGTTCCTTTTGTGGAGTTTGCGGTCTAGGTGGCACGGGTGGGAGGCGGACCTCCCCTGGGAGATTTAGAAACGCCTTGGGATAGAAAGACAGAATGGGGCTGGGAGGTAGGAGCCAGAACTAGCGGATTCTCGTACTACGGAGGCCGGAGCTGAAAATTGGGTAAGGACCTTGGGGAGAGGGGGTTTTTGGGCGGTGATGGGAAGAAGACACCTCCATCCATAAGAAAGCCAGAGTGGGGAATAGTGAAAGGGAAACGGGAATTCATCGACCAGGTGTCCTAGACACAGGATCCAACTGCTTCCGGGCTTAGTGCCCGAGTAGGGTGGGGAGAGTCCATCCCACCAACACCCCCTGCGTGAGTCCAAATTAGGCATTTGTCTCTGCCTGCTGCCTCACTTTCCCCGTCTTTGGGGAGGGAAACCGACCGAGACCGAGACGGTCAGCTGAGACTTCGAGGTCCTGTCTTGTACCGTTCTCTCAGTGAGGTTGCTCCCCTTGGAGTGTTGCACTTTGAACTTTGAAGGGTTAGAAGTGTCTATTATTGACTGAGTAGAATCCCGCAGTTTTCCAGGCCCTTCACCTACCATCTGTTTGTGCTTAGTGGAGTGACTTAACCCCCTTAAGTCTCTTCTATAAAATAACCAGCGCAGTGTGTGAAAGTAGAAACTACAAGCTGCGTGAACGTAAGTTACTGTGATTCTACCACCAAACGGGTTGCTGTTGAGGAATAAAAGTGAAGGGACTTTATAAATTGTAAAGCAGTATGTAGAGGTAAGGGGTGAGATTAATACAGTAGTTGTCTGCCACCTGCGGAGTCCTGGGAGCCATATTGCACTGCAAGCTTCAAGGTTCACAGCTTCTTAGGTCATATTATGATCTAAACCCATGGTTTCAAACCCTGCTTAGATGGGGATGGTGGGATTTCCAGGTTTTGCTCTCAGAATTTTTACTTACTTTGAACTTCTTATGGTGCTGGCAGTAGTTACCACTGTAATATCTTTTCCTTCAGGATTTTTTTTCCCCCTGACAGCTGAAATTTTCCTCTAAGTAATTTGATCTCAGCATTATAAATCTCTTCCCCCTTTTGCATATATATATATATAGAGAGAGAGGCATGGCTTTTGGATGTCTACAGCTAGTGAATATCATGCTTTCTCCCTCAGTTATGATTTGTAAAGACTGCCTTTTTTCCTCCACGAATACTATGCGTTGTTGTGGTAGCCCCAGACTATAGATTATGAGGCACGTTGGAAGTTGCTTTTAAATTTCTCTTGCACAGTAGTTCTCTTTATTTTTCCCCTTATGTAGAGTTTGCATTTCCTGGGATGGTATCTTGCTTTGTAGATCCCTCTATGAGATTATAAGAGACTTGTGTCCCTGTGTGACATTTTACTAGTGTTTGGTTCGTGGTACTTGTTAAAGATGGTTTTTCAAATATTGGGCAATTTATGTGGGATTTAGTTGGGTTTTTTTTGTTTTGTTTTTTGTTTTTTTGTTTTTTGAGACTGAGTTTCACTCTCGTTGCCCAGGCTGGAGTGCAATGGCGTGATCTCGGCTCACTGCAACCTCCGCCTCCAGGGTTCAAGCAATTCTCCTGCCTCAGCCTCCCAAGTAACTGGAATTATGGGCAAGCACCACTGTGCCCGGCTAATTTTTGTATTTTTAGTAGAGAGGGAGTTTCACGGTGTTGGTCAGGCTTGTCTTGAACTCCTGAGCTCAAAGTGAGCTGCCCATCTTGGCCTCCCAAAGTGCTGGGATTAGAGGCATGAGTCACCATGCCCAGCCCTCAATGATTATTTTTAAGTTATTGATTATAGGAGGTATTCTAGCATACTCTATGTGGACTTCTGCTTTTTTCAGCAAAATAACTTTTCATTTAGCAAGTATCGAAGGGAAATAAAAACAGCATTTTGTATAATAGTGTGTTAATCTGTAGTGAATCAGGTAAAAACAGCAAATCTGAGTTATGTAGCTCTATGGGGCCTGGAGGCAAAAAAAAAAAAAAAAAAAGGTATGTTTTAGCAAGAGTTTAACAAACAATTGTTCTGTATTTCTTTTTTTCTGTTCTTTCTTTTTATTTTTTTTTGAGACAGGGTTTCATGCTGTCTCTCAGGCTGGAGTGCAGTGGTGCAATCGTGGCTCACAGCAGCCTCTACCTCCTAGGCTCAGGTGATCCTACCACCCCAGCCTCCCAAGTAGCTGGGACTACAGGTGTGAGCCACCACACCTGACTAATTTTTGCACTTTTTTTAGACACAGTTACACCATGTTGCCCAGGCTGGTCTCAAACTCCTGGGCTCAAGCCATCCACCCACCTTGGTATCCCAAGGTGCTGGGATTACAGGTATGAGCCACCATGCCTAGCCTCATGAGCTTAATTTAGTCTATCGAGAATTGTATATACTTTCCTTAACAATGAAGTAATTTGTTATAATGAAGTGGGAAATCGCTTTGCATCTTTTTAAATCCAGCTTGCTTTCACACTCTTTATAGTTTGGAGAAAATGTTAGGAATTCTTGAGGATAGTAATCACTTACACAACTTAAGATTGGAAGTTATGGCTGGGCATGGTGGCTCACATCTATAATCCCAACACTTTGGGAGGCCAAGGTGGGAGGATCACTTGAGCCCAGGAGTTCAAGACCAGCCTGGGCAACATGGCAAAACCCCATCTCTACAAAAAAAATACAAAAATTAACCCAGCGTGTTAGCACATACAGATAGTCCCAGCTACTTGGGAGGCTGAGGTGGCAGGATCTCTTGAGCCTGCGAGGTTGAAGCTGCACTGAGCCACTACACTCCACCCTGGGTGACAGAGCAACACCCTGTCTCAAATAAATAAATAGGAAATGTTCTGTATTTTTGAGTAGGATACTTGTAAAGTAGGGTGTGATAGTCTCAGGATTGCAAAATAAGTGGAAAGTCAATAGTCACCACAAATGGGAAACACAGGGGAACAAGCAATCAATTTCAAAAGAATTATTTGGGGATAATAAACTATGGATATAGCTTCTCTTCAAGCTTTTGGCATTTTCAAGGCAGTTATCATTGAATTTGGGTAGTTTTTTTTCCCCTGGTATTCAAATTAGAAAATTGAAAAACAGAATAATCACGAAGTAGTAAATGCCATAACTTGGGCCACAACCTTTTGGAGGGGACTTTTACAACTTTTAGAAGTGCGAAGGAGTGAATATTTCCCTTTGGTTTATCATTCAGTAAGTCAGCTTTTGAAATCCTTTTCTTGCCAACCTTTGTGAGTAGAAAAAACTTACAAATGTGTCCATTCCAAAAGGGAGTGGTTACTGGTTAAGTATGTAAAAGCAGTAACTTTAGATAAATGTGTGGTATATACAAGGTTAAATCAGGAAAAGTTATGTTATAAATAGTGGTGGCCTCTTAGAGAACATTCCACTTTGTTTCTAAGCTTTTGAAAACTGAGAATACATTTGAAATAGTAAAGAATTTATATACTCCTTAAATTTGTTAAGGAATGAACTCTGCACATAGCTTGAAATTATAGTTTCCAGGTGTAATTTCATGGGTCCTATATACCTCAAATAGAAGGTTTGAAGTACCTTACTCAGCAAGTATATTACCTCATAGTTTAATGTTCAGTGTTAGTTTTTTCTTACCCCTTTACCTCCTGAAGAATTGTTTTCACTCCTGTGTTCCCTTAAGGCAGTGATTCTCAAGATGTGGTTCCTGCCCAATCCCTCCACATGGGAAATATAGCTCCTTTTTTTTTCTTTTTTAGGTTCTTATTGCTTCATAGTTGTTCATACTTAGGTATGCCTAAGGGCTACTTATTAATAACCTATCAAGTAAATTACTAAAGATTACTAAAACTTGGTATTCATAACCTAAAACTAGAACAATATTGGAGTTTACTGTGGTCTCTTAATACTTTTTTCACCCAGGAAGTCTGTCCTGGGAAACCTGGTACCAGTGCAAGCTTCTCACGTGTCATATGCAGAATGGGTATTCCTGCAGTATTCAGGAAGCGTGCTTAGTTTGGGGTGCATCATCTGTATTGTCTCAAAATTATCTTGGTTTTCATCATGATTCCTCTTTTTTTAATTAGACTTTTTATTTAGCTTCATCTTTGTCAATTTAATTTATAGGTTTTTGGTTAACTTTTCACTCTGTGGGCGAGGATATTTATACCAACAATATTTTGGCTTGTAATGTAAGATATAAATATGTTACAATGCAAAGATAGATTCTCTATTCCCCTTTTGCTATTGCTGATTTGTATAGTCACCTAAAAACTTGCTCACACAGAGATACTTCAGTGTTACCAAAGTTCCCTTTTCCACTGGAAAACTGATGGAACGAGAGGCCTCCTTCTAGTAGATGCTTTATCTGTAGGCTTTGGGTAGGGAGCTAAGTTTGTCCCTAACCCCAGCTCCCTTTGTCAGGAGCATGAAGGACCTTTTTCCATCTTTCCTCACTGCCCGCCGTATAAGCATTGGATATGTATTTATTAAATGGTGTCTCAGTTTTTCCAAATGGTAAATATTTTGGAGAGACTTTATGTTTTAACAGATTTTAGAATACACCTAAGATATTTATTGAATATGTATTAGGGTCTAATAAGTATCCAAATGAGTTTGCAGTATGAGTGTTTTAGACATCATTTAAAGTAGACATCATTAAGGAAAATGTTGATATTCATACTGCTTATATATTTTATTTGCTTTTCTTAACAGCAAAGAGTTTTCTATAATAGAAAAATCCTTTTCCTTCAGATTTGTGTATATTTGAATAACATATGATCTCCTATTATTTGGCCTTCTTGAGGGAAAACCACAAGCACCATGGAATATTACATTTGTTTTTCTCCCCTGTACTGCAGCTGTCATAAGCACTCATGTCAATTCTTCCTTAGGATTTTTTGGAGGTCTAAGGCAAATTTTTCAATCCTTAAGACTTCGGGGCCGGGCGCGGTGGCTCAAGCCTGTAATCCCAGCACTTTGGGAGGCCGAGTCGGGCGGATCACGAGGTCAGGAGATCGAGAACATCCTGGCTAACACGGTGAAACCCCGTCTCTACTAAAAATACAAAAAACTAGCCGGGCGAGGTGGTGGGCGCCTGTAGTCCCAGCTACTCGGGAGGCTGAGGCAGGAGAATGGCGTAAACCCGGGGGGCGGAGCTTGCAGTGAGCTGAGATCTGGCCACTGCACTCCAGCCTGGGCGACAGAGCGAGACTCCGTCTCAAAAAAAAAAAAAAAAAAAAAAAAAGACTTCGGGCAGGGATTATTTACTTCCTTTTTTTTGCTATTATTTGCTTCCAGAAATTCCTTACTCTATCTTAGGCCTGAATTTTATTTTTTAATAAATTCTTTGAATGCTGAAGGGATTTGTCTTTTTCTCCTTTGTACCGTTTTAGGTCAGAACTAAATTCTGTAATTCTTTCTGACCGCAGATGCACTCCTAGGTTAAAAAAGCTCTCAACATTTGAGATGAAGGTTTTTCCAGATACTTTTTTTTTTTTTTAAGATCTCTGTCTCCTAGGCTGAAGTGCAGTGGTGCAATCATGGTTTACTGCAGCCTTGACCTTCCCAGCTCAGGCGATCTTCCCACCGCCCTTCCCAGTAGCTGGACTACGGGGTCCAATCCGCCATGCTGGCTAATTTGTGTATTTTTTGTAGAAACAGGGTTTCGCTATGTTGCCCAGGCTGGTCTCAAATTCCTGAGCTCAAGCTGTTTGCCTGCCTTGGCCTCCCAGAGTGTTGGGATTACAGGTGTGAGCCTCTAAGCCCTGCCCAGATACTCTTTCAACCAGAAAAAATATCTACTTTCAACGGCATGCTTTCTTAAAGATCTTCAGTGCATAAGGGAAGTGTCAGAATCATCCAGTGCTTTTCCCAAACTTCTTGACGGTTACAATTCAGGGGATAATGGTACCCTGTGTGACTTAAACCTCCAGATAAATAGCTTTGGACATCTGGGAGACATGTAAAAACACCTTATCAAGGCAACCTTTCTTTTTGGGGGAAAAGTAAAATTCCAACCAAATATTTCACAATCTACCCCCTTCTTACCTTCCCCAACAAAATACCAGAGGCTTTAGAGTCTAAAGACAGAAACACTCTTGTTGAAACATCTTTAGGTAGTTTCTGTTTCAGCTGGCAAGTGTAATCTTCTTGCATTACCAAATCAGTATTGTTGACTTCAGAGTTTTCCCCATGTAAACACAATCTTCAGTAAGAAGATTGTGGTCTTTGGGGTGTTCTGCAGGGTGTTGTTGTTGTTGTTGTTGTTGTTTGAGACAGAGTCTTGCTCTGTCACTCAGGCTTGAGGGCAGTGGGATGATCTCGGCTTGCTGCAACCTCCACCTTCTGGGTTCAAGTGATGTTCCCACCTCTGCCTCCCGAGTAGCTGGAATTACAGGCGCACACCACTGTGCCTAGCTAATTTTTGTATTTTTTAAAGCAAATATGTTTCTAGATAACGTTCTCTATCTTGATAGGGTTTGAGTCACAGGTGTATGCATTTGATAAAACTCAGCACATCACTGTGCTTAAGATTTGCACATTTCTGCCAGTGTGGTGGCTCACACCTGTAATTCCAGCACTTTGGGAGGCCGAGGCAGACAGATTACCTGAGGTCAGGAGTTTGAGACCAGCCTGGGCCACCTGGTGAAACCCCATCTCTACTGAAAATACAAAAAAGCCGGGTGTGGTGGCATGTGCCTATAATCTCAGCCACTCGGGAGGCTGAGGCAGGAGAATTGCTGGAACCCGGGAGACAGAGGTTGTGGTAAACCAGATCACACCACTGCACTCCAGCCAGGACAACAGAATGAGACTCCGTCTCAAAAAAAAGAAAAAAAAAGATTTGCACTTTTCAGTGTGTGTAAGTTTGATTCCTAAAAACTTGAAGTTTATTGAAGTCTAATTAGTGATGTGCATGCTGAATTATTTAAGAGAAAGTATACTGATGCCTATAGTTTACTTTGAAATATGTAAAGAAAAAACAACTATGGATTGATGGTTATAGAGATGGATAGTGATAAAGCAAGTTTAGTAAAATGTTAGTAGTAGAAGCTAGGTGGTGGGTATATAGTTCACATTTTACAGTGAACTCTAATTCAATTTTCTGTATGGAAAATTTCATAATAAAATATTGGGAGTAGGGGGTAAATGTGATGATAGAAGCTATCGCTTTAACACACTTAGGGAAAAATCCGAAAACATTTTCTAATGAGAGGACATCATTTAAAGAGGTCATCAATTAAAATTTGAGAGGTCATCAATCTAATGAGAGGACATCAATTAAAATTTTCAGGATGTTACACATTTTGCTATTCATGCTATTTGACTTAGCCTTTGCGGGGGAGAGTTGGAAAAAAATGTCGCATCCTCTAACACTATTTTGGAATGACAAGGTGAAGATTATAACAATAGTAATTTAGTGCCCAAAGTCTGGTTTTTCTTCTTTATGATCACTCTTTTAATCAGCTTTTCTTCCTTGGCAGTGTAATTCTGCAGTCCTATTTTCAAAGAAAAGAAAGTGTTCTTTTTCACTGATCTGTACTATGGCTGAATGCAAGCAAATATTTGAAGAGATGAATCATTGATTCCTGGACCATTTGTCAGAGAGGGTTAGACCAGTTGGCCAGATGTCTCCATGGTGAGTTGTTCATGATGGTAGAGGTCTGTGTTTTATAGACAGTGAGTACCAGAACCTTACTGCTTTAACACCAAACTTACCAACACCCTAAGTTTGATTATTTTTCGTCTCAGAGCAGCTTTTAAAAAAATATAAAGTGTTAGGTGCTTCATTTGCCCCCAAGAAAAAAGAAAAAACTTGTAAAATGTAAAAATCTAATAAATAATATAGAAATGGAGGGAATAGTCTTTAGTTTCTTTTTTAAAAAGGCAAGAATCAAAATTAATAATACCACACTTCAGAGAAATAGATTTGCAAAGGAAATATTTGATCATAATGGTGCTTTTGCAGCAAAATTGTTATCAAGAGTGTATTAGGCTGGGCATGGTGGCTCACGCCTGTAATCCCAGCACTTTGGGAAGCCAAGGTGGGCAGATCACCTGAGATCAGGAGTTCAAGACCAGCCTGGTAAACATGGTGAAACCCCATCTCTACTAAATATATAAAAATTAGCCAGGCATGGTGGCAGGCACCTGTAATCCCAGCTATTTGGGCGGCTGAGGCAGGAGAATCGCTTGAACCGGGGAGATGGAGGTTGCAGTGAGCCAAGATCACACCATTGCACTCCAGTCTGGGCAATGAGAGTGGAACTCCGTCTGAAAAAATAAAAATAAAAAAAGAGTATAATGATATTAAAAGTATTGCCATTTAGGTGGTGAGAAGAGTCTTTCTACTAAGCACTGGCGTCCAGTGATAAAAATTATTAAATCAGTTGATGATTGCCACAGATGTGTATTTAAATTCTGTGACTAGCTTTTTTTTGGTCTCAAAGTTGACTTCACCAGCTAATGTTGTCTTTGAAGTTAAGGTAAAGAATATAGGTATTGGCCAGGCACGGTGGTTCACGCCTGTAATCCCAGCACTTTGGGAGACTGAGGCGGGTGGATCACAAGGTCAGGAGTTCAAGACCAGCCTGGCCAACATATTGAAACCCCGTCTTTACTAAAAATACAAAAAAATTAGCTGGGCATGGTGGCACGCGCCTATAGTCCCGGCTACTCAGGAGGCTGAGGCAGGCGAATTGCTTGAACCCAGGAGATGGAGGTTGCAGTGAGCCGAGATCACACCATTGGACTCCATCCTGGTGAAAGAATGAGACTTCATCTCAAAAAAAAAATATATATATATATATGTATATATATATGTATTACAGATGTGTTGTCTTTATATAATCTCTTATTCATTTTCTATTCCATTCAGTCTCTTAACCTTGGATGATATTACCCTTAAGCAGCATATCATTTAGGTTCATTTTGATGCTTCATAGGAAAATATATGGAGCCGTTTTTTTCTTTGTGTTAATATGTACTGTACATGTCACTTATGGATATAACTCTTCTAATGGTTTTTTAGGCTGACCTCTCCAAAGGACTGCATTCAAAGATAGTCTCAGTTCATTTTACTGGACAAGGAAATTAACATTTTTGACTCGAGAAGAATTGCCCTTTAGTATTTCAGGTTGCCCCCTAATTCAGTCAGTGGGTCCTTCCTGCTGTGCCAGGTTCTGTGGTAGGTTCTATACACAGTGATTTCTAAATGTGGCTGCCATCAGAGTCACTTGGGGAGCTTTTAAGAAAACACAAGCTTGAGCCGGCATTCTAGAAATTCTGATTCTGGGTATTTGTAGTGGGACCAGGGATTTGCATTTTAGTAAGTACCCTAAGTGATTCTAATGCCACCTATGAGGTGATTAAGCTACAATCCCTCCCAAGATTCTCTGTCCAAAAATATAGATAAGTATAGGTTATAGGTAAGTAGAAATTAGTTCAGTATGGGGTAGTTCTGTAAAAGTTTTCTTAGTGCTTTTAACTCAAGTTTTACTCCAGAATCCCCCTCCCCCAGGTTGTTTAGTTATTTCTGATTAGATATGTGCTCATTTTATAACATCTTGCATTTTTTGATCCAGTTTAAGTGTTAGACACTGTGCCATGCGTATTACATGCATTATTTTGTTTAATCCCCACAGTGGTACTTTGAGATAAGAACTATTACTGTCTCTGTTTTTTAACATGTGTCAAGAGTCAGGTTAATTAGGATACATGTCAGTAAATATTGCAGGGCTGGGACTTTCACCTAGTCTGACAACAGAGTATACTGTGCTATGGTGGCCTTTCGTATTGTGTGTAAAATCTGTCAGCTGAGTTTTATTGTCTTAAAACAGTGGTCCTTGGAAAGTGGGCCACATAAAGCTTTTTCTGAATGGATAAAACAAAGTTGTGTAAAGTGTAATTGATTAGCTTTCACCCAGTTTTGCCTACAGTCCATCACTTCTCTGTAAAAAAAAAAAAAAAAAAAAAAAAAAATACCGTGAATGACAACCATTTCCAATTGAAAACCTATAGATTTTTAGTGCCAAATAAATCTGAAAGCTCATATACTTGTTCATTTATGTGCCCTGTCTGTGGCTGTAGCCCTCAAGAGTACTCTGTGTAGTCATCTCAAAAAGTATTTAGAGGTAGTAGCTCTTGTTTTGTCCTTGTATGTTTCATAGGCTTGCCTTTATGAAATGCCTTACAGCTTCATCCACCTAGTTAACCTCTTCTTTACACTTGGTTTTCACAGCTGGTCCTTTTTATTTAAAAAAAAAAAAAAAGTCTTTGGCTTTGAAGTATTTAAAGTTTTTTTTAAAGCCTCATTTTCTTCTCTGACAAATTTTATAGTTGACATTTTCTGAGTCATTTAAGGTAAATTGCTCTTTTGGAAGAAACTGACTCAAAACGCACTTTATTTCAATTTGGAAAAAAAAAACTTAATTTTTGTCTTACCTTCATATTTAGTCAGTTTTTGTTTTTTGTTTTTTGTTTTTTTTTTCCAAAGACAGAGTCTGGCTCTGTCACATAGGCTGGAATGCAATGACACCATCAGGGCTCACTGCAGCCTCGACCTCCCCAGCTCAAGTGATCTTCCCACCTCAACCTCCTGAGTATCTGAGACCACAGGTGTGCACTACCACGCCCAGCTAATTTTTTAATTTTTTCTGTAGAAATGGGGTCTTGCTACATTACCCAACCTGCTCTCAATCTCCTGGGCTCAAGCAGCCCTCCCAACTCAGCCTCCCAAAGTGCTGGGATTGTAGGCATGAGCCACCATGCCCAGCCTATCAGATTTAGTCAGATTTTTTAAAATATCTGCATGTATTGGATATCGTCCAATCACCTTAAAATTGTACTAAATGAGCGGGGCACAGTGGCTTATGCCTGTAATCCCAGCATTTTGGGAGGCCAAGGCAGGCGGATCATGAGGTCAGGAGATGGAGACCATCCTGGCTAACACGGTGAAACCCCGTCTCTCCTAAAAATACAAAAATTTAGCCAGGCCTGGTGGCAGGTGCCTGTAGTCCCAGCTACTCGGGAGGCTGAGGCAGGAGAATGGCATGAACCCGGGAGCCGAGATCGCCCCACTGCACTCCAGCCTGGGCGACAGAATGAGACTCTGTCTCAAAAAGAAAAAAACTGTACTAAATGGAAATCTGCGTAGATTATTCTGTATTCAGTGTATAAAAACCTTAGGAAAAAATGATAAAATTAAGAATTTAAGATCCAACAAACCTCTTTTTAACTTCTTTCCTCACAGGCACCCCAAGATGGTTTCTTGTTAATTATTCTAAATACCTTTATGTGTTGGCATTAAGTTGTAACTTTTTAGGATCCACTATTCTTTTTGCTTTTTTTCCCCCCTGAAATTACTGAGCTTCAGCAAGATCCCTGTTCTCTCCCCTTCAGGGCTTTGTTTTCTGGAACTTGACATTCTCAAATCATTGCCAATTATTTTTAGTATGTGATTAGCCTCCCTTCCTCAGGTATGTTTTCCCCAATTTGGATTGAATCTACTGTTTGAATCTTGTTTCCCATCCTACCTTCATACAGATTGTGTGGAAAGGCTGTGGGATATTAGAGAAGCCAGTGGAGTTCCCCTCTGCTGTGGCAATGTTGACACCACAGAGCACAGTCCTAGGACCCTTACCACTGTGAGGAAGGAGTTTGGAGTTAGCACTTCCCCAGGGGATGACGCATTCCGCAGAAGAGGCCCCATGTCTCTAATCCTGGACTACTCCCTTCTGCCATCCCCAAAATGTTAGTTGGGTTAGCCACAAGTTTTTTATAGCATAGTGGTCAAGAAACTATGATAATCCAGAGTATGAATTTATATACAACCTTTAAATGCATGAGGTAGTTATATATATACTGATACAGAAGGTTGTGGTATTAAAAAGAGCAAATCATAGAACAGTATTTATGGCTTCATTCTAGTTAGATTTAAAGAAAAACAGCCAGGCGCGGTGGTTCATGCCTGTAATCCCAGCACTTTGGTAGGCTGAGGCGGGCGGATCACGAGGTCAGGAGTTTGAGACTAGCCTGACCAACGTGGTGAAACCCTGTCTACTAAAAATACAAAATTAGTCAGGCATGGTGGTGTGCACCTGTAATCCCATGTACTCAGGAGGCTGAGGCAGGAAAATCATTTGAACCTGGGAGGGAGAGGTTGAGTGAGCCGAGATCACACCATTGCACTCCAGCCTGGGCGACAGAGTGAGACTCCATCTCAAAAAAGAAAAAAGAAAAGAAAAAGCTAGTTTATAAGTATATAGTAACAGATGTGGGAACAAACATATGAAGCTTTTAAGAGGTTATTTCTGGGAAAGGGATGGGCTAGGTAGAGCAGAAGAGGAACTTTCACATTCCATAGGCCTGTGTAGCATTTAGGTTTTAGAAATGAATGTGTATATTTTTAAGTTTCTAGATAAATATATTTTTAAATAAGATACTTTATGATTTCAAATAAATACTCTAGTGGCACAATCATCTGAGCTACTGCCCAGAGCCACACCTGTCCGAAAACCTTGCATTGTTTACCTCTTTTCACCTGAAATATTCTAACAGCACCTTATCAGTGAAATTTCTGTGAGAGGACCCAGAGCATAGCTTCTTAAATGTTGCTTTTTCATCTTTCTCACAAACCAGCATAATTTATAAGATCTGTAGAAATTCATTCCAGAGACCCTTTAAAGAGTTATTCCTATTTCTGATTTCTGTTTCCTCTATTCTTTTAAGCATTGAAATCTCATAGTTATCTACCCTCTAAAGCGAATCATACTCTGATCCGCACAGTAATGGCAATGTTATTACTTCGACTCTGCTGGTTTAGAACGTGTTCTTTTAAAAAGTTATTTCCAACTGGTCCTTGCGTCATGCTCCTACCTATATACTTCAGTCACATCCTTTTCAGTACAACCTCCAAATTTTGAAGACAGCCCAAGTGGTTTGGGGAAACCAAGAACATCTGTGGTATCACTTGGCCCAGCCATTGCTGTCTTAATAGCGAAAACATCTGTTGCCTCTCATTTCTTTTCTCTCTCCTTTTCTTTCTCCTCTCTTGTTCCATCCCATTCCATTCTTCTCTCTCCCTTCCCTTTGCCTCCTCCCTCTTTATGTATATTTTATTACATATGATTATATATACATATATATGTACATATAAAGACTTTCTGTCTCCATTTATCTCTTTTTCTTCTATGTTTCCCCTGTAGCAGTAATCAAACTGGGAAAATAATAAAAAGAATTTGCCATTAATCTGTCTAAAATAATGGAAGTAGGCTGGGCACAGTGGCTCACACCTGTAATCCCAGCACTTTGGGAGGTCGAGGTGGACAGGTAACCTGAGGTCAGGAGTTTGTGGCCAACATGGTGAAACCCCATCTCTACTAAAAATATAAAAACTTGCCAGGTGTGGTGGCAGCACCTGTAGTCCCAGTTACTCGAGAGGCTGAGGTAGGAGAATTGCTTGAACCCGGGAGGTGGAGGTTGCAGTGAGCTGAGATCAAGCAACTGCACTCCAGCCTGGGTGATAGAACGAGACTCCTCAAAAATGAGTAAATAAATACATAAAATAATGGAAGTAATATTTCTCTCCTAATTCCACTGAATTATAAATTTTGTTTATATTATTCCTGGCCAGTGCTTAGGGTATGAGGAATTAATTGTAACTAGCCAAATATTGTATAGAGACTACATACTAGCATGGTCTATTCCTTATGTGGCCTATTCTCCAGATGTCAGCCTGTTTGTTGTGTTTTTTTTTTTACTTTTTGCTACCAGCCCATGTAAGTCTCCTGTTTCTAAATCTTTACTTCCTTCCAGAATCTAACCAGATTTTATCACCTTCATGAAGAACTGGTTCTTTCATTAGGTTTTTTGATGATAAACATACTGTATGGGATGAGAATGGCCATCCATGAATTCCTGGAGGGCAGGAACTATTCCTTATTCATCTTTATTCTCCTAGTCCAGCATGGTACCTGGCACAAGGTGCTTAGTCAGTATTTTCAGGCAAAGAAATTGGTGGATCTTATTCTGAACTTTGTAACGGACATGTGCAACAAACTGATCTTTGTGAAAATACAACTTTTGTGATATCAATTTGCCTTTCCCAAAACAAAGCCTTGCTTACATAACAGAAACACTTTGTAACAACTTTATGAATTCTGTCAATTCTTGAGTGAGCTTCCAATGGGGAACTCTATCCTTTTATTCTCCTTGATATCAAATGGTGCTATCATATTTGTATCTTAAAACTTGTTAAATTATCCTGTGGGTTTAAAGCAAGGAGACAATTCATTTTTTTAAAGATTTTTCTCTTTTTAACACCTATCTCTTACACAGAAAGACAACTGATTTTTTTATGATAAAAGGAGCCCTTGAAAAAAAAAACACACACATCCTTCTAATGTATTTCTATATACCTAGAAAAAACTATACATGTGGTTTTAAAAAAATCAATGATAACTCCTCTGGTCTATAAGAGTATGGTTTGACAATCAACTTTGTAATAGAATGATAAAAAGAAATTATTGATTGATTGCTAATTCTGTTATCCAAAGCTGTCTCTTGGTATTGGAAACCCATAAAAATAACCAAAGATGATTCTTCATTAGAATCCTCCTAATATCTATAAAATCAGACTAAGAAAGTTTGAGTAATTAAGTGGTCAAGAATATTCTATTCATTTTCCTTTTTCTCATTTTCTTTTAGAACTGCTATTGGATGACCAGAATTCCCTGTAGTTGATAATGTTGGGAATAAGCTCTGCAACTTTCTTTGGCCTTCAGTTGTTAAAAACAAATAGGATGCAAATTCCTCAACTCCAGATTATGAAAACAGTACTTGGAAAACTGAAAACTACCTAAATGATCGTCTTTGGTTGGGCCGTGTTCTTAGCGAGCAGAAGCCTTGGCCAGGGTCTGCTGTTGACTCTCGAAGAGCACATAGCCCACTTCCTAGGAACTAGAGGTGCCACTACTACCATGGGTAATTCCTGTATCTGCCGAGATGACAGTGGACCAGATGACAGTGTCGACACCCAGCAGCAACAGGCCGAGAACAGTGCAGTACCCACTGCTGACACAAGGAGCCAACCACGGGACCCTGTTCGGCCTCCGAGGAGGGGCCGAGGACCACATGAGCCAAGGAGAAAGAAACAAAATGTGGATGGGCTAGTGTTGGACACACTGGCGGTAATACGGACTCTTGTAGATAAGTAAGTATCTGACTCACAGTCACCTCCAGTGGAATGAAAAGTGTTCTGCCAGGAGCCATGACTTTAGGACTCCTTCAGTTCCTTTAGGACATACTCGCCAAGCCTTGTGCTCACAGGGCAAAGGAGAATATTTTAATTCTCCTCTGATGGCAGAGTGAATGAGATTTGATGTTTTTGCTTGCTGTCATCTACTCTGTCTGGAAATGTCTAAATGTTTCTGTAGCAGAAAACACTAATTAAAGCTATGCTCTTTATTAGAGAATAGAATAAATATGGAGTGAGTTTATGTTGCTAGCTACAACAGGAAATGGTTTCATGTAGGCTCACTGTTAATGGTACATGCCTGTCTATTCTACTGACCTCAGATTCAAGATAAGCTGTTTTACCGAGAACATGGCTACAGGCAACTTCTCTTGGCAACATAAGGACCAAGGTCAAGGAGAGTTTTCATTATCGTTTATTTGATCCTTTATTTATCCCTTATTTGACTATCTTTAATCCATTTAGGAAGCTTGTCAGTTGAAACTTCAAGGCACACCTGTACCTGTTTTGTCTTTTCCTCTGCTTTGTCTACCTCTAAATACAAAATCCCAGATTGAATAACAGTGAAATTAAAGGGCATCATTCAAGTGGAAAAAAACATTTAAAGTTGTATAGTTCAGTAGTTAAGAGCACAAAGCTTAGAACCATGATGGGCCTGGCTCAACTGCATGACACTGGGTAAGTTACTTCTTGAAGCCTCAGATTCCTCATCTGTAAATGGGGACATAATACTGTTCCCACAAAGATTATCATGAGATAATGTACATAAGGCATTTAGTGTGGAGCTTTGTACTTAACAGTTGCTCAGTAGTTGGTAGTATTTTTTAAAAAGTTACTTAGGTGTTCTTTTTGCTTCAGGCCCTGCTAGTGAATTTAAGTATATAAACATTTGATAATCACATTTATAGAAACCTAGTTTCGTTTAGTTCCTCAAAAATTAAGCATAAAACAGAGTGTATCTGTGAATACAAATGAATTTTTAGAGCTGTATTAAACTTTTCCATAAAATACTGGAGCATTTGTTAGTCTTCTAGAAGAGTAATTTTTTGGCCAGACACAATGCCTCCTACCTCTAATCCCAACACTTTGAGAGGCTGAGGTAGAAAGATAGCTGGAGGCCAGGAGTTCAAGACCAGCCTGGGCAACATTGGGAGACCCCCATCTCTACAAAAAAATTTAAAAATTATCCAGGTACAGTGGCGCGTGCCTGTGGTCCCAGCTACTCAGGACTCTAAGACCAGAGTACTGCTAGAGTCCAGGAGTTTCCAGCTGCAGTGAGCTATGATCACACCACTGCACTCCAGCCTGGGCAATAGAGCAAGACCCTGCCTCAAAAATTAATTTAAAAATTTTTTTAAATCTCTTTTACCAAATTGTAATAGAAGTTTTCCTTCCCAAATCAGGAAGTAAACCACAAGCAATGTTAATTTAAGCTCATTGGAAAAATGAGTGCAGAATAAACTTGGAGAGAGAGAGTTGTTTTGTTTTGTTTTGTTTTGTTTTTAAAGAGACAGGGTCTTACTTTGTCACCCAGGCTAGGGTACAGTGGCATGATCATGACTCACTGCAGCCTCAGCCTCCCAGACTCAAACAATCATCCCACCTCAGCCTCCTAAGTAGCTTGGACTACAGGTATGTGCTACTGCACCTGGCTAATTTTTTTAAAAGTTTTTGTAGAGCCAGGTCTTGCCGTGTTGCCCAGGCTGGTCTCAGATACCCGGACTCAAGCGATCATCCAACTTCAGCCTCCCAAAGTGCTGGGATTGCAGATGTGGGCCCCCACGCTTGGCCCCTTGCAATGTTTTAAAAGACAGTAATGTAGTTATACAAACCTCTTTGTTTTTAACTTCTTTCAACATTGAAATCTATCTTGCTGTATATAAATCTACAACTGCTTCTGACTATTACAGAGTATTCCCTTGTATGCCTGAAAGTATTATATTTTGTTACATTTTCATCTGGTGGTGGTCATTTAGGTTACTGCCAAATTTTTGTTCCTACAAATAGCACTGGAGTGAACAGCACAAATACGCATCAGTTTTTGGACCTGTGTAAAAATTTATCTAGAAGTGTTGGATATATGCATACTTAATTTTATTGTTGCCAGATCATTCTTCAGAAATGTTTGCATCAGTCAATTATATTGTTTAAACAGGCAGCACCTAGTGAGTACCTGAAATTACCATAGTAATTCCCATATCACGAGGTTATTCTCAGGATTAAATGACTTAAGATGATAGTTTTTTAGGCTTTTTTTTTTTTTTTCCACAGTAAAACAGAGACCCACAATATGTAAACAAATAAGTGGTGAGTTCTTAAGCAGTTAGAATTGTTTAATGGAAAACATTTCATTATTGAAGTTCCCCTGAAGGACTTTTTAAAGATTTCTGGGATCACACCACTGAATTAAGGTGTAGAATGCCACTTTGGATCAATGTCTAGAATGTTAAATAGCTCCTTAAGTTTGGTTTTGTTTTCTTGTAATACCATTTTATGAAGTATAAGCATGTAGTATATCCAGAGGAAAACTTCAAAATGAAGATGTTTATATAGGCCCTTGCTTCCATAAGTCCTCAACCGGGATTATCATCTCTCTTCCTGGCATTTCTCTCAGGTAAGTATGAAGATGATGTTGACCTTCCTGGCTTGTCTCAGTTGGCACTGGGCCTCTGAGTGTAAAGCTGAGAGTAGGCTGTGGTCTCCAGTTTAGTCCTGTGCTTTTACCCCAGGACACATAGTAGTCCTTGTCTGTACCCACCTGCCCATTTTGTCTGTGGGTCATTGTGGACAATGACTGGAAATTAGCACATATAGTATACATTCATCCTTACAGGTCATAGCTCAGGTTGTCTCTTCTATCTCTTTCCTTACATTTGTGTTCATTTCTTCTGTCCCTTTTTACCTCCACACCTCCAGTTTGAATTTTTATTTGGAATTGTCATTTATTTCCTCAGGTTTAATGCCTTGAATTTTTTTTTTTTTTTTCAGTGATCAGGAACCTCCCTATTCAATGATAACATTACATGAAATGGCAGAAACAGGTATTTTTAGTTTTGTTTTTATTACTTTGTAATGAATATATAATAATGAAGAAAAGTAGCCACCTTTTGTTTTTTGTTTTGTTTTGAGATAAAAGACTCCAAAAAGACAGCATACATAACAATGAAAAAAGCCCTTACTGTATGGAAATTTCCCTGAATAGGTATAATAGGCAATGTGCATAATGGCATTGCCCGGCCTATATTTTTAAAAGAGAAAATTTAAAAATCTTCCAGTATGCCAAAAAGGAAAAAAAAACCAAACCCTAGAATTTTACATTTCCATCTAAATAAGAATTCAGAGAGCATCCTGGGCTCTCACCTTTTTTTTTTTTTTTTTTTTGGTATTGATGGATCTTTGACCATACTGTTCTGGAATGGAGAGATTACTTATATATATATATATATATGTATATATTTTTTTTTTTTTGAGACAGAGTCTTACTCTGTTGCCCAGTGCAGTGGCACAATCACAGCTCAACTGCAGCCTCAACCTACCCTGGCCCAGGTGATCACCCCACCTCAGCCTCTCAAGTAGCTAGCACCACAGGCACATGCCACACTACCCAGCAATTGTTCTTTTTTTGTAGAGACAGAATTTCACCATGTTGCCCAGGCTGGTCTTATACTCCTGGGCTCAAGGCATCCTCCTGCCTCAGCCTCCTGAAGTGCTGCATTACACATGTGAGCCATAGCCCCTGGCCAAGGATATTTTTTCTTCATTCTGAAAACAAAGCCAACTGCTGAGTATGCTTCATTTTCTCAGTTAACTCCTGTGTAGTAAATAAGATGCTTAAAACTATTTTAATGTGAGAACACAAGACCGTAGCTTAACCTTTTTACAAATACAGGTACCCACAAATCACCAGACTCCTGTAACTTAAGATGTTTTTACTCCACCACAATGACTAGCAATTGATGATTATGTCCATGCCAAGTATTAGCTGCTAAAAATCTATAGACCAAAAGTCTTTCTTTTAATGTGAATTGATCTTGTGTGACATATTTTCACATTTTAAAAATAGTGACTCCATCATATAATCTTCTTGATTTGCTCTTAGATGAAGGATGGTTGGATGTTGTCCAGTCTTTAATTAGAGTTATTCCACTGGAAGATCCACTGGGACCAGCTGTTATAACATTGTTATTAGATGAATGTCCATTGCCCACTAAAGTAAGTTAATACTTATCTTTTAGGAAACTATCATTTTTGTTTAAGCCCAGGATAAATGACCACAAAGAACATTTGATGTAATGTGTTTCATCTTTATACATTTGGGGTCTGTTTTATTCAGTATTGATTTTATTATGTAAATTTATTTTGTATTATGAAGAATTATGTCCTCTTTTTTTTTTTTTCTCTTTGAGATAAGAGTCTCACTCTGTTGCCCAGGCTGGAGTACAGTGATGTGATCTTGGCTCACTGCAACCTCCACCACCCGGGTCCAAGCGATCCTCCTGCCTCAGCCTCCCAAGTAGCTGGGATTACAGGCGCCCACCACCACACCCGGCTGATTTTTGGATTTTTAGTAGAGACGGGATTTCACCATGTTGGCCAGGCTGGTCTTGAACTCCTGACCTCAAGTGATCCTCCTGCCTCGGCCTCCTCCCAAAGTGCTGGGACTACAGGCATGAGCCACTGCGCCCAGCCCTCTGTCTTTATTTTGTTGTTTATTTTGAAACAGGGTCTCACTTTGTTACCCAGACTGGAGTGCAGTAGAGTGATCACAGCTTACTGCAGCTGCAACCTCCCTGGGCTCAGGTGATCCTCCCACCTCAGCCTCCCATGTAGCTGGGACCACAGGTGCATGACCCCATGTCTGGCTAATTTTGTATGTTTTGTGGAGATGGGGTTTCATCATGTTGCCCTGGCCAGTCTTGAACTCCTGTGCTCAAGCAGTCAGCCCACCTCAGCCTCCCAAAGTGCTGGGATTGTAGACGTGAGCCACCGTGCCCTGCCACATTCTCTATCAAGACTTTATTTAATTTCTTTTTTTTCTTCTTTCCCTTCCTCCCTCCCTCCCTCCCTCTCTTTCTTCCCTTTCCTCCTTTCCTCCCTTCCTCCCCTGGCCCCACCTAGGCTGGAGTGCAGTGGTGCAGTCATGGCTCACTGTATCCTCAGCCTCTCAGGTTCAAGTGATCCGCTTGCCTCAGCCTCCCATGTTGCTGGGACTACAGGCGTGCACCACCATACCCGGCTAAATTTTTTTAAATTTTTGTAGAGAAAGGGTCTCACTGTGTTACCCAGGCTGATTTTGAATTCCTGGGCTCAACAGATCCTCCCACCTTGGCTTCTTAAAGTGTTGGGATTATACATGTAAGCCACTGTGCCCAGCCTAGGTTAAAATTTTTTTCAATGTTAAAAATAGAAGCATTTAAGGCCAGGCGCGGTGGCTCACACCTGTAATCCTAGCACTTGGGGAGGCTAAGGTGGGTGGATCACCTGAGGTCAGGAGTTCGAGTCCAGCCTGGCCAGCATGGTGAAGCCCCATCTCTACTAAAATACCCTGTCTCTACTAGAAATCAGCCAGGAGTGATGGCAGGCACCTGTAATCCCAGTACTCAGGAGGCTGAGACATGAGAATTGTTTGAACCCAGGAGGCAGGGGTTGCAGGGAGCTGAGATCGTGCCACTGCACTCCAGCCTGGGTGACAAAGCAAAACTCTGTCTCAAAAAAAAAAAAAAAAAAAAGAAGCAGCAGTTAGGCTGGGTGCAGTGGCTCACACTTGTAATCTCAGCACTTTGGGAGTCCAAGGCAGGCAGATTGTTTGAGTCCAGGAGTTCAAGTCCAGCCTGGCAACCTGGTGAAACCCTGTTTCTACAAAAAAATCCACAAGTTAACAGGGTGTCATGGTGCATGTCTATAGTCCCAGCTGCTCAGGAGGCTGAGGTGGGAGGATCATTGCACTCAGGAGGTCGAGATTGCAGTGAGACAAGATTACGTCACTGCGCTCTAGCCTGGCTAAAAAAAGAAGTATTTGTATCTGAGGTGGCAATCTTTATTCAGAAGCTAGAAGAGAATGTTGAGTTGCTGAGCTGATTTTCTTATCTTTCTCTAAGTGATTTCCTCAAAAGTTTTAATAATGTTTTTTATTAGGAGGAAAAACTGGGCTGGATATAGTGGTTCGTGCCTGTGATCCCTGCACTTTGGGAGACCGAGACAGGAGGATCAGTTAAGCTCAGGAGTTTGATGCCAGCCTGAACAAAAAGTGAGACCTTGTCTCTATTTAAAAAAAAGAAAAAAAAAAGCCGGGCACGGTGGCTCATGCCTGTAATCCCAGCACTTTGGGAGGCCAAGGCAGACAGATCACTTGAGGTCAGGAGTTCGAAACCAGCCTGGCCAACATGGTGAAACCTCATCTCTACTAAAAATACAAAAATTAGCCAGCACGATGGCGTGCACCTGTAATCCCAGCTACTTGGGAGGCTGAGGCAGGAGAATCACTTGAACTCGGAAGGTGCAGGTTGCAGTGAGCCAAGATTGTACCACTGCACTCCAGCCTGGGCGACAGAGTGAGACTCCATCTCAAAAAAAAAAAAAGTTAAAACTGCAAGCACTTTTGAATCTTACTCAAATGTATTAATGATTAGTGTAACCCTGGTTATCCCTTACATAGAACAAAAGCGTCAAACTTTCGTTGTCTTAGTCCATGTGTTTTAGAGTCTTTTTTTTTTTTTTTAATTGGATTCTGGCATCTTTCATTTTTAAGATGGAGTCTTGCTATGTTGCCCAGGCTGGTCTCAAACTCCTGGGCTCAAGCATCCTCCCACCTTGGCCTCCCAAAGTGCTGGGATTGCAGGCATGAGCCACTGTGCGTAGCCTCGATTCTGGCATTTTCATTCATCTGTTTAAGCCCAGTACAGAAAAACATTGTGGACAGAAGGGGAAAGGCTTTAGCGTACTGGCCAATGAATTTACCTTTGCCTAGGCTCATAAGAGGTGCCTGTTTCAATTTACCTTCAACTCTGTTGGGTCAGGGTGCAGTGGTTCATGCCTATAATCCCAAACTTTTTGGGGGCTGAAGCAGGAGGATCACTTAAGACCAGGAGTTTAAGACCAGCCTGGGCAACATAATGAGATCCCCATCTCTACAGAAAATTAAAATTATCTGGGCATTGTGACATGTGCCTGTAGTCCCCAGCTGCGAGAGAGGCTAAGGTAGGAGGATCACTTGAGCCCAGGAGGTAAAGGCTACAGTGAGCCATGGTCACTTCATTGCACACCAGCCTGGGCAACAGAGCGAGAGCAAAAAGAAGAAAACTGTTGGGATTTGTTTTTGCTTAGTAAAACTTTTTTTTTTTTTTTTTTTTTTTTTTTTTTTGAGACGGAGTCTCGCTCTGTCTCCCAGGCTAAAGTACAGTGGCTGGATCTCAGCTCACTGCAAGCTCCGCCTCCTGGGTTCACGCCATTCTCCTGCCTCAGCCTCCCGAGTAGCTGGGACTACAGGCGCCCACCACTGCGCCCGGCTAATTTTTTGAAGTTTTCAGTAGAGACAGGATTTCACTGTGTTAACCAGGATGGTCTCCATCTCCTGACCTCGTGATCCGCCTGCCTTGGCCTCCCAAAGTGCTGGGATTACAGGCGTGAGCCACCGTGCCCGGCCGTAAAACTCTTTTTAAAGTAACTTTTTACTTCAACATCACTAGCCTTTAATGTTTCCATAATGGCATTTGAGTGGGTTTAATCTGTTTAGTGATTCAAGAATATGTAGCATATATTTGATACAACTTAAGCATTCTGAATGAAATGGAATCTAGTAAGTCATGAAAGGAGACTTTCAGGTTGATCAGAAATTTCCCATCAGTGATATCATTGGGGTACATTGCATAATTTTTATATGGTCTTTCTGAGTTTATTTAACACCTGGTTGGCCGGGCGCCGTGGCTCAAGCCTGTAATCCCAGCACTTTGGGAGGCCGAGACGGGCGGATCACGAGGTCGGGAGATCGAGACCATCCTGGCTAACACGGTGAAACCCCGTCTCTACTAAAAATACAAGAAAATTAGCCGGGCGAGGTGGCGGGCGCCTGTAGTCCCAGCTACTCGGGAGGCTGAGGCAGGAGAATGGCGTGAACCCAGGGGGGCGGAGCTTGCAGTGAGCCGAGATCGCGCCACTGCACTCCAGCCTGGGGCACAGAGCAAGACTACGTCTCAAAAAAAAAAACAAAAAAAAAACACCTGGTTATAGCTCCCCCCAACCCCCTGAGGCAGAGCCTTACTCTGTCATCCAGGCTGGAGTGCAGTGGCGTGCTCTCAGCTCACTGCACCCTCCACCTCCCGGGTTCAAGTGATTCTCCTGCTCTGCCTCAGCCTCCTGAGTAGTTGAGATTACAGGCACGTGCCACCACTCCCGGCTAATTTTTGTATTCTTACTAGAGATGGGGTTTCACCATGTTGGCCAGGCTGGTGTCGAACTCTTGATCTCGTGATCCGCCCTCCTCGGCCTCCCAAAGTGCTGGTTATAGCTTTCGTCTCAAAAAAAAAATGAGCCTGGGAAAACAACCTGTGTAGTATATGGGTCAAACCCACTTGTACTTTTTTGTTTTAGGATGCACTCCAGAAATTGACTGAAATTCTCAATTTAAATGGAGAAGTAGCTTGCCAGGACTCAGGCCATCCTGCCAAACACAGGAACACATCTGCAGTCCTAGGCTGCTTGGCTGAGAAACTAGCAGGTAACTTTGGGACACTCCACAGTGGAAGATCTTCAGTTGTTTGACATTAAAGGGAAATTTGTACTGTAGGTCTTTGATCAAACCTGCTATAACAGAAATAAATCTCTTAACAATGATATTGAGAGACATAGACTAACTGGAAGAAAATTACTGAAAGGCTACAGAGGTGAATGCAATTTAATTTAGCTTTGTGGATTTTCAGGGGAAATTTTAAAAGAAAAAAGTTGTGTTTATTTGCTTTAAGAATAAGGAGCGGGGAAAAGAAAAAAAGGGGGAACAGCTAAATTCAGCATAACAAAGATATGTATGTATGTATACAATATATAATTTGCATATATACACACTTTATAAAGTTTAGCTAGATTATGAAGACATACAAGGTAGAGGGAGAGGAAAAGGAGCTTCTGATTGGAGCAGTTCCTGAGAAACAGATATTTAATTTGTTTATGAATATTACCCATTTTAAGAAAGTTAACAGCAAAGTATAGGGGCATAGCTCAGCTACTAACATCACATATTGTGGAAGAAACAATGGATTAGAAATCAGAATATGTGGCTGCTGGTTTGGACTCTCCCATGTGCTCGCCAAGTGCCCTGGAGTTAGTTGCTTCACTCTGTGGGCTCACTTGCTTAACTGTGAGATGGGACTGGTACTATTTTCTACCTCAGAGCAGGATGCTTGAATAAGATAACATGCGTGAAAGAGTTCTACCAAAACAATTTGATTGCTACCAGTGATTTAAAATAATATGGCATTTTAATTTATATCAAGTGTTTGTTGTATTTGTCTAGGTCCTGCAAGTATAGGTTTACTGAGCCCAGGAATACTGGAATATTTGCTACAGTGTCTGGTAAGTGAGACATCAAAACTATTTATTCTCAGTCATCTAGAAGTGAGCATCGTCTAGAACTGTGCATTTTCTCAAATTGCTGGCATAGCCTCTGGCACAGAGAATGGAATCAATTGTAAATTTTATTTGCAGGTGTTTCCCGAATGCTTATTTATTCCCTCCTATGTTTAAAAAAGAGAGTGGGATTGGAATTTATCCCAACCAGCAAAAACAGCTGAGTTGGTCTGGTTTTAAATTTAGTCATAAGATAGCTGCTATGATTGGCTCTTTTGCATGTTCCTAGAGTTTGCCAAATGGTAATAGGGACCTCCACAGTGGAAACAAAATTACATGGTGTTCCAAGCCAGGAGGCCATCAAGTCAAATTCCCAGTGTATATAAATCTCTACTCCTCCCTGCCCTCCCCCTCACTGCTACTGTTCTTAAAACTGTTGTCACTGGAGTATTTAATATATTGTGTGTGAAGCCTGTGGTTTGCTGAGGCTATGCCCTCAGATCTCTCCTAGTTCTGGCCTGTGGTCTTGAATGGTCTATATTTTTAAAAGTTATTTTTGTAAGCCTAGTGAGCATTGGCCTTTTTCAAAACTCTGGTCTGAAAACCCTTATTTGTCAATACACGCTGATACGTGCTTAAAACACTTACCTTATTCTCAATGAGCACTCTGGGGATACAGCATGGCAGTCCTTGATTTCAAGAAGTTTATTGGTTAGTTGAGGAAACAAAACTACTCAGACAAGATAATTAGCCTCCATTTTATCACAGGATGTGATCATGGGATAAAGTACTTCGTCAAGACTAAATGAGGGCCGGGCACAGTGGCTCACGCCTATAATCCCAGCATTTTGGGAGACTGAGGTGGGCAGGTCGCCTGAGGTCAGAAGTTCAAGACCAGCCTGACCAACATGGTGAAACCCGGTCCCTGCTAAAAATACAAAAATTAGCCGGGCACGGTGGCATGTGCGTGTAGTCCCAGGTACAGGAGGCTGAGGCAGGAATTCACTTGAACCTAGAAAGCAGAGATTGCAGTTAGCTGAGATCTCACTGCACTCCAGCCTGGGCAACAGAGCGAGACTCCGTCTCAAAAAAAAGACTAAATGAGAAGGTGAGGGAGGTGGGTGGTATGGGTAATGAGAGCTGGGGTGTCATGAAAGTCAGACTTCCTGATGAAGGTGGACCCTCAGCTGGGTCATGCCATAAGATTAGGATTTTATTGTGCCCAGAGGAGGAAAAATTGGATTTCTTAGCTAAGGGAACATCACAGGCAGAAGCCCAGAGACAGAGAAGTGTCTGATGAGAGAAGACAGTGTTCAGAGATAGGACACAGACTGAGTAGCCAGCTAGAAAGGGTTCAGGGCCTGAAAAGCCAGGCAGAGGGATTTAGATGGATATGAGAAGAAATAGAATGCTGAATAGGCTTTCCAGCAGTAGGGATGGTGGTTATGTGAGCTTTCCAGAACTTAGGTGGGTACCAGGGAAGTCAGTGGGAATCATCTGATATTCTGGAGCTCCTCTGGTGGCTCCCAATGCAGCAGTAGGGAAAGCATGGCTATGAGAAGGTGTCATGTTCAACAGATAGACCTTTCCTTAAAGGGGAACTCATGTGACATGAACTTAAATGTAACTAAAAGAGTTCACTTGTTGCTTTCTCCTGTCTACCATCAGCATTTGTAGAATTCCTTTCAGGAAACAGCTTAAAAACTAAGCCATTAATTGTTAATTTAATTATTTCTAATTTTGGAACTTGGTAGTGATAAGTGGTTCTTTTTAGGGTTCTAAGTAAAAGATCATTTTTAGTTTATAATTCAAGGTTTCTGTTTGGCTTGCATAAATGAATGTGAGAATCAATGTTTTATTTAACAAAACCCTAATAAAAGTTTTACGAAGTAAAATAACATAGTGTATTTAACAGGATACTTTTGAAATTTCCAAATCTATAAGTTAACCTAGTGACTTTAAGAAAAAATTACAAGATTAAGAGAGCCTGTCTGGTTCATTACTGTTACTGTCATTACTAACATTAGCCAAACGGATAATTGAGGACTTGAATGAATGGAACTTTTCTGACCACTCAAAAAAACATCTAGCACATACTGGGCAAGGAAATGAAACTGATAACTTGCCACCTCTGCAGGGGAATGATTTTTTTTTTTTTTTTTTATCTTTTGTTGTTTTTCAGAAGTTACAGTCCCACCCCACAGTCATGCTTTTTGCACTTATCGCACTGGAAAAGTTTGCACAGACAAGTAGGTATAGTGACTTCTTGCACTAATGATCTTCTGTATTGGTTGTTAAAAATTTTATTTTTCTTAGTTACTGGATGAGCCTACACTTTGAACCCCATCAGATGGGCATTACATTCTGTTTTCGTCTGGATAGACACGTTAAAGCCAATGAAGTATAACAGGGACAAAGGCAAGGATTTTCTCACCTAAGAATCGAAACTTGGTAACCATGATTACTCACTTTTTATAGCCAAAAATTTAGTAATGCGATTGCTACTTTCTAGAAAGAAGTGTGGTGGCTCATGCCCATAATCCCAGCACTTTGGGAGGCCAGGGCCAGAGGATCGCTTCAGGCCAGGAGTTCGAGACCAGGGTGGGCAACATAGCAAGACTCAATCTCTACAAAAAATTTTAAAAAATCAGCCAGGCATGGTGGCATGCACCTATGTTCCTAGCTACTTGGGATGCTGAGGCTGGGGGATCACTTGAGCCCAGTAGTTCAAGGTTACAGTGAGCCGTGGTTGTGCCACTGTACTCCAGCCTAGGCAACAGAGCGAGACCCTGTGACTAAAAAAAAAGGAAAAGAAAATAGTCAAAGCTCTTTGGCTATGTTATCCCTAGAAAGTTTAATTGAAGTCTAATCTAGTCTCCAGTTCTTTAATTGCCTCTTCCCCTTAGCAATACTAATTTGCTGAGCAAATCATTCTACTCTTTCATTGTTAATTCAAGGATTATGTCTTTCCAAACAGGTGAAAATAAATTGACTATTTCTGAATCCAGTATTAGTGACCGGCTTGTCACATTGGAGTCCTGGGCTAATGATCCTGATTATCTGAAACGTCAAGTTGGTTTCTGTGCCCAGTGGAGCTTAGACAATCTCTGTAAGTGAGAGTTGTCCTTTATTAAAATGTCTGTTTCCATTTCCAGACTCATTTCTTTCATAGGCTCACTGGTCTTCCTTTTGCAGTGGTAAGTATGAGTCCTTATAAGGACCTCTACTGGCAGGTTGGATATATTCTAGCAGAAAAGTATCCTAGAGACCCTTTAGACAGGAATTGTATAGTATGCTTCTAATTCCAGCATTTTCTTGTTCAAAAACCTTTACTGGCACCCAGTTTCCTACTGCATCAAAGCCCTTAATTATATGGCACTGTCTAACCAGCTCTTTCCAACACAAATCATCTCACTGTCCTACAAACAGGTCCTGATGATTCCTACATCTGGACCTATTCCCCTCACTTGGAATTCCCTCTTTACTCCTCTCCCTTTCCCAACTTTGCTCTTCAAAACCCAAGTCATGTCTTACCTACATCATGAGAACTGTTCCTGATTTTTCTCTTTTCCTCCTCCAAGGGCTGCTGGAACAAAAACTACTATAGGTTGAGTTTCTCTTATAGTTTGAATTTCTCTTATCTGAAATGCTTGGGACTGAAAGTATTTCAGATTTCACATTTTTTCAGATTTCAGAGTATTGGCAGATACCCGGTTAAGCATCCCTAATCAAAAAATCTGAAATCCTCCATCGAGCATTTCCTTTGAGCCTCGTGTCTGCACTCAAAAAGTACTGGATTTTGGAGCATTTTGGATTTTCAGATTAAGAGTGATCAACCTGTATACTTCTGTACCCTCACTCCCCCATCCATAGTTAGTACTGTGCTAAAGCACAACTGACATGTAAATCCACCCCCACTGTTACCCCAATATTGTGGGGAGGAGCTTCCTGCACAGCCTGTGAAGTGCCAGTTAAAGAATAATTCTGAAAGAGTGCAATTTGGATTTTGTTCATGCAAAATGATTCTCTAGGGAATGGAAGCATAAATCTAGCAGTGCTGCCTTTCCTAGGATTTGTTTGATTGATCTTCAAATGGCAATGCTGCAGCAGAGCTCTGGCTATGTCTCCCCACCTATTCTGCCATTTACGAGCACCTCTGCTCCTTAACTAGGATAGCACTACCTTATTTATTTGTTTGTTTATTTTTAACGTATGAAAAATCAGTGTGTTTTACCTTCCAGGAGGATTATTTTTAATGGACATATAGTAATACATATTTTTGAAGCATATGAGATATTTTGATACAGTCATACAATGAGTAATTACCACGTCAGAGTAAATGGGATATCTGTCCCCTCAAGCATTTATCATTTATTTGTGTTACAAACATTCCAATTATACTCTTTTGGTTTTTTTTAATTTCTTTGTTTATTTTCTTTTAGTTATTTTTAAATGTACTATAAATTATTGTTGACTGTAGTCACCCTGTTATGCTGTCAAATACTAGGTATTCTTCATTCTGTCTAGCTATATTCCCATTAACCAACCCCATTTCTCCCCCACCCCGACTACCCTTCCCAGCCTCTGGTAATCATCCTTCTATTTTCTCTTTTGATGAGTTCAGTTGTTTTAATTTTTAGCTCCCACAAAAATTAGTGAGAACGTGCAAAGTTTGTCTTTTTGTGCCTGACTTATTTCACTTAACATCATGTCCGACAGTTCCATCCATGTTATTGTAAATGACAGGATCTCATTCTGTTTTTGTGGCTGAACAGTACACTATTATGTGTATGCACCACATTTTCTTTATTCATTTGTCTCTCTGTGGACACTTAGGTTGATTGCAAATCTTGGCTATTGTGAGTGCTGCAATAAACATGAGATTGCAGATATTTCTTTGATATACTCATTTCCTTTCTTTTTGCTATATATCTAGCAGCAGAATTGCTGGATCATATGGTAGCTCTGTTTTTAGTTTTTTGAGGAACCTCCATACTGTTCTCCATAGTGGCCGTACTAATTTACATTCCTATCACCAGTGTACAAGGGTTACCTTTTCTCCACATCCTCACCAGCATTCACTGTTGCCTGTTTTTTTGGATAAATACTGTTTTTACTGGGGTGAGATTATAGCTCATTGTAGTTTTGATTTGGATTTCTCTGATGATCAATAATGTTGAGTACCTTTTCATATATCTGTTTGCCATTTGTATGTGTTCTTTTGATAAATGTCTATTCAGTTGTTCTGCCCACTTTTTAATCAGATTATTGGATATTTTCCTGTTGAGTTGTATGACCTTCTTATATATTGTGGTTATTAATCCTTTGTCAAATGGATAGTTTGCAAATAGTTTCTCCCATTCTGTGGGATGTCTCTTTACTTCGTTGATCATTTCCTTTGCTGTAAGAAACTTTTTAGCTTAATATGATCCCATTTGTCCATTTTTGCTTTGGTGCCTGTGCTTTTGGGGTATTCAAGAAATCTTTGCCCAGATCAGTGTCCTAGAGAGTTTCCCCAATGTTTTATTTTAGTAGTTTCATAGTTTGAGGTCTTAGATTTAAGTCTTTAATCCATTTTGATTTGATTTTTATAGACGATGAGAGATAGGGATCTAGTTTTATTCTTTTGTTTATGGATATGTGGTTTTTCTAGCACCATTTATTGAAGACACTGTCCTTTCTCCCAGTGTATGTTCTTGGCACCTTTGTTGAAAATGAGTTCACTGTAGATGTATGGATTTATTTCTGGATTCTCTGTTCTGTTCCATTGGTCCATGTGTCTGTTTTTATGCCAGTACCATGCAGTTTGGGTTCCTGCAACTCTGTAGTATAATTTGAAGTCAAGTAATGGGATTCCTCCAGTTTTGTTTTTTTGCTCAGGGCCAGGTTTTTTGCTATTCTGGGTCTATTGTTGTTAGGATAAATTTTAGGATTATTTTTTCTATTTCTGTGAAGAATGTCATTGGTATTTTGATAGGGATTGCATGGAATCTGTAGATTGCTTTAAGTAGTGTAGACGTTTTAACAATATTGAGTCTTCCAATCCATGAACATGGTATATCTTTGTGTGCTCTTCAATTTCTTGCATTAGTGTTTTATAGTTTTCATTGTAGAGATCTTTCACTTCTTTGATTAAGTTTATTCTTAGGTATCTTATTTTATTTATAGGTTTTGTAAGTACAATTACTTTCTTGATTTCTTCTTCAGATTGTTTGCTATTGGCATATAGAAATGCTATTGATTTTTGTATGTTGATTTTATATCCTGCAACTTTACTGAATTTGCTTTTTAGTTCTAATAGCTTATTGGCAGATTTTTTTAGGTTTTCCTAAATATAAGATCATATTATCCACAAACACAGATAATTTGACTTCTTCCTTTCCATTTTGGATGCCCTTTATTTCTTTCTCTTGTCTGATTGCTGTAGCTGGCACTAGCTTCTTCTTTTCCCCACAGCTACTTGCCTTAGAAACATGAACACTCTTTCTTTTGCAGTTTTAAAAGAAGGTAGACAGCTGACCTATGAGAAAGTGAACTTGAGTAGCATTAGGGCCATGCTGAATAGCAATGATGTCAGCGAATACCTGAAGATCTCACCTCATGGCTTAGAGGTAGGTAATGCTTCTACAGTTAGACCCTTTGGGGGATGAGAGGGTAATTACTTTAATCGTTGCATAGCCAGTTGTCTTAGGGCTGGTGCTTCCCTCTCTCCCTGTATTTTGGAAATGTTGCTGACTTCATGGGGAAGTCTTGATGAAAGATCTGCTTATGAACAGAAGGTACCATAAGGCACTAAATGTGTCAGGATTAAAGAACTGTTTGAAGAATGGCTGCAAACAATTCTTTGATTCTGTATGTTGCCAAATGCCTTATATAGTTTGATTTTGTACTTTTTGTCACTGAGGATGGATGGAGGAAACAGTCCACCAGAAGCTTTAATAAGGAAAAATATACTCAGCCTTCCCAGTAGTCAGTTATCTTTGGTGGTCTTCAGGCCCTCATGGTTGATTGTCACATTTTTTGGTTTTGCCAGGCTCGCTGTGATGCCTCCTCTTTTGAAAGTGTGCGTTGCACCTTTTGTGTGGATGCTGGGGTATGGTACTATGAAGTAACAGTGGTCACTTCTGGTGTCATGCAAATTGGCTGGGCCACTCGAGACAGCAAATTCCTCAATCATGTAAGTACCCTAGAGAACTGTGAAAATGGGGGCAGTGGCAGTTTGCTTTTTCCCCCAGTTGGTGGGTGGAAAATACTTAGACATACTTATTTTTCAAATAGATTTGCTCAATAATCTTTTCTTGGGCAGAGCCACACGGTACCAGATCCCTAACAACGATCTACTAAACTGATAGAAAAATAGGAAAACACAAGTGAAATTGCCCCTCAGCCTTTTCTTTTTCTTGAATCTTAAGTTCACGCTAATTTTTCACCTAGAGGCTAGATGTGTCCTTTGTCTTTGTAGGCTCTGCTTCTGCCCCAGCCACATATTTGGCTCATTTCTTATATAGGAAGTAGTGCTGATTATTACCTTGAGTTTAAGCTCTAAGAGCTTTGTAGGGATTCTCTTCCTTTCAAGAAATAGAGTGTTGGCTTGACTTCTTTCACTTGACTTTTACCTAGTAATTAGTTGGCACATTTTTCTCAATATTTAGTTATTTATCTTTTGTTATAGAAAGCTGTAATATAAAGGGGAAAATTAAATCCTAGTGTAAGTAGCATTGAAGGTGTTGGAGTTCCTCCCTTTCCTACAGATGTATGATTTCTTGCCACTTTATACCCTTCTAACACCCAGGCCAATTGGCTTTCTTCTGTTGATCAAATTATAAGCTGTTTGGAATTAATCCAGTTTTGATCAGGAATATTTTGTTTTCATATGATTTCTACCGTTTGAGGTGGGAGAAGCCCCTTGAATTATTTTGTTAATCTAGATAATAGTCCCCCATCCAATATGTAAGATCCTGGAATGGGTTTTAGAAGTGATCCAACAAAATCAAATTAAACTTGCCGGCCATAAGCATGGTGAAGTTTTCTGGTTTTTTGCTTTGCTTTTAGAGACAGGTCTCACTGTGTTGCTTAGGCTGGCCTCGAACTCCTGGGCTCAAGCCATCCTCTTACCTCAGCCTCCCGAATAGCTGGGACTACAGGAACATCCCATGGTGAGCTACTTATAAGCATAGTTTTTAAAGGCCTTTTTCAGCAAGGCTGTATTTCACCCTGGAATTGTTGATGGTGTATTATTAAAACTCCTAGGCTGGAGAGAGACAAATTGGAGGAAAAGGGCCAGTGGAGAGGTCAAGTCTGGACTCTTGTCTGGGGTGGAGAACTAGACCCCAGTCTGCCAATCATCTGATTCCCACAATAGCTTTTACTGTTAGAATTTCCATTTCACAGATGAGAAAACTGAGACAGAGTAGGAAGAAACTCATACCAGAATTCAGTGGCCTTCCTATTCTACAGCAGTTGTTTTTTTGTATTCAAAAATGGGGAAAATCTTAGAGAATTAGCCAATTTCCTCATTTGGAAATGAAAAATTGTTCTAGAACTAGAAGTAATATAGGGGATTCTTCCACAGAGGAAGCTTCAATATAAAATTTGTTTCTCCTGATTTGGCAGCAAACATACTACAGATCTAGATCTGACACCGAATGTTACAAATGTGTTTTTTTAATGACCAGTGAAGCTGGATCTTTTCATTTGCTTGATGAAACTATAATTTTTGCCATGTAGTTGCAGACCTTTGGCTTCTCAAGTTAAAGACTTAAATACTGTTTTTTTATCCTGCAGATCACTTGACAGGCTATTGGTTTCTTTAAAAGCAAACATTCTTCCCTGATCCAAGCATTAGTTGATTCCCTATTAGAAACTGATAAAGTCTGATATGATGTCTTTTCCCAAATACAGGATTTTAATGATGTTGCCATATTTAAAACTTTGCTTCAAATGTACATTGTTCTGGTGATTCTGAATCTTTTTGCCTATTCAGACAGGGTGTGATTCTATGGAGTAAGTCATTCCTAGGATACATCCAGTTTCAAAAGATTCCAGGTGTCTCCATAGTGCCTCTTACTTGAACTCTTGCTGCTTAGGTTTCCATTTTAAAAGGCTGGCCACTGGGCTCAATTTTAAGTCATTAAAATAAGCTTAAGGATAGTTCTGTTCAGGTAATCTACAGAATAGTTTTTCTTGTTGTATTGTATATTTTTATGGAGGCTTAGGAGGAGCAACTCTCCAAGGGTATACTCTGATTTATCTAAAATATCTTTTGCCTTTTGGCCGGGCACAGTGGCTCACACCTGTAATCCCAGCACTTCGGGAGGCTGAGGTGGGTGGATCACTTAAGGTCAGGAGTTTGGTCAACATGGTGAAACCCCGTCTCTACTGAAAATACAAAAATTAGCTGAGTGTGGTGGCGAGCACCTGTAATCCCACCTACTCAAGAGGCTGAGGCAGGAGAATTGCTGGAACATGGGAAGCGGCAGTTGCAGTGAGCCCAGATTGCACCACTGCACTCTAGCCTGGGCAATAGAGTGAGATTCTGTCTCATAAATAAATAAATAAATAAATAACTTCTGCCTTTTCATGAGCGTCTGTCATGTGATAGATCTTCCACATATTCATCTTTAATCTTTTTGAGAGTTTGGAAAGATATTATTCTGCCATTTAAAGATGAGGAAAATCAAGTTCAGAGAAATTAAGAAACTTGTCCAAAGCCATCTAGTCTCTAGCTGCTAGAGATTTCAAACCCTGGTCAGGATAGCCCATGCTCCTTCCCCTGTTGAAGCATCCTGCCTTGGAGAAAATGACTCTGGCTATCTCAGACAGAAAAGGAATGACTTAGAAGCCTTTCCAGGGCCTCCAGATTATGGAGAAGTTTGGGAACTAGACAGGCTCCAAGGCAATGTCAGGGCCAAGAAACAGGAAGTACAACAGCCAGTGTTTTAGGGGAATGATCTGGCCAGCATGTAGCCACCATTGCTGCTAGAAATCAATCCTAACTATCCCTCTGTGTGGGGTCACTTGCACCATACTGAGTGTTTGATGGGAAGGTCCAGCTGGCCAAGGCTAGGTCATATCTTTACCTTTCCACTTCCAAAAGAGGCGGCAGAACACTGTCTTCATACATTTCCCATAACAGGAAGCAGTTGGGATGCTCTACAGCAGGAAAAAGACAGTGTCCACCACATGGGACTATTCCCTGAATGACAAGCTGTGGATAAACTTTCTTTTGTTTGTATTTGGTAATGTTTCCATTGCTAAAATATGCATGACCAAAAAACAGTTCAAAATAAATACCAAGCTAGCCACTCTATTCTCTCATTTATCTGTCCTAGCCAATGGAAACCAAAATTAATCCTGCTGGGAACATTTTGAGCTGAGAGAAGGTGTGGAACATCTAGATTATTCTCTGAGATGTAAGCTCAAGAGATTTTTAAAGTGCATCTCAGCTAGGCAGAGGCATCTTCTCCTTAAATCTGTAGATACTGCTCTGTAGTTAAAGTTATTAGAGTTCCTTCTTTGTGGCCGGGCGCGGTGGCTCAAGCCTGTAATCCCAGCACTTTGGGAGGCCGAGACGGGCGGATCACGAGGTCAGGAGTTCGAGACCATCCTGGCTAACACGGTGAAACCCCGTCTCTACTAAAAAATACAAAAAACTAGCTGGGCGAGGTGGCGGGCGCCTGTAGTCCCGGCTACTCGGGAGGCTGAGGCAGGAGAATGGCGTAAAAACCCGGGAGGCAGAGCTTGCAGTGAGCTGAGATCCGGCCACTGCACTCCAGCCTGGGCGACAGAGCGAGACTCCGTCTCAAAAAAAAAAAAAAAAAAAAAAAAAAGAGTTCCTTCTTTGTGCTACAGTGCCACTCTGTTGTGGAACTTATCCAGTCATCAAAGACACTGCATGGTAAAGAATGTGTAATGAGTCTGTTCTTTACCAACTCATCGTGGCTAGTTTCTAGGAATTTCTTTCAAGTGTTCTGTCAAGGACTTATCAGGACATTAAAAGGTGAAGATAGAAAAGAATTGCTTGCCTTTTACCTATGCCCCAATGCCTACATGTTAGTGGTTTTTAAGTTTTTTACTTACTGACTTGTTCAGCCTTTGAAAGGGATGGCAAGGCATTCTTTCTAGCAAGTAGTGAATTTGTTTTCTTTTGTTTTGAGACAGTCTCACTCTGTCACCCAGGCCAGGGTGCGGTGGCACGTGGTCTCTGCTCACTGCAACCTCCGCCTCCCAGGTCCAGGCAATTCTTGTGCCTCAGCCATCAGAGTAACGGGGATTATAGGTGTGCACCACCACACCTGGATGATTTTTGTATTTTTAGTAGAGACATGGTTTTGGTCTCAAACGCCTGGCCTCAAGTGATCCGCCTCCCAAAGTGCTGAGATTACAGGCATGAGCCAGCGCTCCTGGCAGCCTTGGGTGGTGAATTTCTAAGGCAATTAGATGCAAGCTCATTTAACTCTTGAATAGTCTGAATAGTGAATATCAGTAGCTATTTCAGGAGAGTCCCTTTGGAGAGCATTCATCTAAATTCAGTATGTTGTAATCCAAAAATTTAGTACAAAATCGTTGCGTTCGAACTTTTTTTCCAATCTATCTCCTCACTGTATTGTTTGCCCCATAGAAGAAACAGGCCATCAGGACCTGATCTTACCTGGATTTGGCCATTTTCAATTTCTTTCTCTAGTAAAACTTTTCACCATTGTTCCTTAAAGATAGCAGTTGTCTGATTTGCTTGCTGCTTCTATTTTTTATAAGCACTCAAAATAATTTCTTAAGATCTCAGCCACCCTTTTATTTTAACAGTTCTGTGAAATAATTGAAAGACAGTAAGTAAAAAAAAGAAGAAACTGCCAGGTACGGTGGCTCATGCCTGTAATCCCAGCACTTTGGGAGGCCAAGGCGGGCAGATCACCTGAGGTCTGGAGTTCGAGACCAGCCTGACCAACACGGAGAAACCCCCGTCTCTACTAAAAATACAAAAGTAGCTGGGCATGGTGGCTCATGCCTGTAATCCCAGCTACTCAGGAGGCTGAGGCAGGAGAATCGCTTGAACCCGGGAGTCAGAGGTTGCGGTGAGCCAAGATCACCCCATTATACTCCAGCCTGGGCAATGAGTGAAACTCCATCTCAAAGGAAAAAAAAGAAGAAACTGCCAAGGACCTGTACAATCCTCAAATCAAGCTGATCTCAGAATAGCTTTTATCTGAGTGTCCACTATAACCTTTCTCGTCTCCAGTTTTGAAGTCTCTGAATATTTGGGTATTTTGAAGTCTGCTACATGCAAGAAAGGCATTTGCCTGATCTGATCTTGTTACTGGAAAGGGTCTGGATCCAGATCCCAAGAGAGGGTTTTTGGACCTTGCACAAGAAAGAATTTGGGGTGAGACTATAGAATAAAGTGAAAAGTTTATTAAAGAAACAGAAGAATAGCTACTTACTCTATAGGCAGAGCAGCAGCGTGGGCTGCTCAACTGAGTGGACTTAGGTTATTTCTCGATTATATGCTAAAAAGGGGTAGATTATTCATGAGTTTTCTGGGAAAGGAGCAGGCAATTCCCAGAACCAAGGGTTCCTTTTTAGACTATATAGAGTAACTTCCAAACTGCCATGACATTTGTAAACTGTCATGGCACCTGTTAGAGTGTCTTTTAGCATGCTAATACATTATAATTAGCATATCATGAACAGTGAGGATGACCAGAGGTCACTTTTGTTGCCATCTTGGTTTTGGTGGGTTTTGGCCAGCTTCTGGCTGGCTTGTCGCATCCTGTTTTATCAGCAGGGTCTTTGTGACCTGTATCTTGTTCTGACCTCCTGTCTCATCCTGTGACTAAGAATGCCTGACCTCTTGGGAATGCAGACCAGCAGCCCAGCAAGTCTAAGCCTCATTTTACCCTGCCCCTATTCAAGATGGAGTCTCTCTGGTTTGAATTCCTCTGACAATCTGGTACTGATATACAAGTGTACTGATCTTGGAATCAGAAGAATTTAGGTTCAAACCTGGCTCTCTTTCTTGGGCAAGTAATACATGCTTGGGCAAGCTGGTTGACCTCTCTGAGCGTTTGTTTCCTCTTATAATGGAGTCTGATGCCACCAGCCTCATGGTAGTTAGTGAGAACTAAATGAACTAAGAAATGTGAAAGTGCCTGAACAAAGGAGGTACTGGGCAAATATTTGTTGGTGAAGTCATTATCTGTTCACTTGGGACCAGCCCTCTAAGTCATAATTTTAGTATTTTCCAAAAACCATGAGCTCTCTCTTCATCCAGAAAGCTTAGAATCCCAGCCACTAGGTCAGTGGTTGTAAAAAACACACTCTGTCTTCCCAGGTCAGAGCAGGCAGACTTGCTAATCTTCTGGGCCTTGTCTCCCTCCAGGAAGGCTATGGCATTGGGGATGATGAATACTCTTGTGCGTATGATGGCTGCCGGCAGCTGATTTGGTACAATGCCAGAAGTAAGCCTCACATACACCCATGCTGGAAAGAAGGTATTCATTCCCTCTATTATAAATTTATCAAGTGGGTTAAGACATATGGTTATTATGAGGCATTTATTACATTAAGCCTTAAAATGTCTTAGAAGAAGATCAAATGTGAAAAGGGATATTAACTTTTGTGTCACTGCCAAAGATATAAATGGTACTCCTCCGATAAGTTTACCTCTGGTGGAGTCCTTCCTGTAGCAAAAACGTTTCAGAAAATAAATTTTTTACATTCGTCAGAAAATGATACTGTTAAGATTAGTATGAATTCTATTTTCCTCTTTGGATCTATTTTGAATTAAAACAGCCATGCCAATATCAGGGACACTGGAATTGTAATGCCACTAAAATGAGGATTTTTCAGGGACAAGATGGCTATGGAACAGGTTCTATCCAGTGACCACGCTCTAAGGAAGTAGGGTCATATGGTAAAAGATATAACCTCTGGAAGGATTGGAGTCCTAGCATCAGAGATAGAGGATATAACCCAGCTATTTCTCCAAGCATCCCTCTCTCATTTTGCTACCCCAGTCAGCATTGTGAATATAAACTGAATTTTTAGGCATGCTAATAAAGCAGAAATTTAGGCTGAGGCAGGTGGATTGCTTGAAGTCAGGAGTTCAAGACCAGCCTGGCCAACATGGTGAAACCTCATCTCTACTAAAATACAAAAATTAGCCAGGTGTAGTGGCACCTACCTGTGGTCCCAGTTACTTGGGAGGCTGAGGCAGGAGAATCACTTGAACCCAGGAGGCAGAGGTTGCAATGAGCCAAGATTGCGCTACTGCACTCCAGCCTGGTCAACAGAGTGAGATTCTATCTCAAAAAAAAAAAAAAAAAAAAAAAAGGAAAGCAGGAATTTGCCCACCCCTGTGTGGAAACAGCTCCACTTGATTAAATTGATATGTGGGGGAAAAAAGTCAGAAAAGCCAACAGGAACACTCATTTTAATGACTTGCAGGTTCTTGAAGGAACGTAAAACTTCTTCATTTAATTAAGCGTATGATAAAGGCACTGTTTTCAAAAACTAGCTTGTATAAATAAGAATTTTTAAAGGATTATTCGAGTAATATGTTTATTATAAAAATGTGAAAAATAGAAAAAGAACAAAATGAATAAACTAAAAATCCCCTGTAATTTCTCCAGAGTTTTTTCAAAATGCTTAAATTATATATATATATATATATATATATATATGTATATATATTTGTGTTGTTGTTATGCTTAATACCTTGAACAGCTTTCCAGGTTATTAAATAACATTACTTTTTATTGTTGTTGTTTTTGGGACAGGGTATCACCTATCGATAGTCCAGGCTTGAGTGCAGTGGTGTGATCACAGCTCATACAGCCTTGACCTCCCAGGCACAATCCATCCTCCCACCTCAGCCTGTCCAGTAGCTGGGACTACAGGGACACACCACCATGCCTGGCTAATTTTTGTATTTTTTTGGTAGAGATAGGGTTTTGCCATGTTGCCCAGGCTAGCCTCAAACTTCTGGGCTCAAGTGATCCACCCAACTCTGGCCTCCCAAAGTGTCGGGATTATAGGCCTGAGCCACCATGGCCCAGACAATAACATTACTTTTAATGGCTTCTCAATATTCCATTATATAGTTGTACTGTGATATACTAATTAATGCCTCATTGTTGGACATTGACATTTTTGCCTTTTGAAATTATCATTATAGACCATTCCGGATATTCTCAAGACAAAACCCTTAGAAGTGAAACTTCTCTGGCAAGGGGGATATAGAATTTCAAAACTTTTGCTGTATATTGCCCGATTTTCCTCCACCAGCATTAAGTGTCCATTTTTCTTGTCATTGCTGTGTAATTTCATTTATCTTTGACAAACAAATTTGTTTATCTCATCTTTCAAAACCAAAATTGGGCCAGATGTGGTGACTCATACCTTTAATCCCAGCAGTTTTGGAGGTCGAAGTGTGAGGATCCTTTGAGAGGATCACTTGGGGCCAGGAGTTTGAGATTAGCCTGGGCAACATAATGAGACCCTCCGTCTGTAAAAAAATTTTAAAAATTTGCCAGGTGTGGTGGCACGTTCCTGTAGTCCTAGTTACTCAGGAGGCTGAAGCAGGAGGATCACTTGAGCCCGGGAGTTTGAGGCTACAGTGAGTGAGCTAGGATTGTACCACTGCACTCCAGCCTGGGTAATGGAGCAAGACCCTGTCTTAACAACAAAAACAACAAAACCAAAAACTGAAACCTTAAGAGTTTTACTTTATTTGATAAGTGAAGATAAATGCTTTTTTTTTTTTTTTTCTTTTTTTTGAGACAGAGTCTTACTGTGTCACCCAGGCTGGAGTGCAGTGGTGCAATCTCAGCTCACTGCAACCTCCACGTACAGGGTTCAAGCGATTTTCCTACCTCAGCCTTCCAAGTATTACAGGCACCCACCATAACACCCGGGTTATTTTTGTTTTTTTAGTAGAGATGGGGTTTCACTATGTTGGCTGGGCTGGTCCCAAACTGACCTCAGATGATCTGCCCGCCTTGGCCTCCCAAAGTGCTGGGATTACAGGCATGAACCACCACGCCCTGTCTTTTTTTTTTTTTTTTTTTTTTGAGACAGTCTTGCCCTGTTGCCCAGGCTGGAGTGCTATGGCATGATGTCAGCTCACTGCGACCTCCACCTCCCGAATTCAAGTGATTCTCCTGCTTCAGCCTCCCGACTAGCTGGGATTACAAGTGCCCACCACCACACCCAGCTAATGTTTGTATTTTTAGTGGAGACAGGGTTTCACCATGTTGGCCAGGCTGGTCTTCAAACTCCTAACCTCAAGTGATCTGCCCACCTCAGCCTCCCAAAGTGCTGGGATTACAGGCGGGAGGCACCTTACCCGGCCTGCCTTGCCTTTTTTTTAAAGAAAGGCATATTTTGGGGGTAGTTATCTAGGGAGTTATAAATCTCACCAGAAAGGCAAGTAAGCACATGATTTTGATCTTACCATATTGCATTGAGCCCAAAATGCATATTTTTCCCCACATTTTAACATCTTTGAAATTGGGATGCATTTTAAGATTGGCTTGTCATAATTTAATTGGCAGTATTTTTTTCTTATTGTTACATTAAAATATTGGTGAGTAGGGGTCAGATCAGTTACAGAAGAAACAAAAATGACCATGTTGAATGCATAGCTAAAGATGCAGACTTAATACAGTGCCACTGAAACACTTGAGATGCTTATCAGAGAATCCTGGTAGTACACATCATTATCCTAACAGTGTTTCACTTTATCCTCTAGGAGATACAGTAGGATTTCTGTTAGACTTGAATGAAAAGCAAATGATCTTCTTTTTAAATGGCAACCAGCTGCCTCCTGAAAAGCAAGTCTTTTCATCTACTGTGTAAGTAGCTCTTCTCAGTCAAAAATTTGAGTAGATGCATGGAATGCCCTTTTCTCTAGGAAAAAAAAGTCCTTGTCCATTTATGTACGTAATTGTGATGAGAAATTGATTAATTTCAAGTGATTGGGAACCCATTTGATCAGACCTAAAACTATCCCGAAGTTTGATACAGGAAGATAAGGCACAATATTCTCTGGTCACAGACCTGTGTGGGTTATAAACACAATCTGTCACTCTTCCTTTCTGCCAGGGTAGGACTGACTCACCCTGCTTTTCTGAAAACTGTTCTATTTATTAACTCTATTATGATTGTTATTTATTCTGTTGGACTCTGTACCCGTTTTATTTGTAGATCTGGATTTTTTGCTGCAGCTAGTTTCATGTCATATCAACAATGTGAGTTCAATTTTGGAGCAAAACCATTCAAATACCCACCATCTATGAAATTTAGCACTTTTAATGACTACGCCTTCCTAACAGCTGAAGAAAAAATCATTTTGCCAAGGTAAGGGATCTGCCCAGGCTATCTCCAGACTTTCACATGAATCTTAGGAGAAATTAAACAATTTATAATCAAGTTTAAAAGAACATAACCAATACATTTTGAATTAAATTACAATACCTGAGTAAAAGGATGACTTTTCAGGAAATATAAATTACTAAGATAGATCCCAGAAGAGATATACACAAACCAATTATTGTGTATATCTGTCCCTAGAAAGCACTAGACCCAGGTGATTTCACAGGGGATTTCTACCAAATCTGTAGGTAACAGATAACCTTATTGTTATTTAAAATGTTACCAAACCCAGAAAGAAGGAACACTTTCAAATTTTTTTTGTAAGATAAATAAGATTGGTATAAAAATCAGAAAAATATGACACACGTACACACAAAGAAGCTGCAAACTAACTTCACTTGAATGTCAGTGTCAAAATCCTAAATATTAGGAAATCTAGTGCACCTTTTTAACAGACTCGGCTTTATTGAAACAGACTTTTTATATGGTTTTAGCTGTGTGGCAAAGATGACAACACTGTTCCACAACCATCAGTGAATACCATCTTGCATAAAATTTCACAACCCTTATTTGACAAAAACTGTGTTTGGCATTAATTTATCAGATGAATGCCTGCTTTGCTTCCTTGTGAGATGAATGTAGTCTATTCCTTAGGCTGGGGAAAGACTCCAGCTGCTTCCTGGTAATTATTTCAAGTTGAAGCTTGTTTCACAATGTGAGCTAAAGTTTATCATTTTAAACAGAGCAGCTGCCTGTTTAAAGGGTATTCCTGTTACTAATACCACATGTCTTATATCAGTAAGAGAGTCTCTCTCAACAGGCAAGGCCAGCATACTGGCCATGACATAGCTAATGTTGGACTGTTATGCCCCGAAGGTATCTGTAGCATAATCCTAGCTCTTGTTTTGGCTCAAAAAGCAGATCTGCAAGCAGTGCTCTGGGCTGTGCTTCACCTTGGACTCACTGTCTCAGTGTTTCAGTAGTTTCCAGATGAACTAGAAAATGGCATGATGATGGTAGCATTGTCTGCAGCAGCAGAGCCTCGGTAATAGCCCAAGAACATAAGGGTTGCGTATGTTCCTGCTCAGGGTTCTGAGGTTAATTCCTAAAACTTTTCATTCAGCCTCATCCTTGGTGCCTGACAGAGATTCTGAACTTTAAATTCCTATTGGCCAGAGTCTGAGGGGACATCTCTCCCTAATCTATCATACCCCATTCTTTTTCATCTAGCCTGCCTTTTCCTTGGATGAGGCCCACAAATAAGTCTTCTCACATATACCCTGAAAGGGACAATTGATCCATCTAAGTTCCCCTGGGGACTGGCCATAGTTAAAATGCTTCAGCATTTAGTTAACTGCTCCTACAGAATCAAACCTTCCAAAACTCAGATGGCAATGGGCATCAACTGTCAGAAAGTCTCATTTTATGGACAGCTTATACACACTCTCTTGGTAACCATGTATATAAATTTGGTACTCAAAGTTCATCTTGTCTTGAATAAGAACAGCTGAATTTCAAGCTAGATCCATCCTATGCTGTCTTTAGACTGTTTTCTCTGATAGTAACAAGAAGATAGAGTTGTCAAGAGCCTAATTGAGTGGCCACCTTAGTGCCAACCTCCTCCTTGCACCTTGCTGCCCTTAACATTCCAGTTGTGCTTACTTATAAATTGTGGCATTAAATATGAACTTACTTAAGACTATTTTCTATACCATTAATATTTTCATCCTGTGTTCCAAAAATGTATATTCAGTGATACTTTATATTCATTGGAATATTACTCCTTTCTGGCATCAGGGTAGGAGATCATGGCCCTATTACTACCAACTGGGATTTTATAAATTGTTCTATGTTGTATATACTCTCTGTCTCTAATTGTTCTTCCATTCATTCTTTTTTTCTTTAACCTTTTTATTATGGAAAATTTCAAATACATAAGAAAAAAATAATAGTATGGTGAAGCACCACATACCCACTCTCAGCTACAAGTCACCCACTCACAGCCGCTGCTTCTCCTACAGTCTTCTCTCATCTCTGTTTTTTTATTTTTATTTTTATTTTTTTGAGACACGGTCTCATTCTGTTGCCCAGGAGTGTGGTGGCACGATCTCAGGTCATTGCAACCTCCATCTCCCAGGCTTAAGCGATCCTCCCACCTCAGCCTCCTGAGTAGCTGGGACTACAGGCATGCCAACATACCCGGCTAATTTTTGTATTATTTGTAGAGACTGGGTTTTGCCATGTTGCCCAGGCTGGTCTCGAACTCTTGGGTTCAAGCCATCTGCCTGCCTCGGCCTCCTAAAGTGCTGGGATTACAGGCGTGAGCCACTGTGCCCGGCCCCTCATCTGTTAATAACTACTTTATCATCCCTGTTTCCCTGGCCATAACCGTAGCCTGGGAGATGGAGGTTGCAGTGACCTGAGATTGTGCCACCACACTCCTGGGCAACAGAGTGAGACCCTGTCTCAAAAAAAACAAAAATAAAAATAAAAAAACAGATGAGAGAAGACTGTAGAAGACCTTACTTTCTGCTATACCCACATTCAATCCCTCAGCAAATCCGGAAGGCTGTGCCTTCAGAATATATCCCAAATCCAACTACTCATCACCCTCACTGCTGCTACCATGGTCCAAGCCTCCACCATTTCCTACCTGTATTATTTTTGTCTTGCCTTCGACCTTGTTCCTCCCCAGAACCCCTTCAGTCTATCCAACACAGCCTCCAGAATGATTTGTTACAGTGTAAGTCAGATTGCACACTTCTCTGCTCAAAAGACACCAGTGGGTGGCTTCCTGTTCACTGAAGGGAAGAGCCAAAACCTTTCTGGTGACCTCCCAGGCCCTGTACAATTTGTCCTCTCCCTTCCCCATGTTACTTTTCTGACCTCTTTCCTACCCTCTCCCATTTTCTCCTGCTCCTTCAGTCACCCTGGCCTCCTTGCTGCTCCTGAAACACACCAGGCCTATGATAGCTTAGGGCACTTGCTGTACCTGCTACCCAAAATGGTTTCTCCAAACAACCACAGAACTCACTTCCTGACTCCCTTTACCTCTTTACTTAAATATTACCTTAGTGAGACCTTTCCTGGCTGCCGTATTGAAAATTGTTTTAATAACTCCCCACCTCTGATGTGTACACTCCTTGTCCTTCCCATTTTCTCTTTCTTCATAGTATTTATCAACATTTAACACTGTATTTTACTTACCTTGTTTATTTCTGTCTTCCCCCACTGGAGCATAAGCTCTCCAAAGGCAGGGATACTTTTTTAGTTCTCTGTTCACTGCTGAATCTCTAGGGCTTGGAACAGTGCCTGGCACACAGTAAGCCCATAAGTGAACTGAATGAATGCTTCATACTTCTGTTGCCTATCTATTAGGGCTGTACCTTTAGCAGAACAGTTTTGCCTGTCTGCTTCCATTCCACGCTGAGTGAAAGTATAATGGAAGGGTTCTAACTTGAGGTGTTTGGACTTGCAGGGAGTCTAAAATGGACTGTTATAAACCTCTTGAAATTGTATAAAAACTTGTATATGTGTGTTTTTCTTGAGAAAGGCTCTATGCTTGTCAGCTGACTCTGACATATGTGACTTAAAAGGTTGAAATTTGCTGGTAACATAAAAAGAGCACTGGACTTAGAACTAAAGAATTTGAATTTGATTCCCGACTGCATACTTTATATAAGTCACTTCCTTGAACTTTGTCTATAAAATGGAAATGGTTATACCTCCTTCATTCCCTACTTTAGAAAATGATTATAGGATTGAAAGGAGATAGCATGTATGAAAACCTTACTGAACAAAGTTTAAGGAATATATCTCACAGGTGCAGAGCATTTTCAAAGCATTTCATATGCATCCTGCTAATAGGCCCCCTGTTGACAAAATGCATTTCAAATTGCTTTTTCTACTCAGGCACAGACGTCTTGCTCTGTTGAAGCAAGTCAGTATCCGAGAAAACTGCTGTTCCCTTTGTTGTGATGAGGTAGCAGATACACAATTGAAGCCATGTGGACACAGGTAAGAGGATTTGTTTGGTTGTTCCCTCTTTTGTACATTAGGCAAAGTTTCATGCTGTTCTTGAATTGCTAGTTCCATAGCTGGGCGAGGGCAGGTTTTTTTGAGATGGAGTCTCGCTCTATCGTCCATGCTGGAGTACAGTGGCACGATCTCAGCTCACTGCAACCTCTGCCTCCCGGGCTCATGCAATTCTCCTGCCTCAGCCTCCCAAGTAGCTTGGATTACAGGCGCATGCCACCAGGCCCAGTTAATTTTTGTATTTTTAGTAGAGCCGGGGTTTCACCATGTTGGCCAGGCTGGTCTTGAACTCCTGACCTAAAGTGATCCACCTGCCTCGGCCTCCCAAAAGTGCTGGGGTTACAGGCATGAGTCACCACACCCGGCCTACAATATAGAAATATTTAATATAATTACTCAAATAGGCCAGAGGCAGGAGGGGCAGTTGTCACTTTCTTCAAGAATGCTGAGAAAGCATTTGTTAAAATTCGATATCCATTCCTAATGGATGAAATATTACAAAACAGAAATGAATGGAGGAACGAAAACAATATAAAAGAGGAGTGGATGGATACTTCCGTAACAATATAAAAAACACATCTATTTCAGCCAAAGGCTAGCATCTTTTTATTTTTTTATTTTTATTTTTTATTTATTTTTATTTTTATTTTTTGAAATGGAGTCTTGCTCTGTTGCCCAGGCTTGAGTGCAGTGGCGCAGTCTCTGCTCACTGCAACCTTCACCTCCCAGGCTCAAGCGATTTCTCCTGCCTCAGCCTCCCAAGTAGCTGGGATTACAGGTGCCCGCCACCACACCCAGCTAATATTTGTATGTTCAGTAGAGACAGGGTTTCACCAGCTAGCATCTTTTTAATGGTGACACGTAGGAAGCATTTCAAGAGATGTTGGGAACAAGATAAGGATGCCTACTGTCACCACTATGACTTACAAAATACACAAAACTCAGTCGTTTCTCTAGCTATATGTATAAATAGCAGCCAATTAGAACATATAATTGGAGATCCCTTTTACAATGGTTAAAAAAAAAAGGCTAAGAATACAAAGCAAGAAATATGTAGAGCGTATATGAAGAAAACTTTTAAACTACCAAAGAGTATAATAGAAGACTTAAATAAATGAGTCCTTTCTTGGATAGGAGGACCTCTCAGTATTGTAATGGTGACAGTTTTCTCTAAACTCTAAGTTTAATTTGGTCAACGTAAAAAGAGCAACATGATTTTTTTCTGGAACTTGACATGCTGATTTGAAAGTGTAAAGCAAGAAAATTCTGAAAGTTATGGAGATGACAGCCATACCACGTCTTAAAATACATTAAAATAAATGTTAGTAGTTTGGTCCCATTATTATTATGACAGGAATGGCAGAATAATGGAATACAATAAAAGCCCAGAAATAGAACTAAAAATGAAAATTTACCATATGACAAAGGCATTGTGTCAAAACTGTGGTAAAAGATGGACTGTTTGGTAAATGATTCTGGGATAAATGGCTTTCTGGGGAGAAATAATATATCCCTACCTATATGTACACATCTGTATGTATATGTTGTGCACGTATAGAGTGTCTGAAAGAATGCATATGAACTTTTTACTTGTTCCTCAGACTAAGACAATTGAGGATCAGAAATGTAAAATGTACTTTTTATTTACATATTCATTTTTTTAAACCATGTATAATTATTAACCCTTTCAATGAACAAACTTGTTAACATTTTAGATTTAGTTGGCAGGCAGTTGGAGTTTGACCTTTTGAAGCATTAAATTGACTGGCTTTTCTGTGTTTCTCCCCAGTGACCTGTGCATGGATTGTGCCTTGCAGCTGGAGACCTGCCCATTGTGTCGTAAAGAAATAGTATCTAGAATCAGACAGATTTCTCATATTTCATGACACATGTGAAGAGGCATCGTGGACTTTTTTCTACTCAATTCCAGCCAATGTTGAAAAGAAAAAGAAAAAAAACTCTCTAATCAGTTGTACACATACTGAAACTTATAGCCATGGCCAGATTTTATGCTAAAAATGGTAGTTTGTCAAAGACAAAATTCTCTTAGAATCTAATCCAACTTGCCAGCCCTGAAAAAATCCCTTTAAGGCCACGGAAAGCTGAATGCTAGCAGCCAGGCCTGTGGTACTTCCATGAAAAACTATAGGAGACAATGCCCTCCCAAGTACTGAAATCACACTGGAATCCTCCATGTTGGGTTCATTTGATTGTTTAACACAGGACGTGTTGTGTCATTCTGAAGTTTTTATTTGGGGCAGAAGTCTTTATGGAGATGTAAATGACAGCATTTCTGGGTTATGCATAACTTCTCACTGGTTGGAGAGACACCGGTGCGTTAAGCATGGATATTGCATTGCAAGACTTGAATCTATAAACATTAGAATCACACAGTCAGTACTACAAGCAAAACAGAGAACCTGAAAGAAGGTGCACAGACTGTAAGAAAAAACCCAAGTTTGTGATATTTCAGTGATTCCAAAGAACATTCTAGGTTTTTTGTTGTTTTTTTGTTTTTTGGGTGTTTTTTTTTTTTACTGCAGAAAATTGGTGGTATTTTCATATTCATAGTGTTCCTATCCAATTTCAGTACCCACATTTTATGAGGAAAAAATGTTTTACCAATGCAGGAGGAATTCTTAAATTAGCTGTAATGTTAGGTTGGAGAAAATTTGGTATTTAGGGTATTTTTAAGGTACCATCAAATCAGATTTCTGGTTTTTTGTTAAAAAAAATTTTTTAATCAGTATTGTTTTTACAAGTAATATACTTTGAAACTCTTGAACTAATAGTCTCACAAACTCTAGAGGACAGTCTGAGAACACGTATTTCTATTGTTCTAAATAAATACATGTTTTCGAATAGTAAGTTCAATCATGAATTATTGACTATGTCTTCATCAAAAGTGTTAATCCCTCTCAGGGTCTCTGGTGAAGACCTTCAAGAGTTTGGTTTTTTCTCCCAGGAAATTGGAAGGTAGAATTGTAAATTCATAGAACTTCTTTTATAATGGTGTACCTCTGCAGCTGCCTTTCAATTTATGCCAAGTCCTTACAGAGTTTATACTTGAATAGTAAATATGTCTTCTGAGTTTTACAGTGTCTTAAACTCAATGCACATTTTTTTTTTCTTCTTTTTCCACCCCTTCTTGTTTATAGTTCATTATACCTGTCCTATTACAGAGCTGATTTCCTTCCTGGCTGTACATGTTGGGGTGCTGGATTTTTTCCCATGTCTTTAGTCTTCCATAAATCCAAACAAATATATATATATATATAAATATATATGTAGATACATGTTCTCTTCTTTAGCTTGTGGTGAATACAGTAATTTGCATTGAAGAATAAAACATCTGTTGCCTTTTTTGACTAAGATTTCACAACTTTCATTGGTATATACTGCTAAGGTTCCAAGACATTATACTCTCAGACTTTAAGGGCTACTTTTGGGAGTAGGAGAGAATCAAGTATTAGAATTAAGAATAAGGCTAATCACTTACTTATCCAGCAGATTGTTATTGAGCACCTAATATGTGCTGGGCACTGTGCCTATGTGGCATACAAAATACCTGTTTGTAGAGCTTATGTCTAATAAGCTTGTCTAATTATTGTCTATTATTATGTCTAATAATAACTTGGAAGTGGTCCAGCTGAGACTAAAGGTAGTCTGTACATTTAGTGGAGAGAGGGAAAAATAGATGGAATTAATAGATAATTTGCCAGGCAAAGGAATGCAGGAGCCTAACAGCTTTCTAAAAATCTACCCTTGAAGTTTGTTCCTAAGGTGGGGAGAAGACAATGTATTTGTGTTTATTGTAACAAATTTTTAGTGGAAAAGAATAGGGTCCTAGAGAGAATGAGGGGGAACTAATTTAGATGGTGGTGGGAGTGTCAGAAGAAACCTCACTGAGGAAGTAACATTAGTGAAACTTAAAGGAGGAAGTAGGACATAGCCTGGCAGAGACTGAGGACTAGCTTCTAGGACTGGGTAGCTAGGCGAACACAACATTACAGGCAAAGGCACTAACTGAGGAAGAACGGGTCTCAGTGGGTTTGGGGATCAGATGGAAGGCCCTTGTAACTAAAAAAATAGGAAGCAAGTAGGTAGAGTAGATAATGCTACAGTGTTGAGTAGGTAATGCTACAGGCCAGGGAACTGCTCATGAAGGCTATGTGAAGGGTTTTCTATTTTATACTAAGTGCAGTAGAAAGCAAAGGTGTTTAAGCATGGAAGTGCCTTGATAATTCTAACAGATGACTCTGGCTTCTATTTGGGAGAATGAAATGGAGGAGTGGGGTGAGCTGGGGGTAAAGGATAAGCAAAAAATGTAAATAGACCAGTAAAGAAACGTGTGGTCCAGCTGAAACTAAAGGTAGTCTGTACATTTAGTGGAGAGAGGGAAAAATAGATGGAATAAATAGATAATTTGCCAGGCAAAGGAATGCAGGGGTCTAACAGCTTTCTAAAAATCTACCCTTGAACTTTGTTCCTAAGGTGGTTTACTTTTCCTATTCTTAACTTCTAGATCATAAAAGGGCTTCAATATGAAATCGATCAAATCATCCAGGATGGAAGCTAAGTTGTAAACTTGGAGCCACCTCCAAGGGAAAGACAGGAATTCCATATCAAAGAAAAGACTAGGGGTTAGCAAGCTATGTGGAAGAGTAAAATCGTACATCCATATTCTGAACTGAATGTAAGCATTTAAGAGAAAAGCTAGACTTTTAACTACTGATAAATGGTTACCAGGGAGAAAAACAAAAAATGATGGTATTTTGTCAGGTGATTCATTGGGGAAATCCAGCATTTCAGCCAAAAAAAATTGTAATGAATTAGCCCCTTTTAAAAATGACATAGAGCAGAAGTCATGGTGCCATTTGCAGAGTGCCAGGAAACAATGATTCACAAAACTGACAAAATTTCACTAGCAGAAAATGACTTTTACACAAGTTTCAACCATCTTGAATGTGTATCCACGAAAAACCAACTAAGATCAGGTCTTTCCAAGATTGCCCATCATTTACCTTTTGCTATTCACTCAGAAGAATTCCTAGTGCCAACCCCCAATAAAAGGATTTAAAAAATGAGTATTAATGGAAAAACATGTAGTATATTCAAGTCAACTTTTAATTTTGCTACAAGTGGAAAAAGACCATTCTGTATTCAGGAGAAAACATGTTCTGATTTCCAAGAATATGGTTTAACAACCCAGGGATTAGGGGCTATACAGCACGATGGTTGAAATAGGCCTTTTGGGTGGGACTGGACCCAGGTCCCACTAATGCTTGGTTTTCCAGACTGTAAAATGGAGATACTCATACCAGTTTTTTGTTTTTACGGGGTTTCAGATATTTCAAAAGGAGACAATGTATTTATAAATGTTTAGCACACTATCTGATACATCCCTGAGTGGGTACATTTTATCTTTATCCCCATTTGTTCCTAGAGTCAATAAGGGTGGTGAAATGGATTAAAAGATGGCCACAAATTATTTGACATCCCTCCCGTCAAGAAATGAGGTTTATGTCCGCTCTCCTTAAATTTGGGTGGCTCTGTGTCTGCTTTATCAGTGGAACACAGTGGAAGGGATACTGTGCCAGTTTCCAGTACCAGGCCTTTAAGTGACTGCCAGCTTCCATTTCTGTGTCTCTTGAAACACTTGCTCTTAGACCCAGCACCATGGTGTGAGAAAACCCAAGAATCCCCTGAATCCTATACATGGGGAGGAACTTGGACCCCCAGCCCCCGGCCCCAGTTCTCTGGCCAATGTCCACAACTGAGAGCCAAGAGCCAACACTAATTTGCCAGCCACATGAGTAAACTCCTTGGAGGGAGCTCCTCTAGTCCATTCCAGCTGCCCCAGCCGACACCAACTGGAATAGAGACTAGTGGCCCTGCCAAGCCCTGCCCAAATTACAGATTAGTGAGCAAAATGGTTATTTTAAGCCACTAAATTTTCAGGTTGGTTTGTAACAGCAATAGATAACCAGAACAGATTAAATCAAGGTGTGTTCCTCCTCCACTCCATCAATGACTTAGGAAGGGTAGGCAAATTCATTTTGTCCAGAAATGTGTGGTATATAGAGAAAGGTCATAAAGAAATTATCTGAGTTTGCTGTGAGCTGTGTGACCAGGGCTTGACTAAACTCAGTCCAGTAATTCAGCAAACCTTTTAAAATGCCTATCTTCCACTTGGTGCTAAACAGAGTAACTCATAATTGATGTCACCTGACCGGGCGTGGTGGCTCACGCCTGTAATCCCAACACTTTGGGAGGCCGAGGTGGGCAGACCACCTGAGGTCAGGAGTTCAAGACCACGCTGGCCAACATGGTGAAGCCCCGTCTCTACTAAAAATACAAAAATTAGCCGGGCGTGGTGGTGCACGCCTGTAAGTCCAGCTACTCGGGAGGCTGAGGCAGAGGTTGCAGTGAGCCAAGTCTGCGCCACTGCATTCCAGCCTGGGCGACAGAGCAAGACTCCGTCTCAGAAAATGAAATAAATAGGCCGACCACAGTGGCTCACGCCTGTAATCCCAGGACTTTGGGAGGCCGAGGCGGGCGGATGACCTGAGGTCGGGAGTTCAAGACCAGCCTGACCAACATGGAGAAACCCCGTCTCTACTAAAAATACAAAAAAAAATTAGACTGGCATGGTGGCGCATGCCTGTAATCCCAGTTACACGGGAGGCTGAGGCAGGATAATCCCTTGAACCCGGGAGGCAGAGGTTGTGTTGAGCCGAGATTGCGCCATTGCACTCCAGCCTGGGCAACAAGAGTGAAACTCCGTCTCAAAAAATAAATTAGTAATAATTGATGTCACCTTGGTCACAGCTGTCACACCCAATTGTGTCTTTGTAACCATCTTTGTTACAGATCCCACGGATATCTATTTTACGTCCATTCAAAGATGCCTGCTAGGCCAAGCGTGGTGGCTCACGCCTGTAATCCTAGCCCTTTGGGAGGACAAAGTGGGTGCATCACCTGAGGTCAGGAGTTCGAGACCAGCCTGGCCAACATGGTGAAACCCTGTCTCTGCTAAAAATACAAAAATAGCCGGGCGCGGTGGCGGATACTTGTAATCCCAGGTACTTAGGCTGAGGCACGAGAATCGCTTGAACCTGAGAGGCGGAGGTTGTAGCCAGCCAAGATCATGCCACTGCACTCCACCCTGGGCGACAGAACAAGACTCCGTCTCAAAAAAATAAAAATAAAAAATGTCTGCCAACCCATTCTGACTGGCCACCTGACCCTCAGTTCATACCTTAAATCCCTCTAGTTCCTCTAGTCATATACCGCACTTTGGCCAAAAGGTATCATGCAATTAAAGAGACACAATGCTTAGCTGTCCAATCAAGAGAAATCAGCTCAAACGAATCCTTTGTTTCAAAGTTTGGCAGTTTTGCAGAGGCCTTTTCCTGAAAAGTATATGATTCCTGATTGCGTGGCTCAAAACAGTTCTTCGACTCTCATCTTGTATAATTAGCCAAGAAACCAGTTACTGCCGAGTAAGCTTTATAATGAGAAGATTATAATGCAAATTACAAGGCATCTACTTCTTGAGATGGCGCTTTCCTTCCACGAGGGGTAGGAATTGTCTTGAAATCAGACGTCAGCATCACCTGGTTCAGGGATAAAGGACTGGCTCTCCAGCGACTTGGCAACTTACAAGCGCTCTTCAAAAGCGCCTTAAACTACTTAATTTTCCACACTCTGGGAGGGGCGATTTATTCTCGAGTTGCGAGCGAGGAAATTCAGGTTCGTGGCTTCGTTTCCTTCATCCGTAAAATGGGGGCGACTTAAGACTGAGTCGCCAAGCAACGCGGCCTAGGCGAGGCCCAGCATCCCTCCGCATTCCTTTCCGGGACTTCCTCTCCCTGTCTTGCCCCGCCCCGGCATCGGTGACGCGCGCCTGTGATTGGCTGCCGGCCCGCCGTGAGGCAGCGGAAGGGGTTGCAGTGGCCATGGTGACAGGAGGTGGGGCGGCAGTCACCTAGGCCTGGACCTGCGGCGTCGGCTGCGCGCGCAGAGTGCCCGGCGGGGCGAAGAGGCCGGGCGGACGAGTGGACGCTGCGGGTATCCAAGGCGGGGCCTGGCGCGCAGGCGCTGACCCGACCTGGCAGTGAGGTGGCCGCGGCCTTGGCTGAGAGGCCTTAACCCCGCTGGCCGCCGCGCCCTGCATGCGAGTTGGGCCGCGGGCGCGGCAGGAGCCTACTCGGGGCGGCGGCGATGGACGCCTTAGAAGAAGAGAGCTTTGCGCTGTCTTTGTGAGTAGCTCCGCCAGGGGGCAGGTGACTTGGGGACGGGGACAGCGGGCGTTTGCCCGGGCCTGACCCTATAAAACAGGTGTCCTTAGGGGCGGGGCAGGGTGGGGGCCGCCAAGGCGCCGTCCCAGCCCCAGGCCTTCGTTTTGTAGAGCACTAAGGCCGCAGGTTTCAGGCCCCGGAGGACAGGAGTGCGAGGCGGGTGTCACCGTTGATCAGCACCTCCATCACAATCCCCAGCCGCCAACCTCAGCTGTCAGCAAAGCCTGGCGGGGTTGAGCTGCCGAGGCCCTGCCCCGCGCCCGAGGCCCCTCCACGCCTCCCTGGCCCCCGCCTCCCGGACTCCTGACCAAATGACCCCTCTGGCAGGTGTTTCACCCGTGCCGGGTTCATGCTCACAAGCAGACAGGTATGGGGTGATAGCGAAAAGCCTGGAGAACCAGTTTTTATTAAAGTGGAGTCATGACATTGAACGTTCATGTCACAAACGTGCCGAGTGTGTTTTCTTCTGTTTGGACTTACTAGATTAGACAGTCATTCTTACATTGTTGAAGATGGGTGATGGGAAGTTCGTTTTGCTACTCTTTTTTTCTCTTGTGCATGTTTGAAAACGTCCATACTAAAAACATTTTTTTAATGCATTATTTGAAATAGCACCTAATCCAGGCATGTTTTTCAGCTCCTCCGCCTCTGATGCAGAATTTGATGCTGTGGTTGGATATTTAGAGGACATTATCATGGGTAAGCTTTTAAGATACTGTTTTTAAGGACTTGCTTGCTTCTTCTTTAAGGACATTGAAATCAATTTGGAGAGTTAATTTTAAAAAGAGAAAACATCAAGCTGCCTGCAATTTTTAATGTAGCACAATGTAATACTTAAGTAAAGGCTTACTGCAGTTTGTCTTAGAAACAAACGGCCCAGTACTCCTGAAAACATCTAATAAGCATAGATTCAGAGGCCTGGAAGGGACTGACTCAGGTAATGGGGCCCCAGTAGTGTGGAGTTCTTCACAAAACTATAGGAAATAATGATCTACTCTATTTCTTATGTAGGGTAAGAGCAATTTCATTTTTAGATAGTTTTGAGTTTTAACATTTTCATGCCACAAAACACGTAAAACCAGGCCAGGTGTGGTGGCTCACGCCTGTAATCCCAGGACTTTGGGAGGCCGAGGCAGACGGATCACGAGGTCAGGAGATCAAGACCATTCTGGCTAACACGGTGAAACCCCGTCTCTACCAAAAATACAAAAAAATTAGCCAGGCATGGTGGCGGGCCCCTGTAGTCCCAGCTGCTCAGGAGGCTGAGGCAGGAGAATGTGAACCTGGGAGGTGGAGCTTGCAGTAAGCCGAGATCGCGCCACTGCATTCCAGCGTGGGCGACAGAGCGAGACTCCGTCTCAAAAAAAGAAAAAAAGATACATAAAACCATAACCACAAGCACACATGGCCATAAAGAAAACAAAGTGTTAAGCTTCAGCTGGTTCTGTATTTTCCTAGGTTTTGAGTTCCTACTTGTGGATGTATTTGGGCATCCATGAAACCTGCTAAGTAACAGACAAGCAGTAACAGTCCCCAGAGGTTTAAGACAAGTATGTAGGAGGGGAAAACTTACATTTGAGAAATTCTGTTGACTTTTAAGTTTTATGAGAATTAGGAAAAGAACACTGTTATTTGGTGGTGTTGGCTGTATGGCTTAATCCATTTAGTATGAAAATTACTGACCAGGCCGGGCATGGTGGCTCACGCCTGTAATCCCAGCACTTGGGGAGGCCAAGGCAGGCGGATCACAAGGTCAGGAGATTGAGACCACGGTGAAACCCCGTCTCTACTAAAAATACCAAAAATTAGCCGGGCCCGGTGGCGGGTGCCTGTAGTCCCAGCTGCTGGGGAGGCTGAGGCAGGAGAATGGCGTGAACGCGGGCGGTGGAGCTTGCAGTGAGCAGAGATAGCGCCACTGCACTCCAGCCTGGGCGACAGAGCGAGACTCCGTCTCAAAAAAAAAAAAAAAGAAAAAGAAAATTACTGACCAATGTTTTATACCTTCAGGTATAAAGGTTCATGCCCTTAACTCCTGAATATAGATGTTTCATCATTAAGTTCGTTTCCCATGTGGATTTGGGGATTTCTGGGGAATACTAAAGAATCCATTCAGTTATCTTGCCTATTATACACTATATGCTATGGGAAAATGAGCCTTCTGTGAGCCTACAGTATTTATCCCAAGGTCTAGGTCCTTTCTGAAACTTTCCTTTTATTTTTAGAAATAATCTATTCAGTTGTTAAGATTCCTTATTCCGGGCTGGGTACAGTGGCTCACACCTGTAATCCCAACACTTTGGGAGGCCAAAGCAGGTGGATTGCTTGAGTCTAGGAGTTCGAGACCAGCCTAGGCACCATAGGGAGACCCTGTCTCAATTAAAAAAAAAAAAAAAAGATTCCCTCTTCCCTATCATTTATTAAGTGTTCACTATGAACTAATCTATTTATATGAATTCTCATCTAAATTCCACTTCCAATCCTATATGATAACTACTATAAACCATTCTTATTTTCCAGATAAATGAGAAGTTTATATGGGGTTTAGAGAAATTAAGTAACTTACCCAAGGTCACACAATTAGTAAGTAGCTGAGATGCGATTCGAACCCAGACAGGCTAGCCTCTTTCAGACTCCATACTTCTAATCACTACAATGTTTCCACAATTGCTTCTAAAGTTATATCAAAATAAGAGAGAACCAATCCATTCCTTTTCAGAAAAGTAATGTGAGGGAGTTCCCAAGCCACCCTGTGTGGATGTGGTTAAAATGGACTGAAGGATGGTGATGATCACTGCACAACAATGTGAACATACTTAAAGCCACTGAGCTGTGTGCTTCAACATTAAAATGATTTAAAAAAAAAAAATTGTATATCTCACCACAATTTAAAAAGAAAACAGGGCTGGGCGCGGTGGCTCACACCTGTAATCCCAGCACTTTGGGAGGCCGAGGCAGGCAGCTCACCTGAGGTCAGGAGTTCGAGACCAGCCTGGCCAACATGATGAAACCCTGTGTCTACTAAAAATACAAAATTAGCCCAGCGAGGTGGCACACGCCTATAATCCCAGCTACTCAGGAGGCTAAGGCAGTAGAATCTCTTGACCCCTGGAGGTGGAGGTTGCAGCGAACCAAGATTGCACAATTGCACTCCAGCCTGGGCAACAAGAGTGAAACTCCAGCTCAAAGAAAAAAAAAAAAGAAAGAAAAAGAAAACAGGATTGGTCTATTTCAACATCAGGGTCCCATTTAATACCCTCTTAAAACATCAGCTTTCCTTCCAGAGACTGACCATTGAGAAAGTAGTACTGCTGACATAGATCCTGCCTACTTATAAATCATAATGGTTGGTAATCTCCATTAAAAAGAATAAATTTTCCCCATTGTGGTTCAGATGACGAGTTCCAGTTATTACAGAGAAATTTCATGGACAAGTACTACCTGGAGTTTGAAGACACAGAAGAGAATAAACTCACCTACACACCTATTTTTAATGAATACGTAAGTAGATTTCTATGTCTCCTACCAGGAGGTCAGAGTTTTAAAAATTTAAATTTAGAATCAAAAGACATTGAAATTTGCTGCTTTTTAAAATATGCCACCAGTACACTGCCAGGAATCCTTGTTAGAATCTGGTTTAAGTTCATTTTCCTCTGCACAGCCTTTGGGGCTATTTTCCAAAAGGCTTTCAGGCAAATATTTGATTAGCTCATCAGCTTCGTATTTAAAAGAAGTTTGAGGCCAGGCGTGGTGGCTCAAGCCTGTAATCCCAGCACTTTGGGAGGCCGAGACGGGCAGATCACGAGGTCAGGAGATCAAGACCATCCTGGCTAACACGGTGAAACCCCATCTCTACTAAAAAATACAAAAAACTAGCCGGGCGAGGTGGCAGGTGCCTGTAGTCCCAGCTACTCGGGAGGCTGAGGCAGGAGAATGGTGTAAACCCAGGAGGCGGAGCTTGCAGTGAGCCGAGATCCGGCCACTGCACTCCAGCCTGGGCAACAGAGCGAGACTCCGTCTCAAAAAAAAAAAGTTTGACCTGGGCTTGGTAGCACACCTGTAGTGCCAGCTATTTGGGAGGCTGAGGTGGAAGAATCACTTGCGCTCAGGAGTTTGAGACCAGCCTGGGCAACAAAGTAAGACCTCTTTATCTAAAAAAATAATATAATAAATATAATAAATGAAGTTTGGCTTATCATAGTCCTGCTTTCAATCACAGTACATGAGTTTTTCATACCTTGCATTTGCATGCTTTTGACAAACCTTTCTGCTTTCACATACTCTTTCTTTCTTCTATATAATCCAGTCATATATGCATGACTATTAAGTAAAAGTGAAAACTGAGACCAAGATCACTAACTATTTGGTGGAAAAACCAAGACTGGAACCCAGGAACCTCAGTTCGTCACCCTTGGGTCTCTACACTTTACCCTGAGGCTTCTTGCAGCCCTCTGGGATTCTGTCATCTAAGAATCCATTTCAGCCTCCAAGACTTTATTTTCTTAACACAGAAGCATGACATAAACAAACCTGCCCAGAGGGAACCTGTGACTGCCTCCATGTCCATATGTTCTGTTTACACAGATGCCCTCTACCCAGGAGGCAAAGCCTCCATTTATTGCATCCTGCACTGGGTTGTGGGTGTGGGCACTGTGCTACTCACTGTCTCCACCTGTGTCAGAGCATTCACCCTGCTACAGCATCATTATCAGCTAACGCTTCTCTTCCACACCAGGCTGAGTCCTTCTCCAGGACAGGGGCTGTGTTTTGGTCCTCTTTGGTATCCTTGGCACTCAGTGTAGATTGTGGCACACAGACCTCAGGAAATGTTTAGGAAGGGCTGGAGGGCAGGCTTTCTGAAAAGAAGTCTTGTTTTCCCAAAGTGTGGTCTCACCAAAATCCTCTCCACTGTTGCAGATTTCTTTGGTAGAAAAATATATTGAAGAACAGCTGCTGCAGCGGATTCCTGGGTTCAACATGGCAGCTTTCACCACAACATTACAGTGAGTTGACCTTGACTGATTTTTGTGTTTTGTTTTCTCACTTTCTTCCTTCCCTAGGCTGACCAAAAGACCCTCTTGTTTTGTTTGTTTTCCTGTGCATGCCCTTGGTGATTAGGTCCTGTGTAGGAAGCCCTCAAACCTTTTAATGAAATCTTGAAAAGACCAGGCAGTGGCTCACACTTGTATTCTCAGTGCTTTGGGAGGCCAAGGGAGGAGGTTCACTTGAGCCCAGGAGTTCAAGACCAGCCTGGGCAACATAGTGAGGCCCCAACTCTACAAAAAATAAATTAGTTAGGTGTGGTGTTGCATACCTGTCGGCCTAGCTACTCAGGAGGCTGAGACTGGAGGATCCCTTGAGCCCAGGAGTTCAAGGCTACAGTGAGCTATAATTGCACCCCTGTACTCCTGCCTGGGTGACAGAGCAAGAACTAGTCTCTTAAAAAAAAAAAAAAAAAAATGCAGGGGGTGGGGCTGGGGTGAGGGAAAGAAAAACAAAAGCAATCTTGAGGACTGTCTCATCATTCATTCACAAAACAGCCGTCTGTTCCATTTGCAGGCACCATAAGGATGAAGTGGCTGGTGACATATTCGACATGCTGCTCACTTTCACAGATTTTCTGGCTTTTAAAGAAATGTTTTTGGACTACAGAGCAGTAAGTTACTACTGCCTATTTATTTAGCCACTTTGAGCCACTTAGAAAGTTCCAGGTAGAAATACCGAACACAAACCTCCCACGCTTCCCCCATCATTCTCCCTTCAAACTGGCCAGTATCAGTCCAGCAGCTGATGAGGCATCAGAAGAGTGACCTGCTATTCTACTGTGGCTGGGACCTTCTCATGTTTTCATGAAAGAAGCCCCAGGTACCATCTTAGAGTTCCTAATCAGAAGGACAAAACCCAAAAAGCAGGTCTCAGGTCTCATTCTGCTTTGCCTTTCCTTTTTTTCTTTGAGACAGAGTTTTGCTCTTATCACCCAGGCTGGAGTGCAGTGGCACGATCTTGGCTCACTGGAAATTCTGCCTCCCCGGTTCAAGCGATTCTCCTGCCTCAGCCTCCTGAGTAGCTGGTACTACAGGCACCTGCCACCATGCCCAGCTAATTTTTGTATTTTTAGTAGAGATAGGGTTTCACCAGGTTGGCCAGGCTGGTCTCAAACTCCTGAAGCATGGTCCACCTCGGCCTCCCAAAGTGTTGGGATTACAGGTGTGAGCCACCGCACCTGGCCCTGCCTTGCTTTTCTTACAATGCAAGCTCTTTATAAGAAAAATAGGAGACTGGGTATGGTAACTCACACCTATAATCCCAGCACTTTGGGAAGCCGAGGCAGGCAGATGGCTTGAGCTCAGGAGTTTGAGACCAGCCAAGGCAATATGGCAAAACCTTATCTCTATGAAAAATACAAAAATTAGCTTGGTGTGCTGGTGTGCACCTGTAGTCTCAGTCAGCTACCTGGGGGGCTGGGTGGGAGGACCGCTTGAGCCCAGAAGGTTGAGACTGCCGTGAGCTGTGATTGCCCCACTGCAATCCAGCCTGGGTGACAGAGTCGGACCCTGTGTCAAAAAAAAAGAAAAGAGAAAGAAATGGTGTTGGGTATGGTGGTGCATGCCTGTAGTCCCAGCTACTTGGAAGGCTGAGGCAGGAGAATCACTTGAGCCTAGGAGTTTGGGGCTGTGTTGCACAGCACTGATGCCTGTGAATAGCCACTGCACTTCAGCCTGGGCAACATAGCAAGATCCCCATCTAAAAAAAAAAAAAAAGAAAGAAAAATGTTTTCCAGTGAAGGGAGGTACATTTTAAGAGTGCACTTTAAGAATGACCAGGGCCAGGCTGGACACAGTGGCTCATACTTACAGTTCCAGCACTTTGGGAGGCCAAGGCAGGAGAATCACTCAAGCCCAGGAGTTCAAGACCAGCCTAAGTGACATACCAAGACCCTATCTCTACAAAAATAAAAATAAAAAAGTTAGCCAGCTGTAGTGGTGCACACCTGTAGTCCTAGCTACTCAGGAGGCTGAGGCAGGAGGACCATTTGAGCCCAGGAATTCCAGGCAGCAGTTAGCTATGATCAAGCCACTATACTCCAGCCTGGGTGACAGAGCAAGACCCTACCTCTTTAAAAATAATAATAATAAAAAATTAAGACTAGGGCAGGTCAGTATTGAGCAGAAATGCAGAATAACCAATAACCTGTGTTCCCTTCCTATGTACTGTGGAGGTCCACGTTCCCACCTTCAGCTCTGCCTTCGCCATGTCAGAGGCAAGATTCCAAGCCAGGGCTCTTTCTGGCCCTTCCTTTTGGTTGTTTTCTCATATAGGAAAAAGAAGGCCGAGGACTGGACTTAAGCAGTGGCTTAGTGGTGACTTCGTTGTGCAAATCATCTTCTGTGTCAGCTTCCCAGAACAATCTGCGGCACTAGGTCCTACCTCCAGCCAATGAATGGGATCATTCTGGATGTCACCAGCCCCATAGGCCCAGCTCATGATGGCAGAACACATCTTGGAAAGACTGACTCTGTTATGTAACTCATTTATGTTAAGTATTGATAGGTCAAAACCAAAAAGACCTAACCCTCCTGGACCTATTGCTCCTGAAACACCTTCTTGTATTCATTAACCATAGTACTCCTCCCCTCCTCAAGTAGACACCTCTCTCAGGAGCTTCTGGGTCAGACGCCTCTGGAGCGAGCCCATGTCAAGCACTCCCCCTGGGGGGTCCTTCCCCAGCATACCTGCTGGTGTGTAAGTGTGGACTAACCCACTGCCACCACCCTCTGTTCCAGCAGCCTCTGCATGAATCTTTGTGCACTCGCACCTCTTTTTCACATGGGCCACAGTTTCAGTACTTCAGCCGCAGTGGGGTTCCTGATGTTTATCTAGGGTGTTACTCAAGCCCAGCTTGAGATTTCGGAATCTCCTGTGATCACATCTTGTCTTGGCTGTAGGAATCAAAAGAAAGAGATACCCTCTACATAAAAGCTCCATGTGAAAAGCTACTCCTAGTCTTAACATTTGCAGTCCTTGTGTCACTGTCTTCTGGTCCTGATGTAGTCCCACTGTTTCTAGATGTCTCTTTTTAGCATTATTTTTGGAAAAAAAAAAATATTTTTATAGATGAATACTCAGGCTAACCTAGTGGATGTGATCTTGGAACTTCCATGATTATCCACTTAAAGATCAAAGTATTATATGCTGTGTGCTTTTTAGGTGTTAGTACTGTGAAAGCAAAAACGCTTTCTACATTGGCATTCGTTCCTATTTTACTGGGCACCTATGAATGTATGCTGTGTGCTAGATATAGGCTAAAACATTCTTATAGCATGTTAGTATGTTTGCATGTTTGCTGAAAATCCTTTCTGTGTAAACAAGTTTGTAAGGTTCTCTGGGTTAGGTAGGGACTCTGCAGTTTCTTCCTGTCAAAATATCTCTTACTAAGATGATGTTCCACTGTCCAGCCCAGCATGAGTAGCAGGTAGGGCACAGCTTTACTGGCTGTTTGTATGCTTTGGTTCAGTGCAATGTGTGGTAGATTACTTATCAGAAAACATATATGTCATCTCTAGAATGAAGAAAAAGCATAGTAGTTCAATTTCCAGTGTGTCCCTTTGATTTTTTTAATAGTAAAAAGAATCTGTACTGACTTTTCACTTAGCCATTCTGGTTTTAAAGGACAAGCTATAAGCTTTACATAAGCTCTGTTTTTCTGTACTGATGTGTCACTTATTAAATACTTTTGTACCATGAGTAAAATTTGAGGTGTTTTGCAAGAACCACCATTCTCAATGAGTCATACTCTTTCTTTAACGTAGCTACTGCCATCAGGTTATTATTGCTTTGGTCTTTTTTTTTTTGGCGGGGGGGGGAGCGGCTAGTCAAGTGAAGCAGTGGGAGTAGAGAAGGAACAAAGAAATCTGCCTGCCACTGGTTGTGATCTATTAGTTATAAACACCACTGCACTCGCACCAGCCCCCTTTGGCCCCTTAAAATCACTCTCAGAGCCAGCTTTTCAAAATACCACCTCTCCTGGGCTTGCTTTTTCCCTTGCTTTGTCTATAAATGGGACTGTCCACCTCAGCCCAGGCATGTTGGGGGCACTTGCTAAGACCTGTGGACCAGCCTGCCTGCTTGAGAAAAAGCCAGTGGACAAGTCCAGAGATTAAATGATGAAAAAACGACGATAAAGGCAAATTGGTTTTTCACCCTGTCTTTTTTTTTTTTGTCTTTTTTGCGGGGGGGATGGAGTTTTGTTTTTGTTGCCCAGGCTGGAGTGCAATGGTGCAATCTCTGCTCACTGCAACCCTCGCCTCCTGAGTTCCAGTGATTCTGCTGCCTCAGCCTCCCAAGCAGCCGGGATTATAGGTGTCCACCACCATGCCCAGCTAATTTTTGTATTTTTAGTAGAGACAGGGTTTCACCATGTTGGTCAGGCTGGTCTTGAACTCCTGACCTCAGGTAATCCACCCGCCTCCCGAAGTGCTGGGATCACAGGTGTGAGCCACCATGCCTGGCTGGTTTTTCACCCTTTCTACTCAGTAAAAAGGAGGCAAGTCTCTTGTCACTTAATATTATAAGTAGACATTTTGATTTATTTTAAAATAAACTAGCAGCCTGTCTCTCCATCCACAGACACCTAGACTGTGATGTCAGGTGCCACCTTTGATGGGGCTCCCACCTGGCCTGGGGTGAGGAAGCCCCAGTCCTCTTGCTTAGGACTCCTCCCCAATGAGGAGCAATAGTCACGTGAACTGCTGAGCCTTAGCATTGACTGAGCGCCTTTAATGTTCCCCCGAAACAGGCTTTTTGATTCATGTCGGAAACATAAGAGGGGTGAGCTCTCCAACTTGCCTGCGATGTTGTTTTGCATTTAAGTGCATTGTCCTTCCTTAAAACCAAACTCTTATAACTTACTCCTGGAAGAACTAATTTATTATTCAAACTCGGAGAGACTTGAGAGTAAAAAGTGATGCTATTAATATTTATACCAGGGCCAGGTGTGGTGGCTCACACCTATAATCTCAGCACTTTGGGAGGCTGAGGCAGGAGGATCACTTGAAGCTGGGAGTTTTACGACAAGCCTGAGCAATAATAGCGAGACCCAGTGTCTACCAAAAAAAAATCAGCCAGGTGCGGTGGCTCACGCCTGTAATCCCAGCACTTCGGGAGGCCGAGGCAGGCGGATCACGAGGTCAGGAGATTGAGACCATCCTGGCTAACACGGTGAAACCCATCTCTACTAAAAACACAAAAAATTAGCCGAGTGTGGTGGCACGCGCCTGTAGTCCCAGCTATTTGGGAGGCTGAGGCAGGAGAATCGCTTGAACCCGGGAGGCAGAGCTTGCAGTGAGCCAAGATCACACCACTGCCCTCCAGCCTGGGTGTCAAAGCGAGACTCCGTCTCAAAAAAAAAAAAAAAAAAATTAGCTGGGCATGGTGGCATGCACCTGTAGTCCAAGCTACTGAGGAGGTTGAGGTGGGAGGATTGCTTAAGCCTGGGCAGTCAAGGCTGCAGTGAGCTGTGGTTGTGGCACTGTACTCCAACCTGGGCAACACAGCAAGACCCTGTCTCTTAAAAAAAAAAATGGCCGGGCGCGGTGGCTCATGTCTTTAATTCCAGCACTTTGGTAGGCTAAGGCAGGTGGATCATGAGGTCAGGAGATTGAGACCATCCTGGCTAACATGGTGAAACCCCATCTCTACTAAAAATGCAAAAAATCAGCTGGGTGTGGTGGCGCTCACCTGTAGTCTCAGCTACTCGGGATGCTGAGGCAGAAGAATCGCTTGAACCCAGGACATAGAGGTTGCATTGAGCTGAGATCATGCCACTGCACTCCAGTCTGGGTGACAGAGCGAGACTCCATCTCCAAAAAAAAAAAAAAAATTATACCAGGACAACAACAGCACAAACTGGGCTTGTCCCAGGTGGACTGGGACATAGGTACTGGATTTAATCCCCCATCCCTGAGTAACAGAGTAGCTCATCTGCAACTGTTTGAACTTAGTTACATTTTAATTCTCATCTTTTAAAAAGGGACCAGAGGCTAGGGGCCGTGGCTCATGCCTATAATCCCAGCACTTTGACAAGCCGAGGCGGGGAGATCACCTGAGGTCAGGAGTTAGAGACCAGCCTGGCCAACATGGTGAAACCCTGTCTCTACTAAAAATACAAAAATTAGCCAGCCGTGGTGGTGCACACCTGTAATTGCAGCTACTTGGGAGGCTGAGGTGGGAGAATCTCTTGAACCCGGGAGGGGGAGGTTGCAGTGAGCCAAGATTGTGCCATTGCACTCCAGCCTGGGTGCTAGAGTGAGACTCCATCTCCAAAAAATAAAAATAAAAGAACAAATAAAAAGGGTACAGAGGGTGCCTAGAAATGCTTTTACCTTATTGTTCAGAGAACGTTGCTCTGTGGTCTTAGAAAAATAAGCTCAGGAGTACTCGGTTGCTTTCCTCTGCTGCCTCTACCAGCTCTGAGCAGGCAGCATGGCCAGCCACCTTGATTATATGACCTCCAAGCTTCACAGACCTTCAAGGTAGGTGATATTATTGAAATCTTTCATTTAGTAAGCTCACCTAACCTGCTCAAAGCAAGGGTGACTAAGTTATTGTCAAATTGAATCACTTGTGAGAATAAAAGGCCGTGCTATTCTACTTATGCCAGCACAAACAGCATAAACCAGGACTGTTCTAGACCCAGCAGGCAGGAAGTATAAGCAGCTTTCCTCTGGTCAAAGAGTTGGCAGGTGGTGCTGAACGACTCCGGAACATGAACTGCCCTACAGCAGGCATCTTCTACAGTCAAGCTGAGGTCTCCTGGAGGTTACAAGCACCTGCAAAAGTGATTCCCCAACATCTTGTCCAAATAACTTCTCTTATCTTTTTATTAAAAAAAAAAAAATAAAACAGTCACCACCAACCACATGACAACTTGCCAGGCAAGGCCTCACTTCCCTCCCTCCTTCGTGTCCCATGTGCCTAGTCAGCAGGGTCAGGGAGGCAGTCAGCACTGAGGTTAGCTTCGCCCAGAGGGAGTATTACAGAGAGAGGCTTGGGAAAGTGAAGGAAACCTGGACAGGCTTTTCAGCATTGAGAAGTCACTTAAAACTGATTTGTTTTCAGTAACGGGTATGTCTAAAATGCAGGGAGGGAAGACCATGCGGTCAACAATCATAACCCACTTTTTACAGGTTGGCTCCAGGGAGAGGTTGGTTGGAACGGTGTTTAAAGGAAGGAGAATGGTTTCACGAGCTTGCTCAGCTCTCCCGGAACGAAGACTAAGGTGCTACATGTTGCTTGTTAGGCTTATACTACGGCGAGTCTGGGGCTGCAGGTCAGGAGTCCTTGTTAGTGCATTTAGTGCTGGTGAGAAGGGTAGGCCCCAGTCTTGGACGCTGAAGTCCTCTAAAGACAAGGCAGAGACACAGCCTCAGATCCCCCGTCACCTTCCACTGAATAAGGGGGATGGAGAGGAGGTCTCAGCGGTTGGCCTCCTGCAAGCCCAGATGCCTGCCAGCCTGGGCCTGCTTCCTTAGCGCTGTGAGAGCTTGTGTCTGATGGGCAGAGAGGAGCAAGTGCAGTCGCTGTCAGGTTGACTCCGCGCAGGGCTCCCCAGCTTCGGGCTTGCAGGGTGACCCTGCTCTGTGACCCAGCGGCGGCTTCAGCCCCAGAGAGGGCCGTGGCACAGGTGGTTTAGGCATAGCCGCCAGCCATTTGACTGGTGGCTGCATTGCTGCCTACTCCTCGCCAGGCCTGGTAGCTGAAGAAGGCACTCACTCCATAGGCGATCATCACCAAACATGCAAAGAACTGAAAGAGAGGCGAGAAGGGTGTAAGGACCAAGAGGGTAACAGTGACACAAGCTCCAACCAGATCTCAGGCCAGGCAGGAGGGGTTTTGGCAGCTGCACCATCTCACACTCAGCCAGATGCATTTCACAGCTGTTTATCATGGAGCTGATGAGCACCAGGGTCCTGGGATGCCAACATTACCTTCTAAGCACGGGAAACAGCTAAGAACCACAGGCGGGGCCTATCAGATTGTGATAAGGACAATGAAGGACAAGATAAGAGTGACAGAGGGGACATCTAGCAAGGATTTAGTTCTAAAAAGACAACATTCAAAGGCCAGCCTAGGAATTTTTCTAGAACCAGTTCACGCCTCTATACTAACACCTGCAGCCACATTCAGAAGCTCCCCGTCTCTGTCTCCATCACTGAATTTGCTGATTTCAAAACTGCCCTCATCAGGAAGAGTAAGGAACCAAATGAGTGCCCATCGAGGCCCTGCCCTCCCCTGGGCTTGGCCGTGGCTCCAGGCCCGGAGTCCAACCTCTCTGAGCGGGAGCCTCCTGTCTGTCAAAAAGGACTGGTAGTCCCTTCCTCTCCCTCACTGTGGGTGTCACAGGATCCTGGGAGGAGATGGTGTGCAGGGCCTGGTGGTGTGAAGGGTGACAGGCGTGGAGGGGACTGCAGCCACTTCACTGGCCACCTGACGTGGGCCTGGAGTCTGGGTTTCACGGGAGAGCCTATGAATCTCCCAGAATGGTTTAAACCAAAAGGTTTCTGCACGTGCACTTGTCAGTGGGAGAGCATCCAGTTTTTCACATTCTCCAAGGGGGCACATGACCCTAAGTGAGTGTGGCACAGTTGATTTACAACAAGGTTCCATAGTTAACCCAGGCGGGGTGTGGTAGCTCACACCTGTAATCCCAGCACTTTAAGAGGCCGAGGCGAGTGGATCACCTGAGGTCAGGAGTTCGAAAGACCAGCCTGGCCAACATGGTGAAACCCCATCTCTACTACAAATACAAAAATAAGCCGGGCGTGAGACTCCATCTCCATCTCAAAAAAAAAAAAAAATAGCTGGTGTGGCAGCACACACCTGTAGTCCCAGCTACTTGGGAGGCTGAGTCAGGAGAATCACTTAAACCCAAGAGGCAGAGGTTGCAATGAGCCAAGATTGCATCACTGCACTCCAGCCTGGGCAACAGAGCGAGACTCCATCTCAAAAAAAAAAAAAATAGTTAACCCAAAACTTCCATTGCCCACCACACACCACTCCCCACTGTTAATTATGGAAGCCTGGAGGCAGCCCGGCTCCCCTCTGAGACCCACTGAGCATTCAGGTGACAACTCCTCAGGAGGTGGCAGGTGCCTGGCCTCAGACCAAGCAAGCAGCGTGAGTCCTGGGGCCGAGACCCTGCAGACCACCGAGGGAGCCTGGGAAGCAGACTCACCGAGGCAGCTGCACGCTGGTTATACGGCCGGGTGCCCCTCAGGGATGTCAGGTCAACTGCTGCAGAGCAGGCGATGAAGGCGGTGATGTAGAGAACGGTGGCGCTGATGTTAAAGATCATTAACTGCAGGACATGGGGGTAGGGAGTGGGGAGAGAAAAGGCTTAAGACACAAAGAGAGGCTGGGCATGGTGGAATCATACCTGTCATTCCAGCACTTTGAGGGGCTGAGCCCAGGAGTTAGAGACCAGCCTGGGGAACATAGGTAGGCCCCGTCTCTACAAAAAATAAAAAAGTTAGCCAGGCATGGTGGCGCATGCGTGTGATCTCAGCTACTTGGGAGGCTGAGATGGGAGGGTCACCTGGTGCCAGGATTTGGAGGCTGCAGTGAGCCATGATCACACCACTGCGCTCCAGCCTGAGCGACAGAGTGAGATCCTGTCTCAAAAAAAAGACACACAAGGAGACTAACAGTTGGGGCGTCTTTGTTCCCACTGGCACACCCCTTGAGTAGCCACTGGAAGGGGACGCAAACACCTGGGTTTTTCCCACCAACAGGGCCTCAAGAGGCCGTGGTTTCCAGGGGTCAGCCCATCAAGCCCTGGTCCCCAGGAGGCCTGCTGAGCAGGGAGCATGAACACACCTGAGGCTGGGGGAGGGGAATGACAGTGATGGGGTAGGGGCAGTGCCAAACCCATTCCTCACAGAAAGAGGCCAGTCCATGACCCATCTCTTTGTACCAGCTAAAGAAACACAGGCCACTCCTCCAAGTGTGGCCCAGGACCAAGCCCAGGCTATCCCTGGTACCACTGCAAGGTTTGGCTCTGTGGCCAGTCCTGGGGCTGGGCCTCACATCCCTCTCTGCCTCCAGCGGGGAAGAATCTTTGTCTCCCTTTTGGCCACATCCTAAGCTCGAGGCTCTAAGCAAATGCCAGGGTCAGGACCAGGAGGACCAGATATTCCCAGCTGGATACAGAACCAGACTGGCAGGAAGGGGCCCTCTGCTGACAACCAGGCCCCAATCCCTCATCTCAAACGTTTGGCCCCAGGAGCCCACTTACAGTCTTCAAACGCATGGCCCTCAAACATTCATTCGGTTTGTCCAATATATCTTTTAAAAATTACCAACATTATAAAATTAGATTTCATGAAAACCTGAAAACTTCATGTAAAAATTTCATATTAAAAAAAATCTTTGGCTCAAGCCTGTAATCCCAGCACTTAGGGAGGCCGAGACAGGCGGATCACGAGGGCAGGAGATCGAGACCATCCTGGCTAACACAGTGAAACCCCGTCTCTACTAAAAAAATACAAAAAACTAGCCGGGCGAGATGGCGGGCGCCTGTAGTCCCAGCTACTCGGGAGGCTGAGGCAGGAGAATGGCGTAACCCAGGAGGCAGAGCTTGCAGTGAGCCGAGATCCGGCCACTGCACTCCAGCCTGGGCGACAGAGCGAGATTCCGTCTCAAAAAAATAAAAAATCAATCAATCAATCAATCAATCAATCAATCAATCTTGGCCAGGTGCAGTGCCTCATGCCCGTAATCCCAGCACTTTGGGAGGCCGAAGGCAGGCAGATCACTTGAGGTCAGGAGTTAGAGACCAGCCTGGCCAACATGGTGAAACCTCGTCTCCAATAAAAACACAAAAATTAGCCAAGAGTGGTGGTGAATGCCTGTAATCCCAGCAACACAGGAGGCTGAGGCGGGAGAATCACTTGAACCCAGGAGGCAGCGGTTGCAGTGAGCTAAGATTACGCCACCGTACTCCAGCCTGAGCGACAGAGTGAGGGAGACTCTGTCTAAAAAAAAAAAAGAAATCTTAAGATATCAAAAGATTCTGCGCCAAGGGGTTTGCACTCCCACTAGCAACAGATGAAGTGAGTATAGGCAGCTTACGATGGGCAGATGGATGCTGGCTTCTCCAGGGTCCCTCCTGACCCAATTCACTCACACATCTTGCCTGGATCCTGCAGGGGTCTGTAGCCCCCATGCCAGAAAATCCCAAGTTGGCCATGCTAATTCAGCCTTCTCTAGATGCAGTTAAGCCCTCTCTGCCCCATTCGTTGAGGGTCCAGAAGCATAAGCAGCAATGCCCTGCCATTGTGGCAGAAGGGAGCCTCCTTCCATTAACAGCCACGGCTGGAGCCCCAGATCTGCACCTAAGAGACACACAGGCTTTTATCTCCAGAGATTTCTCTGTTAGAGGCTCCTGGGACATGAGGGAGGGGTGGACCCTGAGCCCGGAAATCAGGGTGCCGCCTCCTTGCCCCAAAATCTTCCCTGCAAGCCCAGCGACCCCTGCAAACGCTGCCTGTTTCTGCCAGGGATGTCAAGATCTAACAAACCCATTCTGTCTTGAGGATGACTCACGTTTCCTCGGTTTAAAAAGTCATTGAATTCCAAACAATGCTGCCTAGTCCCAGCCTTGCTTGTCTTACAATCATGTGCCTTTCTCGCCTCTCTTCTCACTGAAAGCCTCAGACCCCAGCTGCAAGGGTTTTCCGGGTCAGAGGAAAAAAAAAAAAACCAGCAGCTTTCTGTGTGTCTGGCCAGGGTACTTCCCATGTCCGCTCTCAGCCCTGTGTCCTGGGAAGACTGTCCTGGGGCAAACCTGGGGAGACCAGCCTCTCCCAGGCCTCAGAGCCTCACCTGCAAGCAGCCGGGTGCCCGAGCTTGTCCTGCACACTTGAGGCCCTGGCCTAGGCAACTTCTGACAGCTTGCCCCCAGCCTCCAGCCACAGGGCTGCCTGCCTGGGCCTGCTAGAATCTCACAAACCCACACAACACAGGCACAAATTCTGACCACCCAGAGAAGGAAAAAAAAAATTTTTTTTTTTTTTTTTGGAGGTGGAGTCTTGCTCTGTCACCCAGGCACGATCTCAGCTTACTGCAACCTCTGCCTCCCAGGTTCAAGCAATTCTCCTGTCTCAGCCTCCCGAGTAGCTGGGACTAGAGGTGTGCACCACCACAGCTGGCTAATTTTTGTATTTTTTGTAGAGATGGGGTTTCACCATATTGGTCAGGCTGGTCTTAAACTCCTGACCTCAGGTGATCCACCCGCCTCAGCCTCCTAAAGTACTAGGATTACAGGTGTGAGCCACCACACCCAGCCGGGAAAAATACTTTTAAGATTCCAAATGGCCTCTTGTAAATCCACTCAACAGCCCCTCACTTCTACTCTCCTCCTGGGACAAAGTCAAGCCTGTGTCCTTCCTGGCTCATAGTTCCCCAAAAAACCGTACACCTAGGCTGGGCGTGGCGGCTCACTCCTGTACTCCCAGAACTTTGGGAGGCCAAAGTGGGAGACCTGCTTGAGCCCAGGAGTTCAAGACCAGCCTGGGCAATATAGTGAGACCCCCTCCTCTACAAAAAAAAAAAAAAATGAGCAGGGCATGGTGGCACGTGCCTGTAGTCCTAGCTACTGGGGAGGGTGACATGGGAGGATCACCTGAGTTCAGGGCTTCAAGACTGCAGTGAGTCATTATCGAGCCACTGCACTCCAGTCTGTACATAGTGAGACACTGTTTTAAAGGAAAAATAGAACAACTGGACCCCTGAACCATCAGTCCTTACCTCCACCCCTGGCTCTGCAGACCAGCTTAGGTCAGTGAGGATGTCAGGAGACCCCCCATACCCTGCCACTTCTTTTAGGGAAAGTCACAGTGGTCCTGTCATAGCCACTTCCGGTACCCCCACCCAGACTCACCACCAGTGGCCAGGGCACCATGTACAACTTCATGTGCAGCTGAAACAGGTAGAGAATGAAGAGGATGATTGTCACCAGCCAGAGGAAGACAGCGACGAACATCACCCAGCCATAGGCCGGGTACAGGTGGTACGGGGTGTCCGCAATCAGCGCCCACACCAGCAGCCCCAGCACCTAGGAGGGTCAGACAGGGCAGGGTCGGCCAGAGATGCGGTTTCATTTCTCATCTAGCTAAGAAATATTGGCCAGGCACAGTGGCTCATGCCTGTAATGTCAGCACTTTGGGAGCCCAAGGTGTGATAATTGCTGGAGGCCAGGAGTTCAAGACCAGCCTGGGCAACAGAACAAGTCCCCATCTCTACAGAAAAATTAAGGCCGGGTGCAGTGGCTCATACCTGTAATCCCAGCATTTTGGGAGGCTGAGGTGGCCGGATCACCTGAGGTCAGGAGTTTGAGACCAGCCTGGCCAACATGGTGAAAGCCTGTCTCTACTAAAAATACAAAAATGAGCCGGGCGTGGTGGCGTGTGCCTGTTATCCCAGCTACTTGGGAGGCTGAGACAGGAGAATTGCTTGAACCTGGGAGGCAGAGGTTGCAGTGAGCTGAGATCACGCCACTGCACTCCAGCCTGGGTGACAAAAGTGAAAATCCATCTCAAATAAATAAATAAATAAATAATAGTTAGCCAGGTATGGTGGTGTGTACCTGTGCTCCCAACTACTCAGGAGGCTGAAGCAGAGGATCACATGGGCCCAGGAGTTAGAAGCTGCAGTGAGCCATGATCATGCCACCACAAGCCAACCTCACAGACAGAGTGAAATTATCTCAAAAAACAGAAAAAATTTAAAAAAGGAATGCTGATTTGGCTCATGCGGTACACCACTGTACTGGGGCCCTGACCTGTACTCACACTCCTCTTCCAGGTCTCAGCTGAGATGTCAGGTGCTCCAGGACACCCCCACACCTCCAGCCTGCATCCCAGAGCCCTCGTCAGCACTCACAGGGCCCCCCAGGCACCCGCCATCCAGGGTGATAATCGTTCCCTGCCCCAGACTGCGAGCTCCACGAGGGCACGGCCGTGGCTGTCTCACAGCTGCATCCCCACACCCAGCACAGGACCTAGGCCCTGCCAGGGGCTCAGTAAAAGCTGCTGAAAGAAAGTTCAAGTCACCACAGTCCCAGAGGCGGGAAGACAACAGCCCTGTGTCCTCCCTCCCAGCTGGGCCCAGCAGAGAACATCACCAGGGCCTCTGCCTGACACCCCACGTCTCTGGCTCTCCCAGATGCCCTTCTGTACTGGTGTTGCCATCTCACAGGTGAAACTGGGCCTCCAGGAAGCCAAGGGGCCTACTTGTCATGCCGTTCCCAAGTGGCAGGATGGGCCCGACCATCCCAGCAGAGCATGGGTAGTGGCTAACAGCATGGACTCTGGAGCCCAGTTGCCTGGCTTCGATCCCGGCTCTCCTTACCAGTTGTGTGGCCTTGGGCAAGTGTATAATCACCCTTGCTTGTCAAATGAGTATAATGATCATTCCTACCTCGTAGAGCTACTGTGAGGACCCACAAGTTCATGCACATAAATGACTGCAACAGAAGTGGTTTTTTTTTCATTGTTCCACAAGTCCAAGGTAGACTGCACAGGCCCAGTCCTCATAGCCACAGAAAATTCTCTGTAGGCAGGTTTGTCGACTCACCATGCAGACTGTCTCGGGTGTGGGCCAGCAAAGGGCCTGCAGAGGCAGGGCCCAGGGAGCTCCTGGAGGCACCTCGGATGTGGCCATCCTGGGCCTCCCCAGTCCCTCCTACCCACCCCCACTTCTCCATGAGGGCACTCTCTGGAATCCCTGGCCACAGAGAGGACACAAGGGTCTAGCTTTGGAGAAAGGCTCCATTGCCAATCAAGACACACAGAAGCGCCCTCTTTTTCCCCTAGTCAGCACCCAGGTACATGGCACCAAGGCTGCGTAGTGACCTTGCCACCAGCCCAAGGACAAGTCAGTGGGATCAGAGAAGCGGTTCCGGAGCAGGTCCCTCCTCTGGCTGCTAGGCTTTGGAGACAGAAAGTCGTGGCTGCTTCCAGCAGCTGAGGGCTGCCGCCAGCCCCTAGAGCACCTGAGGGCCCCGGGCCCAGAGCGCAGCCAGAGCTGGGGTGCCTGCCAGGCACCCCACCCAAAAGCACCCTCGCCGAGGACCAGAAGGGAAGCTCCTGTGTGGATCCCTACAGAAGCCAGGGACCAGACTGGGGGCCTGTAGCTGAGCTGGCCCAGGGAGCCCTCAGCCCTCACAACCCTCCTTCCTCCACCTCCTCCCCATCCCCCAAGGGTCTGGCTCGGGAAGGGTGTGGCCCACTGGGGAAGTGGCAGGTGGGGTCTGGAGCTTGGAAGTCAAAAGCTGTGTGGCTGTGTGATGCTGACCAAGCACTTTCCCTGCTCTCTGAGGAAGACTCTGGGTTTTGTTCATTGCTATATCTTCAGTGCCCAACAGTGCCCAACACATAATATACGCTAAAAACACAACGTGCTTAGGAGCTAACAATCCTATTTCTTCATCCGTGACAGAGATCAGAACCCTGCCCTGCACACGTGCTGTGTATTAAAAGAGGAAGCGGGATGGCCAGGCTCAGTGGCTCACGCCTGTAATCCCAGCACTTTGGGAGGCCGAGACAGGCGGATCACGAGGTCAGGAGATCGAGACCACCCTGGCTAACACGGTGAAACCCCGTCTCTACTAAAAATACAAAAAATTAGCCGGGCGTGGTGGTGGGCGCCTGTAGTCCCAGCTACTCAGGAGGCTGAACCAGGAGAATGGCGTGAACCCGGGAAGCGGAGCTTACAGTGAGCCGAGATCGCACCACTGCACTCCAGCACTCCAGCCTGGGCGTCAAGCGAGACTCCATCTCAAAAAAAAAAAAGAGGAAGCGGGGGCTGGGTGTGGTGGCTCATGCCTGTAATCCCAGCATTTGGGGAGGCCAAGGTGGGAGGACTGCTTGAGCCCAGGTGTTCAAGACCCCATCCTGGGCAATATACAGGGAGCCCATCTCTACCAAATAATTTAAAAATTAGCCGGGTGTGGTGGTGGTGTGCCTGTGGTCTCGGCTACTCGGGAGGCTGAGGGGGGAGGACTGCTTGACCTGGGAGGTTGAGGCTACAGTGAGCCAAGACTGTGCCACTGTACTCCAGCCTGAGCAACAGCAAGACCCTCAAAATAAACTAAAATAAAATTAAAATTAAGTAAAATTAAAATTAAAATAACAAAATAATAAGAAGCAAGTGTCCATCTGTGAATTGCCCCTGGCCTTGCCCCGCCCCCCAACCCAAGTAAGGGGCTCAGCCCAAAGGGGCCCAGGGAAAGTGTCCCTCTCTCCAGGGCTCAGCAACTGCTCCTCCCCACCCTGGGGTGAAGCTCCAGGGACCCATCCCCCCGACACGCAGCACCCTGCCAGCCTCTGTTGCCCGTCAGCACCCTCCTTTCACCGCCACAAGCAGGCCAGGTAAGGGTAGGCAGGTGAGGAAGCCAGGGCGGAGCCGCACGCCGCTGTCACACACCAAGCTGGGGGCAGAGCCCTTACGAGTGTGGACCCAGGGCAAGATGTCTCACAACAGCCACACCTGGAGAGGCCACGAACCCCCAGAGCCGGGGAGGAGGCCAGTGTTCTGAAGGAGAACAAACACTTCAGGCAGCACGCCTCTGTCCCTTCTCCAGGTGAGAACTGGGCGTGTCCTGGATAAACAATTATTTTTTCATTGAAAGCCAATTCTTTATGGGCCTCTGCTGCCACTGTGTTGCCTGCTTCCAACTAACTAAAGAAAAGTCAGAAAATGCAATGGACCAAAAATCAAGAAAAGACCAATTCAGGTTTCCACTGTCATACGCCTATCAATCACCTGTCCCATGACTCACAGCCTAGACCACAACAGCCCCTCACTGCCCTCCCACTCTGTGCCAGACACGTCTCATTGATTCCTCCATCACCAGACCCTCCTCAAATGTTCTGTTTGTTATCCCCATCTTCCAAAGGGAATCTCAGGAGGCGATGTGCCTGTGGTGACTGTGGGTAAAGGACAGGGCAGGAGGCCGGGTGCAGTGGCTCACACCTGGAATCCCAGCACTTTGGGAGGCTGAGGTGGGTGGATCACTTGAGCTCAGGAGTTCGAGACCAGCCTGGGCAACATGGGAAAACCCCATATCTACCAAAAATACAACATTTAGCTGGGCATAGTGGCATGTGCCTATGGTCCTAGATACGTGGGAGGATCAGTGGAGCCCGGGAAGTCAAGGCTGCAGTGAGCCATGATCGCACCACTGCACTCCAGCCTGGGTGACAGAGACCCTATCTCAAAAAATAAATAAAAATTTTTAAAGGATAGGGAAGGGCGGGAACCCAGATCTGTGCGTCCTTGGAACCTGTGCTACTATGAGTTATTTAGTGAAGTGTAAAAAGTGAGGACACTTCAGCTGGCTCCAAGAGCCAGGCTGGGCTGGGCACCCAGGCTCCCCCCGTCCCTGCCCTGCCCTGCCCTGTGCTCCAGCCCCACCCCTGGTTTCCAGATCAGCGAACGCAGCGTCCAGATGAAGCTGGAGGATAAGCAGTGGGAATTGCTGGCGTTCTTCTGGCTGTGCTGCCTGGCTCTGTGCCTGGGGAGCCGCCTCGGTTTCTGCCCTAGAACAAGGAAGGTTCGTTCCTGTATTTGAACCAGACAGACTGGTTTCTCCTGGTCCCTGAGCCCCCAGCCCAGTCCCCCCAGAGAGACCCTGCTCAGGACAGGGCACCCAACACAGGCCTCACTGTGGGCATCTCTCTGGGTTCATACATTTAACCAATGTCTATGGAGAAGGGGAATGGGGGTAGCAACGGGGTCATGGTTGCAATTCTGGATAAGGGGCCAAGAAAGATCTCACTGGCAAGGTGATGATAGGCAAAAACCCAGGGAGGTGACGGAGGGGCAGGGAGGGTGCCATGTGAGTATCTGGGAACAGAACTCTATGCCTTCACCCCTGGGCCCTGTAGGTCTCTCTTGCTTAAGTGTTCATCTGTCCCCGAGTTTCTCCCGAGGTGTCCACACCAACATCTAAGTGTCTCTCTCCTACACACACAGGCAAACCACATCCTCCCCTCCTTCCTAGCTCTCTGAGGTCCCTGCCATGCCTCCCCAGACAGGTCCTGCAGATAAACAAAGGGAACTGTCTGGAAATCTCAAGGGCACAGGGCCTTTTTTTTGCTTTTCTGAAAACCTGAAGAATTTGGATTAGGAACTTTTTTTCATATATGAAGACTACAGTGTCAAAAAGGACCTTTGCATCTTCAAAGAATTTCCAAACAACTGGGTAACGAAGACATGTTTTTGTGAAAACCACCTGCAGGATCAGAGAGATGATTCATCACAAATGCCCGACCAAGAGGCACTCCTCGTTCCAGCGAAACCCTGTTATTACAGTGTCCCCAGAAGCTGCCAACACTGACAGCCAGACAGGCCAGGTTCCTGCAGGGCGCGTGCCCTTCAATGACTCTGAGGGAAGTTTTTCCTCATCTCTTGTTGTGGTTTGCAATGTGTTCCCCAAAATATGTTCAAGTTCTAACCCCTAGTACCTGGGAATGTGGCCTTATTTGAAAACAGGGTCTGGCCAGGCGCGGTGGCTCAAACCTGTAATCCCTGCACTTTGGGAGCCTGAGGCGCGTGGATCAGTTAAGGACAGGAGTTCGAAACCAGCTTGGCCAATATGGAGTAACCCAATTCTAGTAAAAATACAAAAATTAGCTGGGCCCATCCTGGCTAACATGGTGAAACCCCGTCTCTACTAAAAATACAAAAAAAAAAAAAAAACTAGCCGGGCGAGGTGGCGGGCGCCTGTAGTCCCAGCTACTTGGGAGGCTGAGGCAGGAGAATGGTGTAAACCCGGGAAGCGGAGCTTGCAGTGAGCTGAGATCCAGCCACTGCACTCCAGCCTGGGCGACAGAGCGAGACTCCGTCTCAAAAAAAAAAAAAAAAAAAAAAAAAATTAGCTGGGCATGGTGGCGGGTGTCTGTAGTCCCAGCTACTCAGGAGGCTGAGGCAGGAGAATCGCTTGAACCCAGGAGGCGGAAGTTGCAGTGAACTGAGATCACACCACTGCACTCCAGCCTGGGGGACGGAGCGGGACTCTGTCTCAAAAACAAAACAAAACAAAACAAGGCCTGGCACAGTGGCTCACGCCTGTAATCTCAGCACTTTGGGAGGTTGACGAAGGCGGATCACCTGAGGTCAGGAGTTCAAGACCAGCCTGGCCAACATGGTGAAACCCCGCCTCTACCAAAAATACAAAAAATTAGCCAGGCATGGTGGCACGCACCTGTAATCCCAGCTACTTGAGAGGCTGAGGCAGAATTGCTTCAACCCAGGAGACAGAGGTTGCAGTGAGCCGAGATCGTGCCACTGCACTCCAGCCTGGGCGACAAGAGCGAAACTCCGTCTCAAAAAAAAAAAAAAGAAAGAAAGAAAAGAAAACAGTGTTTGCAGACATGCTCAAATTAGGGGGGGTTATACTGGATTGGGGGCATCTCTAATCCAATGACCGGTGTCCTTATAAGAGAAATGTGGACACAGAGGCCACAGGAGTAGACCGCCATGTGAAGACAGAGGCAGAGATGAGAGTGATGCATTTGTAAGCCAAGGCACACCAAGGCTTGCCGGTCACCACCAGAAGCCAGGAGGGGGACATGGGACAGACTCTCCCTCAGAGCCCCAGAAGAAAGCAACCCTGCCAACACCTTGATTTCAGTAACTGAGACAATACATTTCTGCCTCCCTGTTTGTGGAACTTTGTTATGGCAGCCCCAGAAAATGAATAGGTTTTTCTCAGCTGCTCTCTGAATCTGTGGATGGGTGTCATAACCTTGTTCACCTGAGTGACACTGGCATCAGTTCTGTTGGAGGGGTAATGTATAGACTCCTTGAGTTCACGCTCTGACCCTGCCAACTTTACTAGCTGTGTGACCTCAGGCAAGTGGCTTAGCCTCTCTGTGCCTTAGTCTTCATCTTCCTTCATCTTCAAAATGTGTCTACCGCCTAGGGTGGTTTGGTTTGGTTTGGTTTTTGAGACAGGGTCTCACTTCGTCACCCAGGCTGGAGTGCAGTGGCACTACTGTAGCTCACTGCAGCCTCGACCTCCTGGGCTCAAGCGATCCTCCCACCTCATCCTCCCGAGTAGCTGGGACTACAGACATGCATCACCACACCTAGCTATTTTTAATTTTTGTAGAGGTGGGGTCTCCCTGTGTTGCCCAGGCTAGCCTAGAACTCCTAGGCTTAACCAATCCTCCTGCCTGGGCGCTAGGGTAGTTTTGAGCAAGGTACTTAGACCGGCAACCAGCATAGGCTTAATATTCAACATGGCCAGGTGTCATGATCACCCTGAGGGGTTAAGAACATGGCTTTTCAAGTCAGCACCCTGGGCCTACTTTCCTGCATTCGCCATGGTGTGTGCGGCTCCTCAGGAGTGTGAGGCCTCACTGAGAGAATGACGGTATCCACATTCAAGTACCAGGCACAGCCCGGGCACAGATAAGGACCCACGCCCGTGCCAGCCCCACCCACCTGACAGATAAGGCAGTGGTGCTCCCACAGGAGGCCTCGGAAATCCAGCCCACCCTCAGATCTCCCTTGGAGCTGCACTCTCTCCGCTCCTCAGAGGCTGAGGGGCCTTGGGCAGACGCCTTTACCCCTTGGCACAGTGGAAGCAGGGAGGTTTGGCTCACTGATCTCTGAGATTCCCCACGGCCTGAGGTTAACACTCCTGAACACGGGCCTCCTCCAGGGGCCCCAAAGGGAGGGGTTCGACCAACCCTATGGGCACTGAGCTAACTGTCATGCAAAGACAGTCACCCCAACTCTTTTCACTCTCTTCACTTCCGGGGTAGCGTCAGACCTTTGTGGGCTCACTGTGTGGCCTTGGGGGAGTCACCTAACCTTTCTGGTCTGTTTCCTCATCTGACAAGTGAGGGAATTAGGGTATGGGGGCCCTAGGGGGACACCTGGTCACCTCACAGGTGTGTCATACATATGAAACTAGGTGAAAGAAAACGTTAAAAGCCATAGCAGTCGTGAGCAGTAGTGAAGGCTGTGAGACAGTCCGGGGCTGGGGGAGGGAAATCCCAGAGAGGGCAGCCATGAGGCAGGAAGGCAGCCGGGGCCTGGAGGACACCAGGGCTTAAGCTCAGCAGCTGCCAGGGCTGGCAGGTCACAGGAATGACCACAGTGGGCTGGGGAGTCCCTGGAGTGGCTGCTGGGAATGCAGGCCTGGGGTGACCAAAGTTTCTAATTTTTCAAGAGACACTAAAAGTCTGGATTTTATGTGCAAATCAGCTATTTATTTATTTATTTATTTATTTGATGGAGTCTCACTTTGTTGCCCAGCCTGGAGTGCAGTGACGCAATCTTGGCTCACTGGAACCTCTGCCTCCTCGGTTCAAGTCATTCTCCTGCCTCAACCTCCTAAGTAGCGGGAACTATAGGTGCGTGCCACCACCATGCCCGGTTAATTTTTGTATTTTTGGTAGAGACAGGGTTTCACCATATTGGCCAGGCTGGTCTCAAACTCCTGACCTCAGGTGATCCACCTGCCTTGGCCTCCCAAAGTGCTGGGATTACAGGTGTGAGCCACTGCACCTGGCAAAAGTCAGCTTTTTAAACATGGGTGACTGAACCAAAGGTTTTAGAAACAATGTGACGGCCAAAGGGGCCAAGGCAGCGAATCTTTCCATGGCCCCCGAGTCCATCCACAGTCCCCAAGTCTATCCACAACCCCCTTTTCTAGCCCCCGAGTCCTTTACTGGCCCCTGAGTCCTTGCCTGGCCCCTGAGTCCTTCCCCGGCCCCCGAGTCCATCCCCAGCCCCTGAGTCCATCTCCAACCCCCGAGTCCATCCCTAGCCCAAGTCCTTCCATAGCCCCCGAGTCCTTCCACAGCCCCCGAGTCCTTCCCCCGCCCCCAAGTCCATCTATGGACCCCAAGTGCTTTCCAGACCCCCGAGTCCTTCTCCAGCTCCAGCCTCTCTCTCCCCACTGCTCCATCCAGGAAACGCACACCCAGGGTGGCAAAGTAAACCCTTTCTGGGGTCCCCCTCACTGGGGACACATCTGGGCAAGCCAAGAACACTCAGAACTCAGCCTGGCCAGGCTCGGCCCCCACCCCCGCTCTGGCCCTTCTCTCTACAGTGAAAGGGACTTTATGGGGACAAAAAGCCACCCATTGTATCACATGAGACAAAGGGGCAGGGGACAGAGGCTCCGGGTGCCTGAGCTGGCCACAACACAGCCACACACCACCCCCTGCCTGTGCGAAAGGGAGGGCACCTTGGAATTCCCGTGCCATGCACTCCAGCATTCGAGGATCCTGGAGTCATCCCTGCTCTCCAGGAAGGCGACAGCAGACTCGGAACCCAGCCCCAGATCCACTAGACCTGGGCAGTACCAAACAGCCCTGAGCTCTCTTTTGTCATAGGAAAAATGGGCATGTAAGTCACCAAACAGAGTCATTCAGTCATTAAACAAACTGTGCCAGGCGCTGTTCTAGGCCCTGGGAACACAGTGGGGAGCCTGGCAGCCAGGGTCCCCACCCCAGGCCACAACCACCCCACCCCCACCTCCCACAGGGGCCCTGCTTCCTGGGGCTATGGCAGGAGGACGATGCTGGAGGTGGGGGCTCAGACCTGGTCCTCCTCCAAGGCATTCATCATATCATCTGTTATTTCTGAGTCCTGGGTCTCAGAGCAGAGAGCATTTCAATGCCAAAGGCAGAAGAGGTTGCAGCACACCTACCCCAGTGGCTGAGCCACCCCTAGAACCCCAGCAAGGTCCTACAGCCCCCACGTGTACTTGTAGCCAAGGAGCCACTACCACTGCATCCTTGCTGTGAGGTCTCCCCTTAGGGCTTTAGAAAAGTCTTCCCAGCTGGGCATGGTGGCTCACACCTGTAATTCCAGCACTTTGGGAGGTCGAGGCAGGTGGATCACCTGAGGTCGGGAGTTCTAGACCAGCCTGTCTAACATGGTGAAACCCCATCTCTACTAAAAATACAAAAAAACATTAGATGGGCATGGTGGTGGGCACCTGTAATCCCAGCTACTTGGGAGGCTGAGGCAGGAGAATTGCTTGAACCTGGAAGGCAGAGGTTGCAGTGAGCCAAGATCGCGCCATTGCACTCTAGCCTGGGCAACAAGAACAAAACTCCGTCTCAAAAAAAAGAAAAGAAAAAGAGTCTTCCCAACTTGAACTCAAACTGCTCCCTACTTAATCCTACCCCATTCCCATTCTGCCCTCTGGTCAGACCAAGCAGGTCCTCCCTCCACAGGCAGCCCCCAGGTGTGTGAAGGCAGGTGGGGGCCTCTTGAGTGACACTCCAAGGCCCTCTCTGGCTCCCAGAGCAGGTGGCAGCACTCGCAGGTGGGATCTCAGAAACTCAGAGCTCCCTGCCTGCTGGTCCCCTTCTCTGTTTCCTCCCTCCTTCCCAGGGTCTCCTAGGCCTACCCCACAAAGCCTACCCGAGCCTCCCCAGCACCCAGGCCCCTCCAGCCACACAGAGCGTTCCCAGGAAGGCCTTACCCTCCTTGTAAAGTCCCAGGTGGAGCCCTGCATTCATTCCCTCCAATCCCCACCCCCGCAACTACCTTGCCAGGCCCCTGATGTTCATGTCACCCAGAACATCAGTGCCAGCATTGGGTGTAGAACCAGCATCGCAGGAAGTCCAGGGAGAGAGGAAGACCCTCACTTTAGCACCCCCTATTCCTCCAGCAGGCCAAGACCAGGGTACACGGGGCTGGTGAAGCTCTATATGCTCCCAACAGCAGCTGGTTCTTTCTCTGGAGGGGCTGATGGAAGGATGAGGTGGCCTTGGGGTGCTGAGACTATAAACTTCTTGTTATCCCAGTTGCCCTGGGTTCGAGTTCTGCCACTGCCCCCTCTCAGCTCTGGCCTCAAGAGCAGTAATGCTCTCTTCAAATAAAGTAGTCTCCAGGGGAGTGTCCCCAGATCCTGGGTGAGAGGGGAAGGGGAGCTCATACCTGCAAACCGAGCACTTTAGGAGGCTGAGGTAGGAGGAATGCTTGAGCCCAGGAATTTGAGACCAGCCTGAGCAACATAAGCAAGATCCCCATCTCTAAAACAGAACAAAACAAAACAAAACAAAACAAAAATTAGCCAATTAGCCAGGCATTGTGGCGCATGCCTGTGGTCCCAGCTACTTGGGAGGCTGAGGCAGGAGGATCATGTGAGCCCGGGAGGTCGAGGCTGCAGTGAGCCATGATCACACTACTGCACTCCAGCCTGGGTGACAAAGTGAGACCCTGTCTCAAAAAAAAGTTGGGGGGTGGGCGCTGGACACGGTGACTCACGCCTATAATCCCAGCACTTTGGGAGGCTGAGGCGGGTGGATCATGAGATCAGGAGATCAAGACCATCCTGGCTAACATGGTGAAACCCCATCTCTACTAAAAAATACAAAAAATTAGCAGGGCGTGGTGGCAGGCACCTGTAGTCCCAGCTACTCAGGAAGCTGAGAATTGCATGAACTCAGGAGGCGGAGCTTGCAGTGAGCTGAGATCGCACCACTGCACTCCAGCCTGGGGGACAGAGCGAGACTCCGTCTCAAAAAAAAAAAAGAAAAAAAAAAGTTAGGGGTACAGTGCTCCCATCCTGCCACCCTCACACAGAGTGGCAGATGTGAAAAAGCTCATCTAGTATCTGACCCCAGCCCCAAATAAAAGCTGGAATATCCCAGAACAGGCCTGGGTCTGTTCCCTAGCAGCTCAGGCTTTGGGCCCTGCCTCACCTTTGACCTGTCTCCCTGCCCACAACTCCCTGTGAGACCCTGGGGTACCACCCTGGCCTCTCCCCATTGGACAAACAGGAGGGACCAACCCAGCACTTTGGAAGGCTGAGGCAGGCAGATCACCTGAGGTCAGGAGTTTGAGGCCAGTCTGGCCAACATGGCGAAACCCTGTCTCTACTAAAAATATGAAAATTAGCTGGGCATCATGGCTCATGCCTGTAATCCCAGCACTTTGGAAGGCTGAGGCAGCAGATCACCTGAGGTCAGGAGTTCAAGACCAGCTTGGCCAACATGGCAAAACCCCGTCTCTACTAAAATTACAAAAATTAGCCGGGCTTGGTGGTGGGCACCTGTAATCCAGCTACTCGGGAGCCTGAGGCCAGAGAATTGCTTGAACCCAGGAGGCAGAGGTTGTAGTGAGTCAAGATCATGCCACTACACTCCAGGCTGGGTGACAGAGTGAGACTCTGTCTCAAAAAAAAAAAAAAAGAAAGAGAAATGAAAATGATACTACATTGACCTATCATTTTGGTCTATTAGATTGGGGCACATCCAGAAGTGTGTTAAATCACCATGTTGGGAGGCTGTGGGAACAGGAACCTTCCAGGAGGCATGCTGTTGCAGGCAGGAAGGGTGTGACCTCTCCGGAAGGCATGTGGCAATCTACATCACAATCCCAAATGCACATACCCTCCCACCCAGCAGTCCCACTTCTGGAAACGTATCATACAGATGCACTTGGTGGCATTTCTTGCAGCAGGGTGTGCAACAGCAAAGGAATGGAAAACCCAAAGTGTCAGTCAACAAAGGGACTGACCACCCAGTCACACCACAGCTGCATGATGGAACACTACAGAAGCCATAAAGGAAGAAGCAATTGCACTCCACACACTGAGACAAAAGGACCCCCAAGATTCATTTTTTAAGTGTAAAAGAAAAAGTGCAGAAGGATGTGGCTAGACTATATATCTTGGGGAGAGTATATAACTGAGGACAGACAGGAATCTAGAGCCACATTTGCATAGATCTCCTTAAAGAAAGTCTTAAAATGGGATATAGGAAACTGAGAGTGGGCATGAAGGAGTCAACTTTAACCAAAAAGGAACAGAGATTTTTCACTGTACTCTGTCCCAGTTTATTTTATTCTTGAGCATTGTAAATACATTACCCATTAAAAAAATTAGGGGCTGGGTGCGGTGGCTCACACCTATAATCCCAGTACTTTGGGAGGCCGAGGCGGGCAGATCACATGAGGTCAGGAGTTTGAGACCAGCCTGGCCAACATGGTGAAACCCCATCTCCACTAAAGATACAAAAATTAGCCAGGCCATGGTGGCATGTGCCTGTAATCCCAGCTCCTTAAGAGGCTGAGACAGGAGAATCACTTGAACCCGGGAGGCAGAGCCCTTGCAGTGAGCCGAGATCACATCACTGCACTCCAGGCTGGGTGACAGAGCAAGAGCTTGTCTCAAACAAAAAAATGAAGAAAAAGAAAAAGAAAATTAGGTAAATAAAGGTATGAAAAAAATGGATACAGTTTGCTGTGCGCTCATACAGAATATCCCTAGGTGTATTGCCGTGGGGGAAAAGCATGGCTTGGCGCATGCACAGAGAGCACCCATCTGTGGTTAAGTGAGGATATGGGTTTTATGTAGAAATATGCATCCACTCACCCTGGAATGAGACACACGGCATGTGGTTGCCTGGGGTGAGGGCAGCTGTGGGGCGTGGTCAGTCAGGGATGAGAGAAATTGCATTTTCATGATTACCCTTTCTACCATTGGAGTGCTTTGTATCATGTCTCTGTAATTTTTTTCTTTTTTTTTTTTTTTTTTTTTTTTTGAGACGGAGTCTCGCTCTGTCGCCCAGGCTGGAGTGCAGTGGCGCGATCTCGGCTCACTGCAAGCTCCGCCTCCCGGGTTCACGCCATTCTCCTGCCTCAGCCTCCCGAGTAGCTGGGACTACAGGCGCCCACAACCGCGCCCGGCTAATTTTTTGTATTTTTAGTAGAGACGGGGTTTCACCGTGGTCTCGATCTCCTGACCTTGTGATCCGCCTGCCTCGGCCTCCCAAAGTGCTGGGATTACAGGCGTGAGCCACCGCGCCCGGCCAATTTTTTTCAAAGAATAAAACAATTCCATCAGTAGAGAAACAGCTAAATGAGCAGAGGCTACCGGGACACTATGGGTTACTCCACAACAGTTTACAGGGAAGGAAGACAAGTCTCAGAACATGAAGAGTGGCGGGGCGCAGTGGCTCATGCCGGTAATCCCAGCACTTTGAGAGGCCAAGACAGGCAGATCACCTGAGGTCAGGAGTTCAAGACCAGCCTGGCCAACATGATGAAACCCCGTCTCTACTAAAAATACAAAAATTAGTTGGGTGTGGTGGCAGGGACCTGTAGTCCCAGCTACTCGGGAGGCTGAGGCAGGAGAATCTCTTGAACCTGGGAGGCAGAGGTTGCAGTGAGCGGAGATTACACCACTGCACTCCAGCCTGGACGACAGAGCGCATGAAGAGCTCTCAGATGCACTGAATATGAGAAAAGCAACTTGCTGAACAAAGGATACAGAATAAAACCATCAATGTTTTCAAAAATGCACAGGAAAAAAGACTAGAAACACCCCAAATAGTTGTCCCCTTAGGGACAGAGGTGGGTAACCCAACTACAGCTTTAGCGTAATCTGTACAGGTTTTTATTTTGTGAGGAGAATGTATTCATATATTCAAAATGTAATTACAAATTAATTCCCAAACACTCAATACTTCCCCAGTGGCAGTAAGTGGGGAGTGTCGGGGGAATTAACAATACAAGGCATTTATTGCTCTGTGCAGCGGAGTGGGGTTGGATGAAGATACTGGGCATGCGGAGCCTGGAATGCTGTACTAAAAAGACTGAACCACCCACAAATCTCAGTGCTAAGGGAGGCCCCGCGAGTCTCCAACATTGCAATCCCAGTGTGACCAAGCCCTGCTCACACCTCTCTCAGACTCCAACAATCTCATCTAGGCAGCCCCTTCCTGGAGACCAGAGCTGACTTTCAGTCCCTGCCCTGCCCTCCATCTGCAGAGGAGCTGGTCTGCCTCCTGGGGCTGGAGACAGAGCCGGTATCACCATAAGGAAGAACTTTCCAACACTCTCAAGTGCCCAAGGATGGAGCAGGGAGCCTTAAGAAGAACTGAGCTCTCTGCCTCTGGAAGCATGCAAGTTCATGTTGGAGATGCTGCAAAGGGACCTCTTATGCTTGCATAAGAACCCACGGATCCTGTAACCCTGTGAATCCAAACTGTCCTTCATTCCCACATACAGTGCTAGGCTAGCTCTTCGCAGGCATGATCTAGATCCTGCCACCACCATCTGACAGACAAGGAAGTGAGGCTCAGGGAAATTCGGAATTTCCCCCACGATCACGCAGCCAGAAAGGAACGGAGTCCGTTGAACCCAAGGCTCTCAGCATCCAGGCCTGTGTTCCCATCAACACTCTCCATGCCACCCCACAGATCATGGAGATCTAGGGAGATGGAAGATCAGGGAGATCTAGGGAGATGGAATTGTTTTATTCTTTGAAAAAAATTACAGAGACATGATACAAAGCACTCCAATGGTAGAAAGGGTAATCATGAAAATGCAATCTCTCTCATCCCTGACTGACCACGCCCCACAGCTGCCCTCACCCCCAGGCAACCACATGCCGTGTGTCTCATTCCAGGGTGAGTGGATGCATATTTCTACATAAAACCCATATCCTCACTTAACCACAGATGGGTGCTCTCTGTGCATGCGCCAAGCCATGCTTTTCCCCCACGGCAATACACCTAGGGATATTCTGTATGAGCGCACGGCAAGCTGTGTCCATTTTTTTCATACCTTTATTTACCTAATTTCTTTTTCTTTATTTTTATTTTTTTGTTTGAGACAAGGTCTTGCTCTGTCACCCAGCTTGGAGTGCAGTGATGTGATCTCGGCTCACTGCAAGGGCTCTGCCTCCCGAGTTCAAGCGATTCTCCTGCCTCAGCCTTCTCTTCTGTTTTTTGTTGTTGTTAAGAGTAGAGAGCTGGGTGCAGTGGCTCACACCTGTGAGCACTTTGGGAGGCCAAGGCAGATGGATTGCTGGAGCCCAGGAGTTATAGACCAGTCTGGGCACCATGATGAAATCCCGTATTTACAAAAAATATAAAAACTTAGCCAAGCATTGTGGCATGTACCTGTAGTCCCAGATACTCAGGAGGCCTGAGGTGGCAGGATCGCCTGAGGCTGGGAGGTTGAGGTTGCAGTGAGCTGTGATCACACTACTACACTCCAGCCTGGGTGACAGAGCAAGACCTTGTCTTGAGGAAAAAAAAAAAGTAGGGGTCTTACTCTGTCACCCAGGCTAGAGTGCAGTGACGTGATCAAGTCTTACTGCAGCCTCAAACTCCGAGGCTCAAGCAATCTTCCTGCCTCAGCCTCCCAAGTAACTGGAACTACAGGCATGTGCCACCCTGCCACCTGCCCAGCTAGGTGAAGTTTTGATCTGTTATTCACCTAAGTGGGAATTGTGTGGCCACCCCCAATCCCAGGAGGTGGGGCAAAATGGAAGGACAGAAGGTACCAAACCAAATGGCCTTACTGCCATAGGGCATTCACACAGCTTCCACGTCCTGGGCCTCAAGGGCGCCTACTGACTGACAGGTCTCTGTACAAGCTCTGGTCTGTCCTGATCCTCCTTCTCCCTTCCTATGGCAGGAAGCCGTCTCTGATGGCCTTGGCCCCTGATGAGTCTCCCTCCCTGAAGTCCCCCTTTTACCCCTCCAAAGCACTCTAGAACTTCATACCCCCAAAATAAACAAGATGAGGAAGCATAGCTAGAGTCAGGTTTTGGATTTCCAGATCAAAGTGCAAAGCCAAGCTGTCACTCTATCCTGTGTGACCTTGGACAAGTTCCTCACCCTCTCTGAGCCTATTTACTTATTAATAAATCCAGATAAGATCATCCTTCTCCCCACGGCTTGGGGAGGCTTGAAAAAATAAGAGATGGGCACCTAATAGCACTACTTTATACTTATTGTAAAAAGGCTTTGGGAGCTCCCCTTAAACAAATAACCACGCCTTCTGCATTGTGTGACCTGAGTCACACAAAAATGTATAGCACTGAGGCCTTTTTTTTTTTTTAACCAAAAGAGTTGTCTGTAAATCAAACTTGCATGCCTTGTGACATGAATCCACTGGTCAGAAAAAATAAATTAAAAAAAACAAAGACCTGCCTCCTTTTTTAGAGGCTATCTGCATAGATTCTTCGTTTCCCTTTTTGCCTAGGCTGCTAGGAAGTTCAACAAAGAATCAACAGCCTCAAACTTGCTGCAAGTCAATTCTCCCCTCCACACTACCAGCTTTTAAAGACACATTGCTTTAACTCTTCTGTCTTACGTGATTTAATATCATATTCCATTTGGTGTTCTTTCTGAATCTACAAGGAATAAGGATAGTGATAAATCAATGACCACCACCAGACATCTGTGAAGAATACTGAGGCTGGTTCTTCAGGACACATTCTGATGCTGAATGAAAAGTGTATCTCCTTCTCCAGGAGCTGGAGGCTTTTCTACCCACCTCCCCTTCCTCCCAGCACACCAGGAACATTCATCAAATCCTGGGAAACAGAGGGGTCTGATGGGGAATTAGCTTTCATCTTCTCATTTATTTCCTGCTCCATGCAGCCTTCTCTGATCCCTCTGGGAGAAGCACATCCTCTGGGCACCTCTCTCACTGACCAAGAGCTCCTGGAAAGTGGGCACTGGGCCCGGGGTCCCCACCACTCCCTCTATGACAAACCCTGGGAAGGTAGCAGCAAAGCCACATGTGGTCATTAAGACCATGGGCCAGAAAAGTCAGAAAAATCACTCCTGTGAGGAGGGCTGTGAGATCTTGGGCAAAGAACTGACCTCTGAGCCTTAGTTTCCTCACCTGTAAAATGGGGCCGACTAAGAGGATCTAAAGCCCTTGGCAAAGGGCCTGAGCCTAGTGCTGGCCTGATAGATGGGAGCTACGATGGCTTCCCAGCAGATGGCGGTGCCTGTTGGATGAACGCCCACATACCCCATTTCAGACCCAGTAGAACTATCTGTTGCCAGAGAAACAGCTCAGGATGCAGCTTCTCCAACAAGCAGACTTCTCCTTTTTTATTGAGACAGTCTCACTCTGTCGCCCAGGCTGGAGTGCAGTGGCGTGATCTCAGCTCACTGCAAGCTCCACCTCCCGGGTTCACACCATTCTCCTGCCTCAGCCTCCCCAGTAGCTGGGACTACAAGTGCCCGCCACCACACCCGGCTAATTTTTTGTATTTTTAGTAGAGATGGGGTTTCACCGTGTTAGCCAGGATGGTTTCGATCTCCTGCATTGTGATCCGCCCGCCTCGGCCTCCCAAAGTGCTGGGATTACAGGCGTGAGCCACCACACCTGGCCCCAACAAGCAGATTTCTAAGGCACTAAAATGTGCAGGTCATTTTCAGAACTCTAATGGGAGACCCTCATCCTCCCAAAGGCACTGCAGGTAGGGGGCAAAAGGAGCCCACTTCCCCTCACACCCAGTCCCTGAGAGTCAAGAGACCCAAGTGCCAAGCTCTATTACAGGACTCCTGGTGAGTCCTTCTACCTAGACCTCAATGTCTACATTTATGTAATGGGACCCAGATGCTCAGGGCTGGATTGCTGAGCCCACAAGGGATGCGCCCCCACCCCCCAATCAGGAACACAAGCCTTCTCTAGAAGAAGCTACCAAGACCCTTGCAGCCCACAGCAACATCCTCCTCTTACTCCAATGTCTTCCATTCTCCCTATTGTTAGTCTCTTTCTTTCTTTTCTTTTTTTTTGAGACAAAGTCTCATCCACCTAGGCTGGAGTGCAGTGGTGCGATCAAAGTCACGGTAGCCTCGAACTCCCAGGCACAAGCCTCCCAAGTAGCTGAGACCACAGGTACATGCCACCATGCCTGGCTATTTTTTTTTTTTTTTCCTTTTTTTGTAAAGACAGGGTCTCAATATGTTGCCCAGGCTGGTCTTGAACTTCTGGCCACAAGCAATCCTCCTGTCCGTCAGGGGCCAGCCTCAGGATCCCCCTCACCAGGCATGCTGAGGGATCCCTCACAGGGATCTTGCTGGTCATCATCCTCCACCCAGCAAGATCCCTCTTCTGTTCCAAAACCTCTTAAGGTCACCAACAGACCCTAGACCCTGTGGCTTGCAGAGATTACACAAGGCCCTTGGCTTCTGTCCACATCAGAAACAAGTGCTTCAACTCCAGTACCACCAACCTGTTGGTTACTCCCTGCAAATTAATTCAACTTTCTCATCACTACATCTTCGCTCACACTGTTCCCTGCCCTTGGAACACCCTTTCCCTGCCTCTGCCTCAGATTTCAGTGAAGTCTCTGCTCAAAAACCACCTCCTCCAAGAAGCCTTCCTCGTCGTGGAATTGCTCTCCTCCTCCTCTGCCCTTTTGCACCACTTCTCACACCCACCTGGCTCTCCCCTGGGCAGCCTGGCAGCTGCTCATGGCTGTGCCCCTCACCACCATCTCAGAGCCCAGCACTCCAGCAGTGGCGGGGTCAGTGGCTCTCCCCATCTGCAGAATTAAATCATTCCAGGAACTAGACCTCTTCCCTCAGAAGATAGAATCTTCTCCCCCACCCAACAAAAGAGAAACAAACAAAACTCTGGGAGAAGTGTTAAAAATGTAGATTTCTGGCTATACTTCCTGAGATTCAAATTCCAATTGCACATTTTTTCCGGGGGTGGAGTCCAATAATCTAAATTTTAAACAAACCCGCCAGGATGATTAAGAGGCTGCGGAGGGGGCCCACAGAGACCTGAGAAATCCTGAAATGAGATAGCACTGACCCAGGTGGAGGTGGGCCCGCACCTGGAGAGGTCAGCGGAGGGAGACTGGACCTCAGCCCAGCGTCTGGCACCAAAGCGACCACCCTGCCCTCCAGCTCGGGCCTGGCAGCCCTGCTAGCACCCAGCAGTAGGAGACAGTGGGAAATGTCCACTTGCTGGATTGCAAAGGAAAATAGGTCCCGGCCCAACTCCAAATCCACCCGAGTCCTCTGAAAATGTATCAGGCCCTCACCCACCCAGGGTACCCACCCAGCTTCCAGACCCTCGCGAAAGGGTGGCAGAAGCAGCAGCTAACATCCGGGCCTGTGGCTGGGAGTGGAGGATGTTCCCATGGGTCCGCCTCAGTTGGGGTCTGCACAGGGCTCTGGGAGAGAGTAGAAGTCTTGCCCCTGGCTACCCACAAACCCCTCCCTCCGGCGCAGGGTGCGATATCTAGGCCCCGTGGGGCTAGCCAAACCGGCTGAAACCTGGCGGGTCACCCAGAGAAAGCTAGAAGAGCCCGGCTCCTGCGCGGGCGCCCACAGTTTAGTGCCTGAGTGTGCGTGTTGGGGGGCCGGATGTGCCCTCTAGATTAGATGAGGAATGTTCTGGGGTGCGGCCACGCGGAGCCGCTGGGAGCAGAAGGTGGTTAGAGAGTGGACTTTGCCTCAGACTGGGTTCCCTGGAGGGCTGGGGGCACTGTCAGGGCAGAAAGAGGGGTGAAAAAGAGAAAGGAGGGAAGGGAGGGGTGGGAAGGGTTGGGGGATTGTGCGCAGTGACTGTGGCTCCAGTGGGGGCTTCTCTGTGGCCGCTGGTAACCACCTTGGAGGGGGCACGATGGGGCACGGGCAGTGGGTACTCTGTACACGGTGCACAGAGTAGGGACGGCCCTACTCTGTAGTGTCACTCGCAGGGACGGCCACGGGGGAGTCTCGTGGTGAGAGGGTTGCAGAGCCATCTTGAGGGCGTCCGTGCGGGAAGCGTCCTAGGGGTACGCGCAGCGCTTGGGTGAGCTTGTGAGCCCGGGTGGGGAGCGCAAGGTTCGCGAAGAATGAACGCAGCGCCGGAGTCCCTCACCCATTCCGGCCAGACCAGGAGCCCCCGGCCAGCCCCGTGGGCCCGCGCGCGCTCTCACCAGCTGCAGCAGCATGAGCGCCCCGAGGCTGGAGCGCACGAAGCCCAGGTCCGGGCGCAGCGCCGACACCGAGGCCCCGGCGCCCTGCGCAGGACTGCTGGTCCGCGTGCTCACTTTCGACGGGAACTCGGCCATGGCGGCTCCGCTTGCCTCCCGAGGTCGCTCCGGCCGCCGTCGCCGCCCCTCCAGCGGTGGGTGCCGGCTCCCGCGCCGCTCTTCCCCAAGGCTCCCGATCCCGGTGCTGCTCCCGGAGCTGCAGGAGGCGTCGGGGCTGGGAGCCTGGGGCGCCAGGTGCAGCCGAGATCCCAGCCCCGCCCCCGCCACCAGGGCCGCCCCCTTAACCCTTTGCTCGCCGCCGCCGCTCCAGCCGCGACAGGTTCGTGGGCAGCCGCGTCCACTCCCGGGACCAGTAAACAACCCCGGGTCCGTGAATCTGCTCCGCCAGCACCAACCCAGACCGCTTCGCCGGCCTCGCCCGGGGCAAACCGCCTGCTGGGAATTTCCTGGCACTCGCCCAAGCCGTGGTGGCTGCGGCGCCTAGGGATAAACTGGTGATGGCTCGCGGGGGGCACCGCTCTCCCAGGCGCTTCCTGCGCGCTGTGCACCCTCGGCCTAGGCCCTGCGCAGCGACTCTTGGAGAGTCCCGGGGGGGCCGGATGCAGTGGCTCCTGCCTCTGATCCGAGCACTTTGGGAGGCTAAGGTGAAAGGATAACTTCAGGCCAAGAGTTCGAGACCAGCCTGGGTAACACAGTGAGACCCTGTGTGTATTTTTTTTTTTTTCTTTTGAGACAGAGTCTCACTCTGTCGCACAGGCTAGAGTGCAGTGGCGCAATCACGGCTCACTGCAACCTCCACTTCCCAGGTTCAAGTGATTCTCCTGCCTTAGCCTCCCGAGTAGCTGGGACTACAGGCGCGCGCCATCACGCTTGGCTAATTTTTTTTTTTTTTTTTTTTTTTTTTGTATTTTTAGTAGAGACAGGGTTTCACCATATTGGTCAGGCTGTTCTCGAATTTCTGACCTCATGATCCGCCTACCTCGGCCTCCCAAAGTGCTGGGTTTACAGGCGTGAGCCACCGCGCCCGGCCGCCTTTCTGTATTTTATAGAAGAGTGTCCCAGGAGACCCCGCTCCCAGGGGTGGGTGCGCAGGAGAAGGGGGAGATCCTTTTCTGCCTATTAATGCAGTTTTCACTTCTGAACATATTTTATATAACCTAGATGATCGCGGAGCCTCAGTTTCCTCGTCTGTAATATAGATTTGAAGGAAACTTAACCTCACAGAGCGTTGTAGAGAGTAAATGAAATATTCCGTAGAAAGTTCCTGACAGCATGAGGGAGAAGGGGTCACTCAGAAGGTGGGAGGTCATATCGAGGTTACAGTTTCATTGCCACACATGCACCCTAAAATCCTTAGACATATACACACACACACACACACCCCTTGAGCCTACAGGTTTGCACAGATAGGTCATTCATGCATTCATCAACCAATGTTTGCTGAACACCTACTACATGCCAGGCCCTGTGGAAACGAACTAGACAAGACCTTCTTGGCTCCCACATTTTTTTTCCCCAAATACCTACACTTCAAGGAGAGCCACTTAAAAAATTGTTTTTAATTGACATGTAATATTAGGTTGGTGGAAAAGTTATTTTGGTTTTTTGCATTTAAAAGTAATAGCAAAAACCGCAATTACTTTTGCAGCAACCTATTATTGTACCTAGATGTGGAGTACCATGTGATGTTTTGGTACCTGTGTACATTGTGTAAAAAATCAAATCAAGGTACTTAGCATATCCATCACCTCATACATTTATGGCTTCTTTGGGGTGAGAACATTCAAAATCCCCACTTCTAGCTACTGTATTTTGAAATATACAATACTAGGGCCAGGTGCGGTGGCTCACGCCTATAATCCCATCACTTTGGGAAGCCAAAGCGGGGAGATCACCAAAGGTCATGAGTTCGAGACCATCCTGGTCAACATGGTGAAACCCTGCGTCTACAAAAATATAAAAAAATTAGCCAGGCATGATGGCGGGTGCCTGTAGTCCCAGCTACTCGGGAGGCTGAGGCAGGAGAATCACTTGAACCCAGGGAGGTTGCAGTGAGCCGAGATCGTGCCACTGCACTGCAGAGCCTGGGTGACAGAGCAGGACTCCATGTAAAAAAAAAAAAAAAAAAGAAAAAGAAATGTGCAATATTGGTAGTTTTTACTTTTTCCTTTTATTTATTTTGAGGTGAGGTCTCACTCTGTCACCCAGACTGGAGGGCAGTGGCATGATTATAGCTTACTGCAGCCTCCAACCCCCAGGCTCAAGCGATCTTCTCACCTCAGCCTCCCTAGTAGCTAAGACTACTGATGCATGCCACCAAGCCCAGCTAATTTTTTTTTTTTTTTTGAGATGGAGTCTTGCTGGAATTACAGGCTTGAGCCACCACGCCCGGCTAACTTTTTGTATCTGTAGTAGAGACTGGGTTTCAACATGTTGGCAAGGCTGGTCTTAAACTCCTGACCTGGTGATCTGCCCATCTCAGTCCCAACTAAGTTTTAAAAAATTTTTTGTAGAGATGGGGTCTCACTATGTTGCCCAGACTGGTTTCACACTCCTGGCCTCAAGTGATCCACCCGCCTTGACCTTCCAAAGTGCTGGAATTACAGGTGTGAACCACCATGCCCAGCCCTAACTGTAATTTTGTACCTGTTAACCAATCTGTCTCTATCCTCCCACTACACCCCAGCCTCCTGTAACCACTATTCTACTCTACTATGAGATCGATTTATTTATTTATTTATTTATTTATTTATTTATTTATTTGAGGTGGCGTTTTGCTCTTGTTGCCCAGGCTCGAGTGCAGTGGCGTGACCTCGGCTCACTGCAACCTCTGCCTCCCAGGTTCAAGCGATTCTCTTGCCTCAGCCTTCTGAGTAGCTGGGATAACAGGCGCCCGCCAGCACACCCAGCTAATTTTTTTGTAATTTTAGTAGAGACGGGGTTTCACCATGTTCACCAGACTGGTCTCAAACTCCTGAAATCAGGTGATCCGCCCGCCTCGGCCTCCCAAAGTGCTGGGATTGATTATAGGCGTGAGCCACTGCACCTGGCCGAGATCAACTTCTTTATTTCATTCCACATATATGAGAGACTATGTGGTGTTTGTCTTTCTATGCATGGCTTATTTTACTCTCATGATGTCCTCCAGGTTCATCTGTGTTGCCACAAATGACAGGATTTCAGTCGTTGGATCCCACTGTCTGATGGGGATGAGAAGTAATAAACCAGGGAGGAATAATACTTTCAGATAGTGACAAATGCTGTGACTAAAGTAAAATGGGGGAATGTGACACAGAGTCACCCACAGGTGATTTCTGGGTTAAGGTGGTCAAGAAAGACCTGTGGGAAGAGGTGACATTTATGCAGAGACCCAAATCATGAGTAGGGGCTAGCCTTGGGAAATCTGGGGGAAGAATTTAATAAGTGCAGGAGCCCTGAGGCTGGACCAGTTTTGAGAACAGAAAAAGGTCCTTGGTGGGGCTACAGCCAAGTGAGTAAGGGTGAGATCGGCAACATGGGCCAGGGCCAGATCACACAGGGCTATTTAGAGGGTTGTATTAGTGCCCTGTGGCTGCTATAAGTTGCCATGAACTTGGTGACTTAAAACAACAGAAATGTGGCCAGGCATGGTGGCTCATGCCTGTAATCCCAGCACTTTGGGAGGCTGAGGCAGGCGGATCACCTGAGGTCAGGAGTTAGAGACCAGCCTGGCCAACATGGCGAAACCCTGTTTCTACTAAAAATACAAAAAATTAGCCAGACATGGTGGTGCACGCCTGTAATCCCAGCTACTCGGGGGGAGGCTGAGGCAGGAGAATCACTTGAACCTGGGAGGCAGAGGTTGCAGTGAGCCGAGATGGAGCCATTGCACTCCAGCTTGGGCAACAAGAGTGAAACTGTCTCAAAAAAAAAAAAAAGAAAGAAAGAAAGAAAGAAAAGAAAAGAAAAGAAAAGAAAAGAAAAGAAAAGAAAAGAAAAGAAAAGAAAAGCCAGAAATTTACTCTCCCATAGTTCTGAGGCCAGAAGTCTGAAATCAGTTTCACTGAGCCAAAATCTTCCAAAACTTGGGAAAAGCCAAAATCAGGTGTCCCAAGGGTCATGCTCCCTTTGCAGGGTCTAGAGGAGAATCCTATCCTTGTTCTTCCAACCCTGGTGGGTGCTGCTGGCACTCCTCAACCTATGACTGCATCGACCCTGTCTCTGCCTCCTACTTCACATGGCCTCCTCCTCTTCTGTATGTATAACATCTTTGTCTGCCTCTCTTATAAGGACACTTATGATTGGGTTAGGGCCACCCAGATACTCCAGGATAGTCTTCCCCAAATACAGAATCTTAATCTGAGACTGGGCGTGGTGGCTCATGCCTGTAAACCTAGCACTTTGGGAAGCCAAGGCAGGAGGATGAGTTTGGCTCAAGAGTTCGAGACCAGCCTGGGCAACATAGCAGACCCCTGTCTCTAAAAAAAAAAAAAAAAAATTGACAGGGTGTGGTGGTGCACACCTGTGGTCCCAGCTACTCAGGAGGCTGAGGTAGGAGGATTGCTTAAGCCCCAGGAGATTGAGGCTACAGTGAGTCATGTTTTTGCCTCTGCATGTTTTTGCGCTCTGCAAGGTGACAGAGCAAGACCCTGTTTCAAAAGGAAAAAAAAAAGAAAAGGAATCTTAATTTAGTCACTTAATCTGTAAAGACCTTATTACTTTATAAGGTAAGATGGACTGGTTCTAAGAATTAGGATCTGTTTTGTTCATTTGTTTGTTTGAGACAGGGTCTCACTCTGTTGCCCAGGCTGGAGTGCAATGGTGCCATCTCGGCTCACTACAACTTCCGCCTCCAGGGTTCAAGCAATCCTCCTGCCTCAGCCTCCTGAGTAGCTGGGACCACAGGTCCTTGAGCCACCATGACTGGCTATTTTTTGTATTTTTTGTAAAGACTGGGTTTCACCATGATGCGCAGCTGGTCTCGAACTTGAGCTCAGGCAATCCTCCTGCCTTGACCTCCCAAAGTGCATGAGCCACTTATATCTTTTAGTGGCTATTATACAGCCTACCACAATGATGGAGAAGGGCTAACATTTTATTTTAAGGCCTGGAGTGTTTTGTTGTTGTTGTTGTTTTTTAGATGGAGTCTCGCTCTGTCGCCCTTGCTGGAGTGCAGTGGCGCGATCTTGGCTCACTGCAAGCTCCGCCTTCTGAGTTCACGCCATTCTCCTGCCTCAGCCTCAGCCTCAGCCTCCGGAGTAGCTGGGACCACAGGCGCCCGCCACCACGCCTGGCTAATTTTTTTGTATTTTTAGTAGAGATGGGGTTTCCATGTTAGCCAGGATGGTCTCAATCTCCTGACCTCGTGATCTGCCTGCTTTGGGCTCCCAAAGTTCTGGGATTACAGGCGTGAGCCACCGCGCCCGGCCAAGGCCTGGAGTGTTTTAATCAAGTGAGAGACAAGCTCTGATGAACACTTTAAAAATATCACTGGTTGATGCTGACTTAACCCTTTACTCACTCAACAGGATGTTCAACCCCCTCCCCTCAATGCACCTGAGACCCTGCCTCTGTCCCAGCACCCTACTTGCAGTAGGTACTCTGGAAATGAGAAGTGCTTCTTGGTAGCTGCAAAATTGTTACTCAGAGACCAGCCTCTCCGCAGACCAGTCCAAGTGCAGAACAAAGCTCGGGTGAGCCCTTAATTTTATTATGACACAGAAAACAAAAAGATTATTGTTTCTGAGGCAGATTCTAAAACAGTAGGGTGTTTTTGTTTTGGTTTTGGTTTGGATTTTGTGTGTGGTGTGTGTGTGTATGTGTGGTTTTTTTTTTTGTTGTTGTTAATCCCACTTTCATTCCTTTCAAATGGCAGCAAGCAAGACTGAATCACTCCACTGTTTTTCACTTTGACATTTTCTTCCAAACAAACTTCAGTCGACCCCTCGTCAGAAATAGTGGGAAGGAACCTGTCCCCAGACTGGAACCAGCTGCCCACCCACAGTCTCCGCTGGCGCCATGGGGTCCTGGATTCTTTTTTTTTTTTTTTTTTTTTGAGACGAAGTCTCGCTCTGTCGCCCAGGCTGGAGTGCCGTGGCCAGATCTCAGCTCACTGCAAGCTCCGCCTCCCGGGTTTATGCCATTCTCCTGCCTCAGCCTCTCGAGTAGCTGGGACTACAGGCGCCCGCCACCTCGCCCGGCTAGTTTTTTGTATTTTTTAGTAGAGACGGGGTTTCACCGTGTTAGCCAGGATGGTCTTGATCTCCTGACCTCGTGATCCGCCCGTCTCGGCCTCCCAAAGTGCTGGGATTACAGGCTTGAGCCACCGCGCCCGGCCTGGGGTCCTGGATTCTTAGGATGGGGTTGGGGGACAGACAGCCTGTCTACGGCCAGGACTGGCCTCCCCTTCCCGGGCTCTGAGTAGCCATCTCCACACAGGATACCTGCAGTACATGTCTTGCCTCAGTTTTCTTCAGTTCTACAAAAGTTCCCTATTCTGACCAAATCCCCACTGTGTACTGGGCCTGCCCAGCTGTGGTCCCAGCTACTCAGCTACTCAGCAGTAGGGGTTCAGGCACGAAGCAGATGTTTAGTGTGTGCCTTGGGAGTGCCAGGCCCTGGGTACAGAGCTGTGAGCTGTGATGAGGGCCCCCACCTTCAAGGAGTCTAGTGGGGGAGACAGACAGTCTAGATGTACAAACCCACCAAGAAATAGCAACTCACCAATAGTGATGATGCCACCACAGAAAAAGAGCAGGATGCCAGGGGAGAGAGTAATTCTGAGGATTGGGGGTTATCATTTAGATAACTGGGTCAAGGAAGGTCTAAACATTTTAGGAGAGACATGGAGGATGAAAAGAATCAGACAGGAGAAGAACATTGCAGGCAGGGAAAACTACCTTCTGTGCAAAGGCCCTGAGTCAGGGAAGACTTTGAGATCTTTGAAGAAGGACAGAAGACTAAGAGTTGGGAAGACAGGGAGAGATGAGGTTCAAGAGGCAGCCAAGGGTCAGATCACCTGGGTCTTAAACCACTGAAGGATTTACACTATTAGATTTACAGTTGTTATTGTAGCCGGGTGTGGTGACTCACACCTGTAATCCCAGCACTTTGGGAGGCTGAGGCGGTGGGGAATTGCTTTGAGCTCAGGAGTTCGAGACCAGCCTGGCCAACATGGTGAAACCCTGTCTCTACTAATACAAAAAAATTAGCCGGGTGTTGTGGTGCACACCTGTAATCCCAGCTACTTGGGAGGCTGAGGCAGGAGAATCACTTGAACCCGGGAGGGGGAGGTTGCAGTGAGCTGAGACTGTACCATTGCACGCCAGCCTGGGCAACAAGAACGAAACTCCATCTCAAAAAAACCAAAAACAAAAAAAAGACAATTGTTGTTGAGACAGGGTCTCACTCTGATGCCTAGGCTGGAGTGCAATCGTGTGATCATGTCTCACTGCAGTCTTGACTTCCTGGGCTCAAGCGATCCTCCCAGTTTAACTTCCTCAGTAGCTGGGACTATAGGCATGCACCACCACACCCAGTTAATTATTTTATTTTATTTTTATTTTTAATTTATTTTTACTATTTGTTTTTGAGAGGGAGTCTTGCTCTGTCGCCCAGGCTGGAGTGCAATGGCGTGATCTCAGCTCACTGCAACCTCCGCCTCCCAGGTTCAAGCGATTCTCCTGCCTCAGCCTCTGGAGTAGTTGGGACTATAGGCGCCCACCACCATGCCTGGCTAATTTTTTGTATTTTCAGTAGACACAGGGTTTCACCGTGTTAGCCAGGATGGTCTTGATCTCCTGACCTCGAGATCCGCCCGCCTTGGAGCCCTAATTTTTTTATTTTTTGTAGAGACGGGGTCTCGTGTATTGCCCAGGATGGTCTCGAACTCCTGGCGTCAGGGAATCATCCTGCCTTGGCCTCCCAAAGAGCTGAGAGCACAGGCATGAGCCATCACGCCGTGCCTGATTTACAATTTTAAGAAATTCACAGAAAGGTTCCCATGGGGGTTCATCTAACAGCTTCCAGAAGCCAACTTCAACCAGTTGCTGATTGCAGTCAACGAATATTGATTGAGTACTTTTCCAACTGGCCCTATGCTTGGTGCTGTGGGAGTGGCTCTTTTTTTTTTTTTAATGCATTTTATTGTGTATATATAAGAGATACAATATGTTATATGATACATATACAGTAAAATGGTTACTGTAGTGAAACAAACTAACATATCCATCATCTCATATGGGTACCCATTTTCCTCCCTGTGGCAAGAGCAGCTATAATCTACTCATTTAGCAAAGATCCTGAATACAACACAATGTTATTAACTATAACCCTCAGCCAGGCGCGATGGCTCACGCCTGTAATCCCAGCACTTTAGGAGGCCAAGGTAGGCGGATCATGAGGTCAGGAGATCGAGACCATCCTGGCTAACACGGTGAAACCCTGTCTCTACTAAAAAACTAGCCGGGCGTGGTGGCGGGTGCCTGTAGTCCCAGCTACTCAGGAGGCTGAGGCAGGAGAATGGCGTAAACCCGGGAGGCGGAGCTTGCAGTGAGCCGAGATCGTGCCACTGCACTCCAGCTTGGGCGACAGAGGGAAACTCAAAAAAGAAAAAAAAAAAACAAACAAAAAAACTATAAGCCTCATACTGTGCATTAGATCTTTCCACTTCTTCATCCTACATGTTTGCCATTCTGTACCCTTTGACCTACATCTCCCCATTTCCTAGTTAGTTTTGAGGGCTTTTTTGTTTTGTTTTGTTTTGTTTCTGAGACGGAGTCGCCCAGGCTCGAGGCTCGAGGCTCGAGTGCAGTGGTGCGATCTTGGCTTACTGCAAGCTCCGCCTCCCGGGTTCAAGCCTTTCTCCTGCCTGGGACTATAGGCACCCGTCACCACGCCTGGCTAATTTTTTGTATTTTTAGTAGAGACGGGTTTTCACCGTGTTAGCCAGGATCATCTCAATCTCCTGACCTCGTGATCTGCCTGCCGTGGCTTTCCAAAGTGCTGGGATTACAGGCGTGAACCACCCACCCGGCAAGATCTAGCTTTTGTGCTCAGCATCTGGGTGTTGACCTCTAAACCCTTGGAATGTCATATCTGATAGCCATTGTTTAGGGTGGAGCTGGCCACACCCGATAGTCTAACAATGTGGTTTAGCATGGGATCTGGCTGCAGCAGGTCACCAAACAGTGTGGCTTAGGGTGGAGGCTTTGGGATACAAGATATGGACCCACATAGCTGGACGTTAGGAGAAGCTGGAGTCTGAGATTTGCTGCCCGGGCAGTCAACCCTGCCTGCATGATAGGACCTCAATGAAGACTCTAGAAACCAAGACAGTGAGTTTACTAGGGTGGCAATAGTCTGTGCGTATTGTCACACATTGATGCTGGGAAAGTAACGCTGTCCCTGATTCCACAGGGAGAGGATAATGGAGGTTCCAGGTTTGGAACTTTCCTGGCCCCTCCCTATACACCATTTCCCTTGGCTGGTTTTAATTCGTATCCTTCGGCTGTCATAAACTGCAGCTGTGGTTATACAGCTTTCGGTGAGTTCTGTGAGTCCTGGCTGATTATGGAACCTAAGGATGGTTTGGGGAAACCCCTGAACTCTGTCGTTGTGTGAGCAGTGTCACTCAGCCACCTTGTTTATGCTTTTCTTTCTTTTCTTTCTTTTTTTTTTTTTCTGAGATGGAGACTGTCCCCTAGGCTGGAGTGCAGTGGTGCGATCTCAGCTCACTGCAACCTTCGCCCCCTCTGGGGTTCAATTGTTTCTCCTGCCTTGGCTTCCTGAGTATTTGGGACTACAGGGCTGCACCACCACAACCAGCTAATTTTTGTATTTTTAGTAGAGACAGGGTCTCCCTATGTTGCCCAGATTGGTCTTGAACTCCAGGGCTCAGTGATTTGCTCGCCTCGGCCTCCTAAAGTGCTGGGATTATAGGTGTGATCCACCGAGCTTAGCCCGGTCAACTTGTTTTACTTGAAACAGGCTGGGTGTGATGGTTTGTGCCTATAATCCCAATCCCAACACTCTGGGAGGCGGAGGCCAGTGATGGTGAGGGCATCATTTGAGGCTAGAAGTTCGACACAGCCTGGGCAACAGAGTGAGACCCTGTCTCTATTTTTTAAAAAGCAAAATAAAATAATTATATATATATATATATATATATATAATTTCTCAAATATATATATATATATTTGAGATGGAGTCTCTATCGCCCAGGCTGGAGTGTAGTGGCGCGGTCCCAGCTCACTGCATCCTCTGCCTCCTGGATTCAAGGGATTCTCCCACCTCAGCTTCCCAAGTAGCTGGGACTACAGGTGTGCGCCACCACGCCTGGCTAATTTTTGTATTTTTAGGAAAGACGGGGTTTCACCATGTTGGCCAGGCTGGTCTTGAACTCCTGACCTCAGGTGATCCACCCACCTTGACCTCCCAAAGTGCTGGGATTACAGGCATGAGCCACCTTGCCCAGCCAAATAATATTTTTAAAAAGATATTGCATTTTCCAGTGGCTGGGCACGGTGGCTCACGCCTATAATTCAGCACTTTAGGAGGCTGAGGCAGGTGGATCACGACGCCACGAGATCGAGACCATCCTGGCTAACACAGTGAAACCACGTCTCTACTAAAAATACAAAAATCAGCCGGGTGTGGTGGCGGGCACCTGTAGTCCCAGCTACTTGAGAGGCTGAGGCAGGAAAATGGCATGAACCCAGGAGGCGGAGCTTGCAATGAGCCAAGATCATGCCACTGCACTCCAACCTGGGTAACAGAGCAGGACTCTGTCTCAAAAAAAAAAAAAAAAGAAAAAGAATCAATGTTTGGGCAGGCGTGGTGGCTCACACCTATAATACTAGCACTTTGGTAGGCCAAGGTAGGTGGATCACTTGAGGTCAGGAGTTTGAGACCAGCCTGGCCAACATGGCAAAACCCCGTTTCTACTAAAAATACAAAAATTCGCTGGGCATGGTGGCGGGTGCCTGTAATCTCAGCTACTCAGGAGGCTGAGGCAGGAGGGTCACTTGAACCTGGGAGGCAGAGGGTACAGTGAGGCGGGATTGTACCACTGCACTCCAGCCTGGGCAACAGAAGGAGACCCTGTCTCAAAAAAAAAAAAAAAAAAAAACATTTTCCAAAGTGGCCTCACCATTTTACATTCCTATTGGCAATATGAGAGACTTCTAGCAGTAGCCTCTCATCCTTGCTAATACTTAGTATTGCCAGTTTTTTAAAAAAGCCATTCTAATAGGTGTGCAGTAGTGTCTCATTGTGGCTTTACTGTTTATTTCCATAATAACTAACAATGTTGGGCATCTTTTCATGTGGTGGTTAGCCATTCATATATCTTCTTTGCTGAAGTGTCTGTTTAAAGCTTTTGCCCATTTTAATATTGGGTTGTCTCCTTATAATTGAGATATAACTGGATGCAAGTGTTTTATCAGATATATCTGATTTTTAAAAAACTTGCAAATATTTTCTCCCAGTCTGTGGCTTGTCTTTTATTTTTTAACAGTGCTTTTGACTGGGTGGTGGCTCACACCTATAATCCTAGCACTTTGGGAGGCCCGGGTGGGCTGATCGCTTGAGCCCAGGAGTCTGAGATCAGTGTGGCCAACATGGTGAAACCCTGTCTCTACCAAAAAAATATAAAAATTAGCCAGTCATGGTGGCGTGCCTGTAATCCTAGCTACTTGGGAGGCCGAAGTGGGAGGATCACTTGAGCCCATGAGGTGGAGGTTGCAGTGAACCGAGATCGCGCCACTGCACTCCAACCTGGGTGACAAAGCCACGCTAATTTTGAAGAGCAAAATTGTTATTCTTTTTTTTTATTTTAAAGATAGGGCTTCTTTCTGTCACCCAGGCTGGAGTCCGGTGGCATGACCATAACTCACTGCAACCTCAAACTCCTGGGCTCAAATGGCCTCAGCTTCCCAAGTAACTGAGACCCCAGGTGTAAGCCACCTTGCCTGGCTATTTTTGTTTTTTTTTTTTAGAGTCGGGTGTCACTATGTTGCCCAGGCTACATTTATGTCACAACTAATGAGCCAATATTGCTACATTGTTATTAAATACTTATTCAGAGTTCTTCAGTTTTCCCCTAATGTGCTTTTTCTGTTTCCAGGATCCCAACTGGGTTACCACAGTACATTTAGTCATCCTGTGCCTGTAGACTCTGCTTGGCTGTGACAGTTTCTCAGAACTCCCTTGTTTTGGATGACCTTGATCATTTTGAGGAGTACTGGTCAGGGTTTTGTTTTTTTTTTTTTTAATTTGTTTGTTTTGTTTTGTTTTGAGACAGAGTCTCACTCTGTCACCCAGGCTGGAGTGCAGTGGCGTGATCTCAGCTCACTGCAACCTCTGCCTCTCGGGTTCAAGTCATTCTCCTGCCTCAGCCTCCCAAGTAGCTGGGATTACAGGCACGCGCCACCATGCCCAGCTAATTTTTGTATTTTTAGTAGAGACAGGGTTTCACCATGTTGGTCAGGCTGGTCTCAAACTCCTGACCTTGTCGTGATCCACCCGCCTCAGCCTCCCAAAGTGCTGGGATTACAGATGTGAGCCACTGTACGCGGTCCTGGTCAGGGGTTTTGTAGGATGTTCCTCAATTGAGATTTGTCTGATATTATTTTCTCCTGATTAGACTTAGAGTAATGCATTTTTGGAAGGAAGGCTACAGAGGTAAAGTGCCACTCAAGGATATCTACTATCAATGGAACCTATCACTGTTGATGTTGACCTTGATCACCTGGTAAGATTGTATTTATGTATTTATTTTTTACTTTTTGAGATGGAGTCTTACTCTGTTGCCCAGGCTGGAGTTCAGTGGCACGATCTTTGTTCATTGCAACCTCTGCCTTCTGGGTTCAAGCAATTCTCCTGCCTCAGCCTCCTGAGTAGCTGGGATTACAGGCATGCGCCACCATGCCTGGCTAATTTTTGTATTTTTAGTTGAGAGGGGATTTCACCATGTTAGCCAGACTGGTCTCAAACTCCTGACCTCAAGTGATCCACCCGCCTCAGCCTCCCAAAGTGCTGGGATTACAGTTGTAAGCCACCGTGCCCAGCCCATTTCTGGTTTCTACTTAGCTTTTTTCACTTAACTCTTTGTCTTGAGATTTCTCCATGGTATGAACCCGTTTTTTTTCTTTCTTTCTTTTTTTTTTTTTTTTTTTGGGTAAATTAGGATTGTGTTATTTATTTCTTTCATTACACAGCAAATATGAACCAAGCCCTATTATGTGCCAGGCCCTAGCCCCAGGGCTCCAGCTAATCACCAAGCCACAGAGTGACCAGAGTTTGGTTTTGGGGGGTGTTAGGGAGAGCCATTAAACAAAGGATTACCCAGATAATGTGCTTGGATGGAGACCCAGGCAGCTGGGGGACACTGTGCCAGACAACTCGATTTATGGTAGTGAGCAGGGAAGGTTTCCAGAAAGATCTGGAGTGTGAGGGTGGCCCTCTTGGTGTTGAACGGAGAGACAAGGCCCTGGCTGGAGCTGCCTCCAGAGAAGCAGAGAGGGGCACAGGTGGGAGAAGTTCTAGTCCCTCACTTCTTGGGGCCCCTGAGATCCAGCAGCCTGCCTGCCTACCCCACCTTCTGTCTCATGAGCCAACAAATCTCCCTTTTTTGCCAAAACGAGGGCAAGCTGGGTTTCTGTCTTTTACACCCAAAGAAATCGATGAATGGCATTACAGTCCCCCTAACTCAGCGGTCCCCAGCATTTTTGGTGCCAGGAACTGGCGCTGGTTCTGTGGAAGACTATTTTTCCCGGGGAGGTAGGGGTGGGTTAGGAGGGTGGTTTTGGGATGATTCAAGCACATTACGTTCATAATGCACTTTATTTCTGTTATTATAACATTATAATATATAATGAAATAATTATAGAACTCACCATATTGTAGAATCAGTGGGAGGCCTGAGTTTGTTTTCCTGCAACTCAATGGTCCTTTCTGGAGGTGATGGGAGATCATCAGACGTTAGATTCTCATAAAGAGTGCACAACCTAATCCCTTGCATGCAGAGTTCACAATAGGGTTCACGCTGCTATGAGAATCTAATGCTGCCCCTGATCTGACAGGAGGCAGACCTCAGGCAATAATGCAAGCGATGGGGAGTGGCTGTAAATACAGATGCAGCTTCCTTAGCTTGCCTGTGGCTCACCTCCTGCTATGCCACTGGTTCCTAACAGGTCACGGACCAGTATAGGGGTTAGAGACCCCTGCCTCTACTCCTCTCTTCTTCCTATATGGCTCAGAGAGGTGATGTGATCTACCCAAAGTCACACAGCAGGAATTCAAACGCAGTACTTCTCAACCTGTTCAAGGTTTAGCAGGGGCCTCTGGGATCCACCAGCCAGGTTTGTGATGGAGGGAGAGGTGAACTCAGAGCAGTTTTTGGGAGACTGAACAGCGAAGTGGTAGGGAAAGTTGGTCTCAGACCAAAGATATTACAGAAAATTACCCCTGGATGGAATCTTCCAAATCGAATTGTGCTTTAGGGCACTGTTAGAATAATGAGTCTCCTCACCATATCCTAATCCCTGGAACCTGTGGCTCTGTTACTTTAAATGCTTAAAAGAGAGTTTGCAGCTGTGGTTAAATTAAGGATTTGGGCTGGGCGTAGTGGCTCCACCTGGGATCCACCAGCCAGGTTTGTGATGGAGGGAGAGGTGAACTCAGAGCTGTTTTTGGGAGACTGAACAGCGAAGTGGTAGGGAAAGTTGGTCTCAGACCAAAGATATTACAGAAAATTACCCCTGGATGGAATCTTCCAAATCGAATTGTGCTTTAGGGCACTGTTAGAATAATGAGTCTCCTCACCATATCCTAATCCCTGGAACCTGTGGCTCTGTTACTTTAAATGCTTAAAAGAGAGTTTGCAGCTGTGGTTAAATTAAGGATTTGGGCTGGGCGTAGTGGCCTGTAATCCCAGCACTTTGGGAAGCGGGTAGATCACTTGAGGTCACGAGTTCAAAACCAGTCTGGTCAACATGGCGAAACCCTGTCTCTACTAAAAATACAAAAATTAGCCGGGCGTGGTGGTGTGTGCCTGTAGTCCCAGCTACTCGGGAGACTGAGGCTGAGGCAGGAGAATTGCTTGAACCCAAGGAGTCGGAGGTTGCAGTGAGCCGAGTTCGTGCCACTACACTCCATCCTGGGCAACAGAGTGAGACTACGTCTCAAAATAACAACAACAATAATAATAATGGGCTTGGAGATGGGGTGATGACCCTGGTTTATCAGACGGGCCCAGTGTAATCACAAGGGCTGTTATAAGAGGTTAGGCAGGAAAGTCAGAGTCAGAGAAGGTGATGTGAAGACACAGCAAAGGTTGGAGTGGTGTGGACTGAGGAGCCAAAGAATGTGGGTGGTCTCCAGCAGCTGGAAGAGGAAAGGAAATGGATTCTCCCTTCTGGCCTCCAGAAGGAATGTAACCCTGTGGTCCATTTTAGACTTCTGACCTCCAGAACTGTAAGATAAATAAATGAGATGGTTTTAAGCTACCAAATTTGTAGTTACGTGTTACGGCAGCAATAGAAATTCTTGAATCTCCTTGGCAGCATTTCCACCAAGTTACCATCCATCCTCGTCTTGAATGCCTCCAGCGACGGGGATATCACTACCAATACAGTCACCCTGTTTCCTTTCCAGCAAACTCTTTCTTCTCCCAAACCCATCCTCTGTAACTATCCACCCACTGCACCCCTACCTCAGGCCCCAGTTCTTGGAGCAAAGAGGACAGGCGGACACAATCCCAACCCCTTGTGTATCCGGCTTTTGTAGACAGATAATAATTCTCTTCCCCAAGCTTAACAATCTCCAATTTTTTCCCTCGATCAGCTTGTTATAAAGGTCTAAAAGCCAACTGTTTCTGGATGAGGCCCTAGGTAATCATTTGCAGAGTGGGATCTCCCAACCCAAGGCCTCCGGTCCTGAGGAGCGGATGACAAAAACCTTACAGAGTATCCTCTTTCCAACAATAATTCTCCAAACCCCGCCCCCTACTCCTCCAGTGCCCCATTCACAACCCGAAACATCCGACCGGTGTTAGTAATAGTTCATAATAATACCACCACTTGAGGCTCAGAGCCTGGCCAGGCGGCTAGAATTTAGCAACGTTTTTTCGTTTTCATTGTGTTTAATTCTGTTGAAGGTAAGGGAAACTGATTTTCCATTTAAATTATCTGTGTATTCAGTAGAAAGCGCCAGTTTGAGAGCAGCAGTGAGTCTCGGCTGCACCGGGTGGGTTTGGTTGTGGATAACCTAAGCTGTCAGCCGGACTCAGAACTGCCCCGGACCCCGCTTCTGGGTTCTGGGTCCCGAGCGTCGTTGAAGTATGAGAAGAACTACATCAGATCCCAAAGAGTCGTCTTTTTCCGGGAAGTCAGGATGGCCGAGCGGTCTAAGGCGCTGCGTTCAGGTCGCAGTCTCCCCTGGAGGCGTGGGTTCGAGTCCCACTTCTGACAAGTGTTATTTTCCCGGTATTTTAAAAGAGAAATCTCAGACGACCCCCCCAACTCCAACAGGGGACGTACGTTTTACAATCCAAAGTCAAATGAAAGTCTGTCAGGAAGAAAAAGTCCGATAGGACGTGGTGGTGCGATTCTAAGCTCCCTACTTCTGAAGAGGTTGAGGCGGGAGGATCTCGCCACTGCACTTCAGCCTGGGCGACAGAGCGTGATTCTTTTTCAAAAAAGAAAATGCTCGTTAATAAGAAAAAACTCGTTTTGTGAAAGAATAAAAAGATTATGAGAAGATACACGCAAGCCATCATAACCTCATTAATCTGCGTTCTTGGTGAGAAAAGTAACGAAGCTGTCAGAAGTGGGATTCGAACCCACGCCTCCAGGGGAGACTGCGACCTGAACGCAGCGCCTTAGACCGCTCGGCCATCCTGACTGCTTGACACACGTTTTGCAACAAGCTTCTTCACAAGCGCCGCAATGTGCGCATGCGCAGCGGACAGCAAAGACCCAAGCCTCGTTCTCCGCCCGGCGTTGGGTAGAGCGAGATACACTCACTTGCTCCAAGGGGCGTGGAGAGATGGGACGAGGGGGGTCAGCGCGATGCACCTAGGCAACGCCAGAGGGTGCGCAAGGTCTACTAGAGAAGGCCGAGACCGAAGACTATTACTTTAATACACATGCATTCGTGCCTCCAGAATGTATTCATTCTGCATGCATACATGTACTATTCATGTCAGCTTTGATTCCTGAAATCTGCAAGCAACCTTGCATTTCCCTTGTGCATAATGCAATCAAGTCCGTATATCTGCACTGATTTGTAGACATTTCCGTGGGCTGGCGCCCAATCTGGGTAAAGCCTGGTTATTGCAAGGCCGCCTGGCACTCTTACCGCGCTCTCCTTCCGAATACTCGCCCCAGCTGCAGCTTCACATTTGTATGTGTGTTTAACTCATTTACTCAGGCTCCGGAGTAGAACGAGGCCTGCAGCGGCACAGCCAGACCCGCCCTATTCCTATGTCCACAGCGCCCAAACCGTGCCCGGCACACAGTATGTACGCAGGGAAGATCCCGTGGATTCATTCTTCCCTCACTTCCTCTTTCTTGCATCCCCTCATTTCGTGACTCATCTCTTTTCCTGGCCCTTGCAGCATCTTCCTCTCTTCCCTTCCGCCCACTCTAGGCTTACGCACGCCGCGCACAGGCTGTTTCCAGGGGCCAGAAGATCTCCGTACCGAGAGGGTGCCCTTCACCACGAGATTTCTAGGATCTCAGGGTGCTGGGTCGCTGACCTGGTGTGTAACAATTACACATTAATTAATGAATTCCCTCATTAATGACTCATGTTCCTACAATGGCAGCTGCTGCCCCTCTCTGTACACAGGCACTAACAGAGAGGGTCCGAGACCCTCGGACATCTGTGAGCCGACTCTGGAGTCCCCAGGGGTCAGGCCCAGACGGTGTGAGCTGTGGGGTCACATTAACCTCTTAGTGCCCTCGGACTTGTCTGAGATGGTATCACAGAGCGGCCTCAGCCAGAGAACAGCAGCCCTTACCACCCTTGGATCAGATTCCCTTTAGATCCTTGGAGCTTGGGATGCAGCCCCTTGGGGGTGAGCAGAGGTCCTGGTTATTTGAAAGACGATGAAACCCTCCTCTTTCCCCGTCCCAAATGTCCTCCCCTCATTGACTGCCAGAATTCTTTCCTTTAGGTTTAGCACTAACCTCTTTTGTGTCCTCTTCTAAAATACAGATTGCCCTGGAAGCTGGAAAGAAAGTCAACAAACATTTATTAAGCACGTGCTATGTGCCACTCTTCTAGATGCTGTGAACGAAATAGAATTTCCACTCTCAAGATACATTCAGGCATGGAGCGAAAGGAGAAGGATAAGAAACAGGCGAACAGTTACGTCCAGGTGTTGTTAAATGCTGGGTAGAGGATGCATCAAGAAACTCATGAGAGACTTTAAAACAGGCAAAAAAGAGAGCTGGATGTTCTGTCTGGAGCACCCATCAAGCTGTCTGATTCCATAAGGGCTTGCACCTTTCATTACTTTTATGTCCAAATAATTCTTGTTCACAGAAATGCAGGTGAATTTTGTTAGGGTAAAATGCAATTGATCATTGTCCTGTGGATATTGAACAATTTTGCAATCTACTTATAAATTCATTTCAGCATTCCTGATTGCCAATATATGTGTGTCTTTGAATTCTCTTTTGAATTGGCTGTAACATTGAACAGGTCCTCCCATTAATTAATGACTAAAATAAAATCTTTGACATGTTCATTTTATATTTATATCAGAATTATGATTTTATATTAAAAATTATCCTTTTGGCCAGGCGAGGTGGCTCATGCCTGTAATCCCAGCATGTTGGGAGGCTGAGGTGGGCAGATCACGAGGTCAGAAGTTCAAGACCAGCCTGGCCAACATGGTGAAACCCCGTCTCTACTAAAAATACAAAAATTAGCCAGACGTCGTGGCACGTGCCTGTAATCCCAGCTACTCAGGAGACTGAGGAAGGAGAATTGCTTGAACCCAATAGGCGGAGGTTGCAGTGAGCTGAGATCACACCATTGCACTCCAGCCTGGGTAACAGAGTGAGACTCCGTCTCAAAAAAAAAAAAAAAAAAAAAAAAAACCAAAAAACCCTTTTAACAGTGATCAAGAGTGATTGGGGCTCTCCTAGGCAGGGTGGTTAGGGAGGGCCTCTGTGAGGAGCTGACACTGAGTTCAAAAGGAGAAAGACAAGCACTATCAAAGCTGCAGATGGCAGCATTGCAGATGAAAGACATAACCGGTGCAAAGGCTCTGAGGCAGAGAGGAATATAGTCTGTTGCAGGGACAGCAAGGCCAGTGTGGCAGGGGTAAGGTTATGGGAAGGTTCAGACCATATCACACAGGGCTGGAGTGCCAGGGAAAGGAGTTTGGATTTTCTTCTGTGATGGAGTAACTGGTGTGTTTTTGTTTGTTGTTGTTGTTGTTGTTGTTTTGAGACAGGGTCCAGCCCTGTCACCCAGGTTGGAGTCCAGTGGCACAATCTTGGCTTACTGCAGCCTTAACCTCTTGGGCTCAAGCAATCCCTGCCTCAACCTCCCAAGTAGCTGGGACTACAGGTATGCACCACCACACTTGGCTAATTTTTGTACTTTTTGTAGAGACAGGATCTTGACATGTTGCCCAGGCTGGTCTCGAGCTCTCGAGCTCAAGAGATCCTTCAGCCTTGGCCTCCCAAAATGCTGAGATTATAGGTGTGAGCCACTGTGCCCTGCCTGGAGTGTTTTAAACAGGGGAGTGGCATGGTCTTGAGGGCCCTTCAAAGACTATCGCTTTGGCTGCTGTGTGGAGAATGGACGGGAGGCCAAGGGAAGAATTGGAAGTCCAGGGAGAAGGCCAGGGCAGGGAGGGTAAGATGATGGTGGCTGGACCAGGGAAGTGGAGATTGCAAAAGGTGGTAGAATTCAAGATTCAGGATGTGTTTCGGGGTAAAACAGACGAGCCCTGCTGGCTGGCTAGTGGGTGTGTGGGGTGTCAGGGTGGAGAGAGAGGATGCAGGGATGCAACAGGAGGTCACCAAGGCCATAGAGGAGCCAGGTTACTAGATGCTTGGTTTCCCTTGGAGGCAAGGGCTTTGAAGTAGGGGCTGCTAGCTTCCCACTTGCACCCCATTTTGCAGACCAGGGAGGTAAGGCTCAGGTGGGCTGAGTGACTTGCCCAAGGTCCTCTTTGGGGCAGAAGTCCTGCACTCTACACCACTGGAACCCTCCCATCATTTCTTCCATCACCAACCTCTCTGAGTGCACATCATTTTAGAGAGGAGGAAACAGAGGTAAGGCCAGAGCTGGAGCCCACACCAGCCCCGCCCTGCCTGCTGCCCTCCTGGCCTGCCTGGGAGAAAGTGCTCCCTTGATGGGGCTCAGCACCAGGTACTACATAGCCCTGTCTCCTGGGTTTGCGTGGATGATCAGCGGTCCTCCCTTGACACCTTTCATGTGACAGCCTCCTGGCCTGGAGGAAGCCTTGCACCCCTAGGTCCCTGAGACCAAAATTGGGAAGGGAGGCCACTATTTCTGTTTACGTCCTGTTTCCATCTTATCAGCAGCCCAGACACGAAAGAAGAGCCCTGTGGGACAGGCCTCACCCATTCCCTGCTCTGGGCATTTGTCCAGCTTGGGAGAAAAAAGTCCCCTGAGTGGAGCCTGAAAAGCCCACAAGCAGCTGGGGAAGCCCCGAAGTGGCTCTTCCTGTGCTTTGCCCTATTTTGCACAGATGAAGTCAGATGGCCAAATGAGGACCTAGTGTTTGTCCACCCAAGGTGCCTGAAAGGGATAATTCCTAGCATTCCTGGGACTTCGGCACACATCACCAGCCCTGCCAGGGACACGTGTGGCAGGAAGCTGAGTATTAGAGAATATTTCCTTTCCATCCATTATCTCACTTAATGTTCATCACAGCACCATAAACACAGGTCATCATTTCATTACCCCCATTTTACAGGAAAGTGAGAATCAGAGAGACCCCATGAATTGCCCAGAGTCACACAGCTGATAAATGGAACTTGATTTCTCTGGCTCAAAACTCCTTGAGGCCAGGTATGGTGGCTCACACCTGTGATCCTAACACTTTGGGAGGCTGGGGTGGGAGGATCGTTTGAGCCCAGGAGGTCAAGGCTGCAGTGAGCTGTGATCATGCCACCTCACTCCAGCCTGGGCAACAGAGTGAGATGCTGTCTCAAGAACAAAACAAAACAAAACAAAACCCCTTCTTGAAAACTGTGTGCCTAGCATTGTGCCGAGCACTTTCTTTATATTGTCTCCTTAAAAAAAAAAAAAAAAAAGGCCATGAGGGCCAGGCACAATGGCTCACACCTGTAATCCCAAGTGTGACTTTGGGAGGCCTAGGCGGGCGGATCACCTGAAGTCAGGAGTTCGAGACCAACCTGAACAACATGGTGAAACCCCTGTCTCTACTAAAAATACAAAAAATTAGCTGGGCATGGTGGCAGATGCCTGTAATCCCAGCTACTCAGAAGGCTGAGGCAGGAAAATCGCTTGAACCCAGGAGGCAGAGGTTGCAGTGAGCTGAGATTGTGCCACTGCACTGCAGCCTGGGCTTGACAGAGCGAGACTTCATCTCAAAAAAAAAAAAAAGAAAAAAAAAAAGAAAAGCCACGAGAGCTTGCCAATTCACATGGCAGGATGGACTTTGAGTTGCTGTTTTTAGTCCTGTTTTCATTATCGAGGAGATTTAAAAGAAAGGGTAGGATTTTCCCACTAAGGCAGTCCAAGTAGCATGGCCAAGCTTTTGTTGTTCAGGCTCTGGTTTCCTTGGCTGAGGGTGGAGGGCAGAAGCCACTGGAATCCAGGAGCGAATGCCTGTCAAGGTCCTGGTTTGGATATCTTGACCAGTGAGGGGAAAAGCCAGGCCAGCCCCAGGAAAATGGGGGAATCTGAAGGTGAAGTGGATGAGGCAGGTAACAGGATGGGGTGGGGAAAGTTTGGTCCCTCGGGAGCCGGAGCCAGAGACCCCAAGGTCCACCCTTGGCATGGAGGGAGACAGACGGCTCAATTTCTTGGTTATGAGTAGATCACGTGGACAGTGAGCATTTCAGTGACAACCAGAATAGACCAAGGGCCAGGAGCTCACTTCCAAGTTCTCTGGACTGCTTCTCCCCATGCCCCCTAGGTCTTTGGCCATCCTAGAAGGAGAACCCCAGGAATGGACGAGACGACAGCTTACCATCCTGATAGGCAGGGAGTAAAGGGCTATTTTTTTAAAAAAAATTTTTGAGATGGAGTTTCACTCTTGTTGCCCAGGCTGCAGTGCAACAGTACGACCTTGGCTCACTGCAACCTCCACCTTCCAGGTTCAGGTGATTATCCTGCCTCAGCCTCCCGAGTAGCTGGGATTACAGGCGCCCACCACTACGCCCAGATAATTTTTGGGTTTTTTTGGTATTTTTAGTAGAGACAGGGTTTCACCATGTTGGCCAGGCTGGTCTTGAACTCCTGACCTCAGGCGATCCACCTGCCTCAGCCTCCCAAAATGCTGGGATTACAGGTGTGAGCCACCACGCTCCATCGGCCAATTTTAATTCGAGCCCTCATGGCCGAGTGTGTGGACTCTGGGACCACCTGAGTTCAAATCCTGCTTCTGCCATTTGCTAGCTCTGTGACCTCAGGGTAGTTACTTAGCCTCTCAGTTCCCCAGTTCCCCCGTCTGTAAAATGGGCTTAGTACTGGTATCTATCTTAGAGGATTGTTGAGAAGATCAAATAAGTTAATACACGCTGAGCACTTAGAATGCCTGGAACAGAGTAAAAGCTTTATGTGTTAGTGCCACAAAATAAAACAATGTGACTTTTTTTTTTTTTGAGACAAGCTCTTACTCTGTCACCCAGGCTGGAGTGCAGTGGTGCAAACACAACTAACTCCAGCCTCGACTTCCTGGGCTCAAATGATCCTTCCACCTCAGCCTAACGAGTAGGTAGCACTACAGCCACATGCCACCACTCCTAGCTAATTTTTGCAAAAAAAAAAAAAAATTTCTGTAGAGATGGGGTCTCAATATATTGCCTAGTCTGGACTTGAACTCCTGTTCTTAAGCATACCTCCCACCTCAGCCTCCCAAAGTGCTGGGATTATAGGCATGAGCCACTGAGCCCAGCCCAGTGAGATAGTTCTTGTGCCTGGTGAATACTATGGGGCCAGTTTGACCTGCCAATCTGACTTTGTGGAGAGAATCTCTAGCCTGCCCTCTCCACAACCACAGTGCAGCCTGACTGCCTCACCTGAGTCAGCCGTGACCAGCTCTGCAATCTCTTCCCCCACCTTCATCTCCCACCTCCATTTTTTCTGGTTTTCCCATACAAAACGTACTCCCTCCGCAGGGCCTTTGCACTGGCCATTTCCTCTGTCTAGAGCCATCTTTTTCAAATGACTCTTCCTCAGCACATGGCTAAAGCAGCCCCCACCTCTCCTCCCGCTCACTTGCTATCTGGCCCCCTATATGAGATCCAAAGTCACTGTGCTCATTGGCTGGCTTATCTGTTTTTTGTTTTTGTTTTTGTTTTTTTTTAAATGTTGAAAAGATACATATATATATATGTATCTAAATATATATATATTTAGAATTAGGCAGCTGGACTCAGTTTAGATGATCCCAATTTTGTTGGCAACATCCAAAGCGTCGTAATCAGGAGCCAGTCGAACATACGCCTTTTTCTCTCTGAATCAGGGTGTTGACCTTGGCCACATCAATGTCACAGAGCTTCTTCACAGCCTGTTTAATCTGGTGCTTGTTGGCTTTAACATCCACAATGAACACAAGTGTGTTGTTGTCTTCTATCTTCTTCATGGCAGACTCAGTGGTCAGCGGAAACTTGATGATAGCATAGTGGTCAAGCTTGTTTCTCCTGGGGGCGCTCTTCCGAGGATATTTGGGCTGCCTCCGGAGTCGCAGTGTCTTGGGCCGCCGGAAGGTGGGTGACGTGCGGATCTTCTTTTTTTTGTGGCTGTGGACACCTTTCAACACTGCCTTCTTGGCCTTTAAAGCCTTCGCTTTGGCTTCAGCTTTAGGAGGGGCAGGAGCTTCCTTCTTCGCTTTCGGCGCCATCTTGTGAAAAGCCTGGCTTATCTGTTGATCGTGTTTCTCCCCGACTAGGCTCTGCGCTCTGCGAAGGCAGGGACCTTGGCCATCTAGTTCACCAGGGTATTCCTGGCAGGTAGGGCATTCCTGTCACATAATAAGAGCTTGGTAAATAAATAGTACATGAGTGGGTGAACGGACAAAGGAATGCATGGTTGGATGGATGGATGGATGGACGGACGGACGGACGAACGGACAGACGACTGAGACAATTCTCTGGGCTCTTCAAGTCAACTTTTTGTGCCTCTCCAGGTGGAGCTTAAGAAGCCTGGGGCTCCCCCCGCTGGGAAGGCCATTCATGACCCAGGAGTCTTCATCTCTGAGTCCTGTGCCCAGCCCTCCCCATTGGGATAACAGCCCTTTTGCCTGCCTGGGCTCGGGGACCTCCAGACCCTCTGGAAGGTCCATCTGCTCTGTCTTTTGGGGCTAAAAGGTTTCTGTGTTTTCCTTAGAGCTGCACCAGAGCAGAGCTTTCTCAGGGTGGGCTGCATCCTCAGTGTGGGGTGTGGGATGCAGTGTCTGAGGTCGAGGCCTCTGGATGGTCTCCTGATGTGCTTCCTATGGCCATATCAGTGGCGACAGGTGGAAATGCTGCTGTTCCCCTTGGTAAGCGGGGCTGCAATGAGCCTCCCATAGTCCCCATGACCATCCCGGCCCGTCCCCTCTCCGGGATTCCCCACAACCCCAAAAACTCCTGGGCACCCAGCACTAAGGGTATTATCTGCTCTCATTGGCATGTGCCCTACCAGCCATCTTTTGAACACTTCCGCCAGCCATCTTTTGAACATTTCTGCCAGACTAAGATCATGTCTTTCCTGTTCAATCTCATACTCCAGTCCTCTTGGGAGCCTCTTTTTATTCAATCCAACCCGCATTCTGAATGCACCTCACATCCCTCTCCCTCCCCACCCTGTGTGGCCCCCTTAGTCTTCGGGTGCCAAGCCTCCTGATTCTCCTTTGGGAAACCCCTCCATGGCCACTCTCGTCCCAGCAGGTAAGGTGAGGCTGACTCTCCTCTCCTGTCATGCTGGGAACGGTCAGACGACTCACGTCTGACTAGTCAGCCATTCCGCCCATCTTGCCACAACGCTGATTGGTTCAGAAATGAGTGCAGAATTCTAGTTGGTCCCGTGGGAGTCCGGTTTGGGGGAACGCTTGTAATAGAGAAGCTGGATGCGGGGTCAGGTGGCTGAGCTGGTGGTGGCTGTCTTTGCTATGCCATCCAGAACCTACTTGAGAAGGAAAGCTGGAAAATATACAATGTGAGCTCTCTGATGACATTGACATCATTGGAACACCTGCGTCTAGCTATCCCTCAATTTATCTCTTTTGGTCTTGTCAGTTTCATGAGTCACTGCCCTTTTCCACTTATGCCAGTTTAATGTGAACCTCTGTCACATGTAACCCAAAGACAAATACAGCCTGGACCTGCACCCGCCCACACAGTAGTCACTCACTGGCTCTTGAGCTTTTGAAATGTGGCCAGTCCAGACCAGGTGTAGTGGCTCACACCTGTAATCCTACCACTTTGGGAAGCCAAGGCAGGCAGATCACTTGAGGTCAGGAGTTCGAGACCAGCTTGGCCAACATGACAAAACCCCATCTCCACTAAAAATACAAAAATTAGCTGGGCACGGTGGTGTGCACCTGTAATCCCAGCTACTCAGGAGGGTGAGGCAGAAGAATCGCTTGAACCCGGAAGGAAGAGTTTTCAGTGAGCTTAGATCACACCCCTAGACTCCAGCCTGGGCGATACAGCAAGACTCTGTCTCAAAAAAAAGTAAATAAAATAAAATAAAATAAAATAAAAAAAGAAATGTGGCCAGTCTGAATTGAGAGGGATCGTAAGTGTAAAACACAAAGTAGACTTCAAAGACAGTATAAAAACAAAAATGTAAGCTATTTTATTATTAATTTTCAATGTGATTATACTTTGGCCATGTTGGGTTGAATAAAAATATATTATTAAAATTAATGTCCACTGTTTCTATTTACTTTTTCAACGCTGCTACTAGAAAAATTTAATTTCTGGCCGGATGTGGTGGCTCATGCCTGTAACCCTAGCACTTTGGGAGGCTGACGCAGGTGGATCACTTGAGGTCAGGAGTTCAAGACCAGCCTGGCCAACACGGTGAAACCCCATCTCTACCAAAAATACAAAAAAATTAGCCGAGCGTGGTAGTGCGCGCTTGTAATCCCAGCTACTCGGGAAGCAGAGACAGGAGAATCTCTTGAACCCGGGAGGTGGAGACTGCAGCGAGCCGAGGTCATACCACAAGATCAAGATTGCAGTGGTGCAATCTTGGCTCGCTGCAGCCTCAAACTCCTGGGCTCAAGAGATTCTGCTGCCTCACCTTCGTGAGTAGCTGGGGCTACAGGTGTTTGGCCACCATGTCCCGCTAATTAAAACAACAACAACGACAACTTTTTTTTTTTTTTCTTGTAGAGACAAGGTCTACGTTGCCCAGGCTGGTCTTAAACTCCTGGCCTCAAGCAATGCTCCTGCCTTGGCTTCCCAAAGTGTTGAGATTACAAGCATGAGCCACTGCTCCTGGCCCTGTGTGCATTGTGAGAGCCCAGAGCCCGTACAGTCATGTCTCCAGCCTTCCAGAGTCAGAGCCAGTCCCTAAACTGCTTGGACCCAGTGTTGCAGGCCATATCCAGGACGCAAACCCATCCAAGTGGGGCTTCCAAGGAGGGAAATGGGAACCACAACCCTGGGGAGGGGCAGGAACCGGTAGCTGCAGCCCTTTTCCACCTGTGTGGAGCCACTCAGAGTTTCGACATTTCCTCTGGAAATTCTTTTATCTTCAAAGAGCTCCCCGTTTCCCTCTGGATTTTGATATGCCTAACGCTGTTTTCTCTAGGACTGCTTGTTGCAGTCTTTCTCTATGGTTGCTGGGACTCAGATCCTAGAAGACCAACCTATGTCCTTTGTCCTGGGGACCTTAACAGAGGGTGTGCCAGCAGGGGCACAGGTGGGTCTGCCCAGGGGAGGTGCCTGGACAGGCAACAGGTGGACTCTCAGAGTCCCAGGAGGTCATCACAGGGTGGTACAAGTCAGGTGCCCTGTTCCCCAGCCAGAGACACGTTGTGTGTTGGGTGGGGGAACTGGGGGAGTCATGTTTCCCAAAATGCACTGCTTTTGCAATGTGAAAGGAAAAAGAGCCATGAAAATTACTTTTCATTCTAAAAAAAGAACATTACTGATGCCTCCTTTGTTCTCCAAAGGTTTCAGCAGATATATAGAGCAAGTTTCTTCGTTTATCAAGTTCCTCATAAAAATGACGAAGTCTGATGCAATATTTTTCTAAGTCAGGTGGTCTGAAAAAGGTTCTGAGTTGCTGAAGGAGCCCAACGCCATCACCTGCCCTGGGCTCTCCTCTGGTCCCTTCCCCGGGGAGCCTTTCCTGACCTCCAGCCTGGGTCAGCTCCCCTGTCTGCACCAGAACCCTTGGCATGGTGTGTGTGTGTGTGTGTGTGTGTGTGTGTGTGTGTGTGTGTGTGTGAGTGAAAGAGAGACAAACAGAGAGAGAGAGAGAGAGAGAGAGAGAGAGAGGAGAGTCTTAGGCTATATGTGTCCCCACCAGAACCCACACTCGTGTGGGCTGGGACTCTTCAATCTCCACAGATTTCAGTGCCTGCTACCTTGTAGGAGCTTTTTTTGTTTTTGAGACAGGGTCTTGCTCTGTCACCCAGGCTGGAGTGCAGTGGCTGTATAATGGCTCAATGCAGCCTCGACCTTCTAGGCTCAAATGATCCTCCCACCTCAGCCTCCCGAGTAGCTGGGACTTCAGGCATACACCACCACGCCTGGATAACTTTTGTATTTTTTGTAGAGACAGGGTCTCACTATGTTGCCCAGGCTGGTCTCGAATTTCTGGGCTCAAGTGATCCTCCTGCCTTGGCCTCCAAAACTGCTGGGATTACAGTCACTGAGGCCAGCCTCCTTGTAGGAAGTATTTATTAATTGAAAGAATAATTGAATAAATATCCCAATAAATCCCCAATTCAGGATATTTCCCCCATATATTCATAGCACCCCAACTAGGGCCCTCAGTACTTGTGCTCAAGTCCTCAAGATTACATTTTGGGGATCCAGTTCTCTCCTGGTTAATGTCTGACTATGGAAGAGAAAGGTGTTCCTCTCTCCACCTACCCAGCTCTTCAATTGACCTCTTGGCCATCAGATTGAGTGGCCACCCTGTGCCAGCCCCAGAGACCCCACGTGGGTCTGGGGGCAGGACTGTGTGTTTTCATGAAGTTCCTAGTTGTCTCTGGAGTGTTCAGGAACCACATTTACAGGTGAGACAAATGGAGCCACGACTGAATGTTAAGGTCCGCATCCTCTGAGAACTGTTGGGAGAAAACTGAGGTAAGGGATTTGGAAACGTTCAGAGAAAATGAAGAGGGTCTGGAGTGAGGGTGAGTGCAGATTCTCAGGAACAGATGGTCCCTTTCAAGCTATGTGTGCACACCTCAGGAGGCAGGAGTGGTGAACTCTGAGGTTCTTCATCAGATCTCTTCAAGGCACTGGTGCCATGTGGGTGGGAGAGGCGAGGACAGGAAGCCCTGGAATTCTGCTAGCTTGGCTGGGCGCGGTGGCTCCTGCCTGTAATCCCAGCACTTTGGGAGGCCAAGGCGGGCAGATCAGCCGAGGTCAGGAGTTCAAGATTAGCTTAACCAACATGGGGAAACCCTGTCTCTACCAAAGATACAAAAAATTAGCTGGGCATGGTGGCATGCACCTGTAATCCCACCTACTCAGGAGGCTTAGGCAGGAGAATGGCTTGAACCCAGGAAGCGGAGGTTGCAGTGAGCCGAAATCGCGCCATTGCACTCCAGCCTGGGCAACAAGAGTGAAACTCCATCTCAAAAAAAAAAAAAAAAATTCTGCTAGCTTACAGGCAGATCACCTGAGGTTAGGAGTTCAAGACCAGCTTGGCCAACATGGTGAAACCTCGTCTCCATGAACAAATACAAAGATTAGCTGGGCATGGTGGCACATGTCTGTAGTCCCAGTTACTCGGGAGGCTGAAGCAGGAGGATCGCTTGAGCCCTGGAGGTGGAGGTTGCAGTGAGCCGAAATCATGCCGCTGCACTCCGGCCTGGGCGACAGAGTAAAACTCTTTCTCAAAAATAAATACATAAAATAAAAAATTCTGCTGCCTTGGAATCTTGGGCAAAAGGGCAAGGGCATTGAGAGAGGGGCCCAGCTTTGGCTGGTGGACAGGTGGCATCTGGTTGGCACAATAGTGTGCCTAGGAGACCACAACTAGGGCTTGATTGGATAGAAGAGGACAGGACTTTGGCGGTGATGGCTTGGCCACGAGATGGATGTGGGGTCTCTAAGGGGTGCGCTCTGACAGAGGGTATGAGGGGAGGCTGGTGGGGATGGGCGTGTGCCAGCGTCTATGGGTGTGTAGAAGTGTGTGTTTGTGTCTCTGAAAGTGAGAACACGTGTGAGTGTCTGAAGTGTGTTTTTGTACATTGCACATGTGTAAAATTAAGTGTGTGCAAATGTATATTTTGGTTCAGAAATTATCTATGGGGATGAGGGCACTGGGCTGGGTGTGTGTATGTGTGTGTGGGTATTTTCATGCAGCTGGGTTAGTCACTGTGGGGTTTTGTGTGTATGTGTGTGTGTATGTGGGTGCATATGTGTATATATGTATGTATATATGTATGTGTGTGTGTAATGTGTGTATGTGTGTATATATGTGTGTATGTGTGTATGTCTGTGTATGTGCGTGTATATGTGTGTATGCAGGCATGTATATGTGTGTGTATGTGTGCATATGTGTATGTGTGTGTATGCATGTACATGTATATGCATGTATGTGTGCATATGTGTATGTGTGTGTATGTGTGTATATGTGTATGCGTGCGTGCGTGTATGTGTGTATATGTGTGTGCATGTATGTGTGCGTATGTGTGCATATGTGTGTATGCGTGTGTATGCGTGCGTATGCGTGCGTATGCGTGTATATGTGTATGCATGTATGTGTGTGTGGTCGGGATGAGGAGCTGATGTGGTTGGGACTGAGCTGATCAGAGCTGTATCCCTGGTAGACTTGTGGAAAGTTCTAGACTTGGGGGCAGAAGAGCCATATTCAAATCCCACCTTTGCCACTTTTCAGCACATGGCCTCAATGGTTTCTCCCCCTCTCCATGCCTCAGTTTCCTCATCTATAAAATGGGCATCATTACCCTTACGATCTCCTGGGGCTGACCGGGACGCCAAAAACCCTGGTGGCTCAGTTCACCCTGGAGAAAGGGAATGAGAAGGGGGCTCCTGCTCTTCCGTGCTCTTGGAATTTCTTACCGTGAGCATGTGTTATTTTTACAATAAAAAAGAAGCTGGAAAAAGGTGTCGGTGTCCCAGAACCCCTGGACACATTTCTCAGCCCAGCTGGGGAGATGCCTGTGGTTCTGAAGAGAGAGGACCACAGTCAGGGCTTGAGGTTGTTTGCCAGGGGATAGGGTGTGAGGCTAGGTAGGTTCTGGATGGCCTCCCCCTCCCTAGGAGCAGGCTCTGAATGTCACTGCCTAACTTTGAGAAGATAGAGATGCTGCTTCCAAGAGGCCTCTCGGCTTCTATACCTGACCAAGGAGAATGGAATCCCACCCAGTGCCTGGACAAACAGGACAAAATCACCTGCAGAAACAGCTCCTACCAGACATGAGATTCAATCCAATGGAAACTTGGCAATGTCAGTTTCTTTTTCTTTTTATTTATTGACTTTTAATTCTCCCATGTCCCCGATGAATCACAAAACGCTGGCATCAGAGATTTCCTCTGATTACCTTGCCTCCAGGGAGGGAGGCAAAGGCTTTCACTTTCCTTTTTTGTACCTTTCATAATAAGGTTTGAATTTTCCAACCTTGTGTACCTCTTTTCCCTGTTTCTGCCCCCACTTCCTCCTCCTGCAGGCATTAGGTCTCCGACCAGAGATCCTGCCTTTTGGGGGTTTTCTTCTTGGAATCTCAGTGTATTAAAAGGAAACCAAAACTGCAGTCAATGTTATATAATTTTTTAAAAATACCAAAGTGCTGGATTTCAATACTTTTCTATTTTTTACAGTCCATGTATATATAAATATATATGTATATATGTGTGTGTATATATATCCCCCCCCACAGGGATTACATTTGCATAATTTGACTTTCAAAAGGTGCAAAGTAAGAATAAACAGATAAAAACTTTCCTTCCACCCCTGACTCCTGCTTCCTTCCCCAGAGGCAAGCCCTGTGGTGCTGGTTCCTCATGTAGCCCTCCAGGAAATTTTCTGCATATACAAGCTGATGTATACAGGCATTCCCACCTCCCCACACCCTTCTCCTTAAACTATCATCTTCTGTGCATACTGGCCTTGTTCTTTTTCCTCCTCCACTTAACAGTGTATCTTGGTGGCTGTTTGCAAGAGCACAGGAATGCCCATAAAATCTGTCATTTTACAGAAGGGGAAACTGAGGCCCAGAGACGTCTAGAACCCGGTCTTGAATTCAGGGCTCCTTCTTCAAGTCAAAGGTGAAATCGGTAGGGATAAACTTTTCCTGCTCAGATACATTGTTTTACAAGGCTCCTTCATTGAGTGAAATGGAACTTAGGCCAAGATTTGTTTGTTTGTCTTAGGTGCCTTGGATTCTCAGAAGGGAGACAGGAAACTAGCTCCCTCAGAGACAGCTCCCTCAGAGATGGCTCCCTCAGAGATGGCTGCCTTCCAGCCCAAAGAGGGGTCTGGTCTGTGGAGCTCCCTCCAGCTCTGCCACAATAACTGTGTGGCCTCGGGTGGGTTGCCTCCCCTCTCTATATCTCCCCAGCTGGAATTTGTTGCTCTCTCTTCTGGGTTCCCACAACATGATTTATAACCATTTCTACCGACTCCCCAGCTTCCTCTTCTCATCCTTAAATTATCTTTACTTAATTGAGCATTTACGATGTTCCGGGGCTGTGTCCAGCACTTTTCATGTGTTGAAGTCTCAAAACAATACTGAGAGGTAGGGGGAATATTTTTTTTTTTTTTTTTATGAATAAGGAAACCGAGGCTGGCTCATGCCTGTAATTCCAGCACTTTGGGAGGCTGATCACTTGAAGTCAAGAATTTGAGACCGGCCTAGGCAACATGGTGAGATCTTGTCTCTAAAAACAAAACAAAACAAAACAAAAAACACACACACACACACACAAAATCCTGAGGCTTAAAGAGGTAAAAGAGCTTCCCTTCTTCCCTTATATCACACAGTTAGTGTTGAAGGCAGAAATCATACCAGGCCAGCTCTGCCAACTGCAGAGTTCCTAATGTAACCCATTGCTCCCTTGCACCTAGATATTAGAGTGTGAGCTTAGGCATCCCAAAAAGGCTGGGCCCAGAGAAGGAAGGCAGATTGCCCAAAGACACACAGCTACTGGGGCTGAGTGGGAAGTGGAACATTTCTTAGGCTTTTTGGATATTTATCATGTGCTGGATGCTGGTGACATGGAGATGAATAGAACACCTTCTGTTTGCTCCCAAGTTGCTCAGGGGATCTTCTCATCTGTACAATGGTCGGAGTCAGGTGTTGGCCAGTACCTACCTGGCTTAGACCACTGGTCCCTCCAGAGTATTGAGCAACAGCTAGGCACCAGGCACTATGCAGTTTGCACGTGTATTCTTCATAGCGACCTAAGAAAACAGGTGCCCTTGTCCCATTTTACAGATGAGGAAACCGAAGCGTGGAGAGGCGAAGAAGCAGCAGCCCTGGCACCAGAGCTCTGGTCTGGCCCAGCCTAGTCCTAGCTATCCCACAGCTCTATCTCCTTGGCTTGAGAACTGCAGGGCACTGTGAATGAGTATGGGGGAAGGTAGTGTATAAATAATACTTCCGATTATTATGATCAGTGGGGTATTGGCACTGGAGGGTCATCTTCAGGTCTGGGTGGGAAGAGTAGATGTTTGGACAGAGGCCCTTTCCTGGCCTTTCATCATTCGAAACAGAGCAGGCAAACTCCTTCCTCAGACAGGAAGGTGACTCAGATGTTCCTTTAGGAAAGTCCAAGTCCAGCCTAGGATCCCAGAAAGTCCCACTGGCCCTCCCAGCAGCTCCTTGGTTTCTCTCCACCGCGTGGTCTGAGAGGAAAGTTCCCAGGTGATTTCTCTGGCAGGAAGACATAGTGCTTTCAGCAGCTGAGGAACAATCAGAAAAAAATTTTTAAAAATCTCAATCCTGGGATCCCTAGATATGGGGAAACTGAGGCCACAGAGAGGCAGGGGTTTAGCCAAAGTCCCACAGAAAGTCAGAGGTGGAGGCCAGTCCTATCTGGAATACAGAATGGCACTGACCAAGGCTGCTGTGTGCTGGAAGCTGAGGACACTGTGATGGGCCAAGCCCAGGGAAGTGCTCCTGGCTCAGCAGGGGGCGAGGCCCTGGCTGGGCAAAGGCTGCATGACATGTCCACTCTGTGCTGGAGGGAAGTGGCTGCCCAGTGGCCCAGAGGAGGACACCATGAAATTCTGTCTGGTGTGTGTGCACGTGCTGGGGACGTATCAGGGCTCTCAGATTGGGGTCTGGAAAAATGCATTTTGCCACGTGGAGAAGGGAGGAAGGGCATTCCTGTAGGAGGGAACAGCATGAGCAGAGGTGGGCGCTTTGCTCAGGGACTGTGAGGAGCAGTGGAATGTATGAGTTGAGAACATGGATGTTGGAATCACACTACTTAAGTTTGAATCCTGGTTCCATCACCTACACCTGTGCACCTTGGTAAGCATTCTAACCTCTTGGTGCCTCAGTTTCCTTCCCTGCTTTTGTTTGTTTTTCAGATGGAGTCTCACTCAGTCACCCAGGTTGGAGTGCAGTGGCGCAGTCTCGGCTCACTGCAACCTCCACCTCCCAGGCTCAAGCAATTCTCGTGCGTCAGCCTCTCGAGTAGCTGAGGCTACAGGCATGCACCACCATGCCCTGTTAAATTTTTTGTATGTTTTGTAGAGACAGGGTTTCACCATATTGACCAGGCTGGTCTTGAACTCCTGACCTCAAGCAATCCACCAGCCTTGGTCTCCCAAAGTGCTGGGATTACAGGCATGAGCCACTGCACCCAGCCTCAGTTTCCTTCTCTGTAAAATGGAGAGAAAACTAGTACCTACCTCAAAAGATTTTTGTGATAAATAAATTAATCCACATAAAAGGCCTAAAAAGAGATAGGCACATAGTTATTACTTGCTATTTCGAACACTGTATTCGAGTTCAGCGTGGTCTGGAACTAGATCTGGATTCTCCTTCCGTGCCCTTACCTCTGTGCTCAGTTCCATCTTGCTATTTTGGGGCTCCAAGAAACCCTTCTCATAACCTCACCCACTGTTGAAGACTCCATCTCAAAAAAAAAAAAAAAGAAAGAAAGAAAGAAAGAAAAGGGAAAAGTCAAACCAAAGAGTGGAAAAAAATCATTTCATTTCATTTTCTTTTTTTGTAGACAGGGTCTTGCTATGTTGCTCAGGGTGGTCTTGAACTCCTGGCCTCACACGATTCTTTCACCTCAGCCTCCCAAAGGGATTACAGGCACGAGCCACTGCGACTGGCTTGGAAAAAATAATTTCTTATCCAGAAAAAAAAAAATTCTACAAAAATCAATAAGAAAACAACAGACTACTTAAGGGGAAAAAAGGGCAAAAATACTTGAATCAGCATTTCACAAAGAGGATTCCCAAACAGCCAAAAACCAAAAGAGAAAAACTTAAAATAGTGTTTACTTTCACAACCGTAATAAGGAACCACTACACACCCAGCAGAATGGCCGAACAGTTGCCAAATGTCAGCAAGGAAGTAGAGTACCTTAGTCCATTTCATGCTGCCATAACAAAATACCCAAGACTTGGCAATTTACAAAGATCAGAGATTTATTTCACACAGTTCTGGAGACAGGGAAGTCCAAGGTCAAGGAAATTGCATCTGACCAGGGCCTTCTTGCTGCATCATCCCATCACGGAAAGCGAAAGGGCAAGAGTGCTCATGTGAGAGAAAGGGGAAGCAGGCAGAACGCACCCTTTTATCATAAGCCAGCTCCAGCGATAACTAAATCACTCCTACCATAATGACATTAATCTATTCATGAAGACAGAGCCCTCATGATCTCTAATCACCTCTTAAATGACCCACCTCTCAACACTGTTGCTTTGGGGATTAATTTTCCAAGACATGAACTTTGGGGGACACATTCAAACCATAGCATAAATAAGTAGAAATTTCATATACTGCCAAAGGACATGTAAATTGGTAGCGAACCTGGAAAAGTCTTTGGCAGTATCTGCTAAAGCAGAATATATGCATACTCATGACTCAGATGTTCTACTCCTAGATATACACTCAACATAAATGTATTCATATGGGCTAGGCATGGTGGCTCATGCCTGTAATCTCACCGCTTTGGGAGGCTGAGGCGAAAGCATCCTTTGAAGCTAGGAGTTAGAGATCAGCTTGGGCAACACAGCAAGACCTCATCTCTGCAATTTTTTTTTTTTTTTTAAGTTAGCCTGGTGGCATGTGCCTGTAGTCCTGGCAACTCAGGACTTTGTAATTACAATGAGCTATGATTGCACCACTGCATTCCAGCCTGGGTGAGAGAGCAAGACCCCATCTCTAAAAGACAATGGAAAAGTTTACAGATGTTTACTGTGTGACATAAACAAGAATGTCCACAGTAACAGTATTTATAATAGTTCCACAATGGAAACTACTCAAATATCTATCAACAGTAGAATGAATAAACAAACTGGTTTATTTACATATTTGTGGTTTATGGTTTTGTTTTGTTTTTGTTTTTGTTTTTTGAGATGGAGTCTCGCTTTGTTGCCCTGGCTGGAGTGCAGTGGCATGATCTCGGCTCACTGTAACCTCCGCCTCCCCAGGGTTCAAGCCATTCTCCTGCCTCTGCCTCCCGAGTAGCTGGGACTACAGGTGCGTGCCACTACGCCCGCCTAAGTTTTTGTATTTTTAGTAGAGATGGGGTTTCACCATGTTTGAGGTCAGGATGGTCTCAATCTCCTGACCTTGTGATCCGCCCACCTCAGCCTCCCAAAGTGTTGGGATTACAGGTGTAAGCCACCGTGCCCAACCAGTTGATCTTTTTAAACTATTTTTGTCTTAGTCAGGTCTTTCTATTTTATTTCATTTATTTTCAAGTGTACAATTCAATGATTTTTAGTAAATTTACAGAGTTGTGCAATCATCACCGTAATTCAATTTTAAAACGTTTCATTACTCAAGAAAGATCCCTCATGACTATTAGCAGTCACTCCCTTTTCTAACCAGCGCCAGTCAACTGTTGTTAATCTAATTGCTATCTCTGTAGATTTGCCTTTTCTGGACATTTCAAATAAATTGAATTATCCAATATGTGGCCTTTTATGTGTGGCTACTTTCACTAAGTATAGTGTTTTTGATGTTCATCCATGTTTTAGCATGTACCAGCCCTTCATTCTTTTTAATGGCTGAATAGTATTCCATTATTCATTGCCACACTCTCTTGACTACTGTAGATTTATAGTAAGTATTGAAATTGGGAAATTATATCTTCTAGCTTTGTTACTCTTTTTCAAAATTGTTTTTGCTATTCTAGGCTCTTTGCCTTTTAAAATAAATTTTAGAAATAGCTAGTCATTTTTTGAAAAAAAAAAAAAGCCTGCTTGGATTTTGAGAAGAATTGAATTGGATCTATAGATGAAATTGAGGAGAAATTCCTTATTAATAATGTAATAATGAGTATTCTGATTCATAGAGAATGTCTATTTATTTAGACCTTCTTTAATTTCTCCCAGCAAAGATTTGTAATTTTTAGTGTAATAATATTGCATGTCTGTTAAATTTATTCCGAAGTTTTTTTTTTGAGACAGAGTCTTGCTCTGTCACCCAGGCTGGAGTGCAATGGCACGATCTCAGCTCACTTCAACCTCTGCCTCATGGGTTCAAGCAATGCTTATACCTCTGTCTCCTGAGTAGCTGGGATTACAGGTACGTGCCACCACATGTGGATAATTTTTGTATTTTTAGTAGAGGTGGGGTTTCACCATGTTGGCCAGGCTGGTCTTGAACTCCTGACCTCAGGTGATCCTCCTGCCTTGGCCTCCCAAAGTGCTGGGATTGCCGGCATGAGCCACTGCCCCCGGCCCCAAAGTATTTTATACTTATCGATATTATTGTGAATAGAATTATTTTCCTAATTGTATTTTTGATTGTTCATGAGTAGTATATATAAATACAATTGATTTTTTTTTTTTTGAGACAGAGTCTTGCTCTGTCGCCCAGGCTGGAGTGTGATGGCACAATCTCAGCTCACTGCAAACTCTACCTCTTGAGTTCAAGTAATTCTCCTGCCTCAGCCTCCCGAGTAGCTGGGATTACAGGTGCCCACCACCATGCCTGGCTAATTTTTGTATTTTTAGTATAGATGAGGTTTCACCATATTGGCCAGGATGCTCTTGAACTCCTGACCTTGTGATCCACCGACCTCAGCCTCCCAAAGTGCTGTGATTACAGGCGTGAGCCACCGCGCCCAGCCGCATTGATCTTTTAATATTGTTGTTCTATCCTGCAACCTTGTTCTACGCCTTCGTTGTTTTTTTGTTTGTTTCCTTTTTTCTTTTTTTTTTTTTTTTTTTTTTTGAGACCCTTGTCACCCAGGCTGGAGTGCAGTGGCGCAATCTCGGCTCACTGCAACCTCTGCCTCTGGGGTTAGTTAAAGTGATTCTCTTTCCTCAGCCTCCCGAGTAACTGGGATTACAGGTGCCGTCACCATGCCCGGTTAATTTTTGTATTTTTAGTAGAGACGGGGCTTCACCATGTTGGCTGGGCTGGTCTCGAACTCCTGACCTCAAGTGATTTGCCTGCCTTGGCCTCCCAACGTGCTGGGATTACAGGCATGAGCCACCGCGCCCGGCCTGCCTTCATTGTTTAGTAGGCTTTGATTGTAGTTCTTTTAGGATTTTCTTTGTATAAGATGATATCATCTGTAAATGGGAATAGCTCTTCCTTTCTGACCTGCATGCCTTTTTTGTTGCCTAATTGCCTGGTTAGAACCTCCAATAACATGTTGAATAGAAATGGCCAAAGCAGACATTCTTGTTTTACTCCTGATCTTAGGGGGAAATCACTCAATCTTTTACCACTAAGACTGATGTTAGTGGTTTTTCACAGATGCCTTTTATCAGCTTGAGATCCCTTCTAGTCCTAGTTTTTGAGTTTGTTTTTTTTAAATCATGAAAGGTGTTGGACTTTGTCATTTTTTTTTCTTTTTAATTTTCCTCTTTTTTTTTTTTTTTTTTTTCTTTTTGAGACAGAATCTTGCTCTGTCTCTCAGGCTGGAGTGCAGTGGTACGATCTTGGCTCACTGAAACTTCTGCCTCCCAGGTTCAAGTGATTCTCCTGCCTCAGCCTCCCGAGTAGCTGGGACTACAGGTGCATGCCACCATGCCCAGCTAATTTTTGTAGTTTTAATGCAGATGGGGTTTCTCCATGTTGGCCAGACCGGTCTTGAACTGCTGACCTCAAGCGATCCCCACCCGACTCGGCCTCCCAAAGTGCTGGGATTACAGGCATGAACTGCCATACCCAACCTGTCAATTTTTTTTCTGTGTTTATTGAGGATCATGTGGTTTTTGTCCTTTATTTTACAGATATGGTGTATTGCATTGATTGATTTTTGTATGTTAAACCAACTGTATATTCTTGAGACAAATTCCACTTGGTCTTGGAGGATATTTGTTTTTGGAGAAATTTTGCATTTATATTTATAAGAGACACTGGTTTTAGTTTTCTTTTTGTGTGTATGTGTGATGTCTTTTTCTAGTTTTGGTATCAGCGTAACATTGACCTCACAGAATGAGTTAGAAAGTATTCCTTCCTCTTCTATTTTTGGAAGGTTTTGAGAAAGACTGATGTTAAATCGGGGCCTGGGCTCTTCTTTGTGGGAAACTTTTTGTTTTGTTTTGCTTTGTTTGAGACAGGGTCTCACTCTGTCTGTGCAGTGGTGTGGTCATGGCTCACCATAGCCTTGACCTCCTGGGCTCAGGTGATCACCCGCCTAAGCCTCCCTAGTAGCTAGGACTGCAGGCACATGCCACCACGTCAGGCTAATTTTCGTATTATTTGTAGAGATGAACTTTTGCCATGTTGCCTAGGCTGGTCTTGAAACCCGGGGCTCAAGAGATCCACTTGCCTCAGCTCCCCAAAGTGCTGGGATTACAGGCATGAGCTACCACATCTGGCTGGAAACTTTTTGATTATTAATCCAATCTCTTTACTTGTAAATAGATCTATTCAGATTTTCTAAGTCTTCTTTAGTGAGTTTGTGTCTTTCTGTGAGTGTATACATTTTATCTGCATTATCTAATTTGTTGTCATAGAATTGTTCATAGTATTCCATTATAGTCTTTTTTTCTTTCTGTAATGTGGGTATTAATGCCTCCTCTCTCATTCCTGATTTTTTTTTTTTTTTTTTTTTTTTTGAGACGAAGTTTCACTCTTGTTGCCCAGGCTGGAGTGCAATGGCGGGATCTCGGCTCACCACAACCTCCACCTCCCGGGTTCAAGCGATTCTCCTGCCTCAGCCTCCCGAGTAGCTGGGATTACAGGCATGCGCCACCACGCCCAGTTAATTTTGTATTTTTAGTAGAGACAGCGTTTCTCCATGTTGGTCAGGCTGGTCTTGAACGTCCGACCTCATGTGATCCACCCGCCTCGGCCTCCCAAAGTGCTGGGATTACAGGTGTGAGCCACCACACCTGGCCCTGATTTTGTTAATTTGTGTCTTCTCTCTTTTATTTGTAGTAAGTCTAGCTAAAGGGTGTCAGTTTTGTTGATATTTTCAGAGAACCAACATTTGGTTTCATCAATTTTCCCTATTGTGTTTCCACTCTCTATTTCATTTATTTCGACTTTAATCTAAATGATTTCATTCCTTCAGCTTGCTTTAGGTTTATTTTGCTCTTTTAAAAAATTAATTTCTTAAGGTAGAATGTTGGGTTACTGATTTGAAGTCTTTCTCTTAATATAGACATTTATGAGGAAGCTGTAGCTGTATCCTATAAGTTGTGGTGTGTTGTGTTTTGTCTCAAGTCTCTAATTTTCCTTATGATTTCTTTTTACCCACTGGCTATTTAGGATGTTATAGTTTATTTTTCACATATTTCTGGATTTCTGAAATTTCTTTCTGTTATGTTTTTCAACTGTGGTTGGAAAACATGCTTTGGATGATTTCAATCCTTTAAGATTTATTGAGGCTTGTTTTATGGTTTAACATATGGTATATCCTAAATAATTTTTCATGCACCTTTCAGTAGAATGTGGATTCTGCTTATTGTTGGGTGGAGTGTTTTATAGATGTCTGTAAGATATACATTTTTTTGGAGACAGGATCTTGCTCTGTTGCCCAGGCTCGAGTGTGGAGTGCAGTGGCAAGATCATAGCTCACTGCAGCTTCAACCTCTTGGGCTCAAGCAATCCTCCCACCTCAGCACCCTGAGTAGCTGTGACTAGAGGCACACACCACCACGTCTGGCTAATTTTTAAACTTTTTGCAGAGATAGGGTCTCACTGTATTGTCCAGGTTGGTCTCAAACTCCTGGGCTCAAGCAATCCTCTGGCCTTGACCTCCCAAAGTATTGGGCTTATAGGTGTGAACCACTGAGCCCAGCAGATCTAGTTGTTAACGTTGTTCAAGTCTTCTACTATTAATCTTCTAGCTAGTTCTGTTCATTATTGGGTATTGAGTTCTCCAACAATTATTGTTTCTTTTTTTTTTTTGAGATGAATTCTTGCTCTGTCACCCAGGCTGGAGTGCAGTGGCATGATCTCGGTTCACTGTAACATCTGCCTCCCAGGTTCAAGCAATTCTCCTGCCTCAGCCTCTTGACTAGATGGAATTATAGGCACCCGTGTTAGCCAGGCTGGTCTCAAACTCCTGACCTCAGGTGACCCACCTACCTCAGTGTCCCAAAGTGCTGGGATTACAAGCATGAGCCACCGAGCTGGGCCTATTGTTTCATTTCTATTTGTCCATTCAATGCTGTCAATTTCTGATTCATATATTTTGGGGGTACTCCTGCTAGATGGATATATGTTTATAATTGTTACATCTTCTTTTAACTCAAGTAAACGATTTTGCCTTAAAATCTATTTTGTCTGATATTAGTATAGGTACTCTAGCTCTCTGTTGATATATTTTCATGGCATATCTTTTTCTATCTTTTTTTTTTTTTAAAAAACCAGGCTTAATTCATTTTATTTTTGTTTGTTTGTTTAAAAACCTTATATTGTAGCCACAGTTGGAGCCTGGGTCCTCTATACAGAGACTCTGGTTTGAGTCTTGACAAGATGGTCAGTGAATTCCTAATAGGAAGAGTTGGTGATACTATCTCTTTCCAGATGTTGAGGGTCAGATAGCTATAGGTCTTGGCATCAAATGTGGGCTTGGCAAAGTTGCCTAGGGTGACAGTGCAGCCTCTGGCTGAAGTGTAGCAGCCCTGGATACCACTGTGGAAGCCTCCGGGTCCTTCCACTGTGCCGGAGTCACCTGGTATTTGATCTTTTCTTGGAGAAGAAGCTCTTTTTTATCATGTAACTTTCAATCTATATGTGTTTTTGACAAGAAAGTGTGTCTCCTGTAGACAGAATATAGTTGAATCATGTTTCTTAAGAAATCCATCCTACCAAACTCTGTTTTTAATTGGGGAATTTAATACATTTACATTCAATGTAATTACTGAAAAGATAATACTTACATCTGCCATTTTTCTATTTGTTTTATATGTATATATTATATCTATATTTATAGTCTTTTTTTCTTTTGAGTACATTCATGTGTAATCTTTTTCTTCTGAGTCTTTTTTTGTTCCTCTATGCCTCCATTATTACCTTCTTTTATGTTGAATATAGTATTTTATTTCCTCTGTGTGTATATGGTTTTAAAAATAGTTTTAAACCAGGCTGAGGCATATTTTTAGTTATCTTCTTAGCATTTCCCCTGGGGAGTACAATTAAGAACTTAATTTAAAAGAATCAAATTAGGATTAATGCCAACTTAATTTCAACAGTATAAAAAACCTTTGCCCCAATGTAGCTCCAATGCCTTTCTTCTCCTTGTGTTACTATTTTCATATAACTTACATCTTTGTACATTTCAAACATATCAACATAGTTTTAATGATTGCTTCATGCAGCCATTTTTAAAATCAGATAGAAGAAAAGGTTTACAAACAAAAGTAATTTATACTATCATTTATATTTACCTATATAGTTACCTTTGTTAATGCTCTTTATTTCTTTGTGTGAATTTGACTTACTGTCTAATGTCCTTTCATTTTAGTTTGAAGAATTCTCTTTAGTATTTCTTTTAGACACCGGTCTACCAGTGACAATTTTGCTGTTTGTGTTTATATAGGATATATTTTATTTCTAATTTGCTTTTGAAGGACAATTTTGCTGAATATTAAATTATTGGTTGATAGTCTTTTTTTTTTTTTTTCTCAGCACTTTGAATAGGCAATTCTACTACCTTCTGGAATCCATAATTTCTGGTGAGAAAACGCCTGTTAATCTTTTCTTTTTGGGATGGAGTCTAGCTCTGTTGCCCAGGCTGGAGTGCAGTGGCACGATCTTGGCTCACTATAACCTCCATCTCTCGGGTTCAAGCAATTTTCCTGCCTCAGCCTCCTGAGTAGCTGGGAGTACAGACGTGCACCACCACATCCAGCTAATTTTTGTATTTGTAGTAGAAATGAGACTTCGCCACGTTGCCAGGTTGGTCCAGAGCTCGTGACTTAAGGTGATCTGCCTGCCTTGGCCTCCCAAAGTGCTGAGATTACAAGTGTGAGCCACCATGCCCAGCCAACAGCTATTAATCTTATTGAGGATCCTTTGTCTGTGATGAATGGGTTTTCTCTTGCTGCTCTCAAGATTCTCTCTTTAGCTGTCTTTCTAATGTTTTACAATAATGTGTCTAGGTGATGATCTCTTTGAGTTTATCTTACTTTAAGTTCATTGAGATTCTTTTTTTTTCCCTAACCCAACTTCACACTGATAGATTCTTAAAAGTGAGGATTAATGTTGCTCATTAAGTTAGGAAAGCTTTCAGCCATTGTTTTTTCAAATTTTTTTTTACTGTTTTCTCTTTTCTCCTTCTGGGACTCTCACTACACATATATTGGTGTGTTTGATAGCATAACACAGGTCTCTGAGGCTCTGTTCACATTTTTCATTCCCTGCCCTCAACCATTTTATAGACTGGATAATCTTTCTTTCTCTCTTTCTCTTTCTCTCTTTCTCTTTCGTTCGTTCGTTCGTTCGTTCGTTCGTTCCTTCCTTCCTTCCTTCCTTCCTTCCTTCCTTCCTTCCTTCCTTCCTTCCTCTCTCTCTCTCTCTCTCTTGCTTGCTTGCTTGCTTGCTTTTCTTTCTTTTTTGACGTTGCCAGCCTGGAAGGCTGTGTCACAATCTCGGCTCACTGCAACTTCTGCCTCTGGTGTTCAAGCGATTCTCCCACTTCAGCCTCCGAGTAGCTGGGATTACAGGCATACACCACCACACGCCCGGCTTTTTTTTTGTGTTTTTAGTAGAAACAGGGTTTCACCACGTTGGCCAGACTGGTCTCGAACTGCTGACCTCAGGTGATCTGCCCACCTTAGCCTCCCAAAGTGCTAGGATTACAGGCGTGAGCCACTGCGCCTGGCCAAGACTGGATAATCTTAATTAACCTGTCTTCAAGTTCACAAATTATTCCTTCTGCCAGCTCAAAGCTGCTTTGGAGCCCTTCCAGTGAATTTTTTCATTTCAGTTATTATATTTTTCAACTCCAGAATTTCTGTTTGTTCCTTATTTTACAATTTCTATCTCTTTATTGGTATTCTCTATGGGTGAGACATTGTTTGTTTACTTTAATTCTTTAAACATGGTTTATTTTTGTTCATTGAACATATTTATAACAGTTGACTTAAAGTTGTCATCTCACAGTTCAATGTTTGGGCTTCCTCAGGAGACAGCTTCTATTGACTACTCTCCCTCACCTAATGTCTGGGTCATACTTTCCCATTTTTTGACATGTCTCCAAAATTTTTAAATTAAAAACTGGGAATTTAAAATGATATAACATGTTATCAAGCAGGGTGCCACGGAAATAAAAGAAAAAAATAAAATGATATAACATGGAAACTCTGGCAATCACATTCCACCTTCCTAGATGCTTGTTAAAAACTGAATGTTTGTGTCTCCAAAAATCCATATGTTGAAGCCCCAGTATGGCTGTATTTAAAGTTAAATAGGTCTTAACGATGGGGCCTTGATCTGATAGGATTAGTATCTTCATCGGAAGAGATACCAGTCAGCTTGATCTCTTAGTGTTAGCTACACTTGCATTGATGTGTGAGCAGTATCTAGAACATCTTCATTTTGCAAAATGGAGCTCTATGCCCATTAAACAGCTCCCCATTCCCTCATCCCCCACAGCCTTTGGCAACCACCATTGTACTTTCCGTCTCTGTGAATTTTACTACTCTAGTTATCTCACATGAGGGAAATTACGCAGTATTTGCCTTTTGAGACTGGCTTATTTTACTTGGCATAATGTTCTCAAAGTCATCCATGTTGTAGTATGTGTCAGAATTTCTTTCCTTTTTAATGAATAATATTCAATTTGTGTATATGCCACATCTGGTTTGTGCATTCATCTCTTGATGGAGACTTGGGCTGCTTACACCTCTTGACTGTTATGAAAAATGCCACAGTGAACATGAAAGTGCAGATATCTGTTCACGATCCTGCTTTCAGTTCTTTTAGATACACACCCAAAAAAGGAATGTCTGGATCACATAGTAATTCTACTTTTTTTTTTTTTTTTTTTTTTTTGAGACAGAGTCTCGCTATCTCCCAGGTTGGAGTATAGTGGCGCAATCTCGGCTCACTGCAAGCTCCGCCCACTGGGTTCACGCCATTCTCCTGCCTCAGCCTCCGAGTAGCTGGGACTACAGGCGCCCGCCACCACGCCCGGCTAGTTTTTTGTATTTCTAGTAGAGACAGGGTTTCACCGTGTTAGCCAGGATGGTCTCGATCTCCTGACCTTGTGATCCACCCGCCTCGGCTTCCCAAAGTGCTGGGATTACAGACATGAGCCACTGCACCCGGCCAGTAATTCTACTTTTAATTTTTTCAGTAACCACCATACTGTTTTCCATAGTGGCTATACCATTTTATATTCCCACCAACAGTGAACAAGAGTTCCAATTCCTCCACATCCTTGCCATCACTTGTTATTTTCTGTCTTTTTTTTTTTTTCAGTCATCCTAATGGGTGTGGGTTGATATTAGTCTTGATTTGCAGTTTCCTAATGATTAATGATGTTAAACATTTTTTCATCTTGGCCATTTGTATATCTTTTTAGGAGAAATACCTATCAAGTCCTTTGCTCATTTAAAAATTGGGTGTCTTTTTCTTATTTTGTTGCAGGAATTCCTCATATATATATATATATAAAAGATTTATTTATTTATTTATTTATTTATTTATTTTGAGACAGAGTCTCACTTTGTCACCCAGGCTGGAGTGCAGTGGTGTGATCTCAGCTCACTGCTGCCTCTGCCTCCTGGATTTAAGCGATTCTCCTGCCTCAGCCTACCAAGTAGTTGGTATTACAGTGCACATAACCACACCTGGCTAATTTTTTGTATTTTTAATAGAGATGGGGTTTCACCATGCTGGTTAGGCTGGTCTCGAACTCCTGATTTCAAGTGAACCACCTGCCTTGGCTTCCCAAAGTGCTGGGATTACAGGCGTGAGTCACTGCACCCGGCCAAGTTCCTCATATATTTTGGATATTAACCCTGGATATGTAATTGCAAGTATAGTCTCTCATTCTGTAGGTTGTCTTTTCACTCTGTTGACTGTGTCATTTGATGCACAGAAGTTTTAGATTTTGATGTAGTTTAATTTATCCATTTTTACTTTTGTTATCTGTGCTTTTGGTATGATATCCAGAAAATCCTTGCCAAGTCTGATGTCATGAAGCTTTCTTGTATGTTTTCTCCTAAAAGTTTTATAGTTTATTTTTTACATTTAGGCTTTTGGATCCATTTTGAGTTAATTTTTGTATATGGTGTATAAAGTAAGGATCTAACTTTATTCTTCTGTATGTGGATATTCAGTTCTCCCATACCATTTGTTGAAGAGACTGTACTTTCTTCATTGTGTAGTCTTCGTACTCCTGTCAAAGCTCATTTGACCATATGAACAAGAGTTTATTTCTGGGCTCTGTATTTTGTTCCAGTCATTTATATGTCTGTCTTTATACTGGTACCACACTGCTTTGATTACTGTTGCTTTGAAGTATGTTTTTTATTATTTATTTTTATTTTATTATTATTATTATTTGTAGAGATGATGTCTCACTTTGTTGCCCAGGCTGGCCTCAAATTCCTGGCCTCAAGCATTTCTCCTACTTTGACCTCTCAAAGTGCTGGGGTTATAAACATGAGACACCCTGCCTAGCCTGTAGTATGTTTTTAAGTCAGAAAGTGTGAGGTTTCCAACTGTGTTTTTCTCTTTCAATATTATTTTGGCAATTTGGGTTCTCTTGAGTTTCCATATAAATTTTAGAATTTAAAAAAAAAATGATGTTGGGATTTTGATAGGGATTGGTTTAAATTTGTAGATTGCTTTGGTTACTATTGACATCTTAACAATATTAAGTCTTTTGATCCATGAACATAGGATGTCTTTCCGTTTATTTGTGTCTTTATTTCTTTCAGAAACATTTGTAGTTTTCAACATATAAGCCTTTTATCTTGTTGGTTAGGTTAGGTTTATTCCTACATATTTTATTCTTTTTGATGCTATTGTAAATGGAATTATTTTCTTAATTTTATTTTCAGATTGTTAATTGTTAGTGTGTGGAGATGCAATTGATTTGTTTTTTGTTTTTTGTTTTTTGGTTTTTTTTGACAAGATCTGGCTCTGTCACCCAGGCTGGAGCACAGTGGTGTGATCTCAGCTCCCTGCAACCTCCGCCTCCCAGGCTCAAACCATCCTCCCGCCTCACCATCCCAAGTAGCTAGGACCACAAGTGTGCACCACCACACTCAGTGAATTTTTGTATTTTTTGTAGGGACAGGGTTTTGCCATATTGCCCAGGCTGGTCTTGAACTTGTGAGCTCAAGCGACACATCTGCCTTGGACTCCCAAAGCGCTGGGATTACAGGCGCAAGCCACCGTGCCCAGCTGCAATTGACTTTTATGTGTGCATTTTGTGTCCTGCAACTTTACTGAATGGCTTGTTAGTTCTAATAGTTTTTTAAGGGATGTAATTTTTAGGGTTTGCTACATATAGGATCATGTCATCTGCAAATAGAGATAATTGTACTTCTTCATTGTCAGTATGGATGCCTTTTATTTCTCTTTCTTGCCTAAATGCTCTGGCTAGGATTCCAGTACTATGTTATTAGAAGTGGTGAAAGCAGGCATCCTTACTTGTTCCTAGTCTTAGAGAACAAGCTTTCAGTCTTTCACTGTCAGGTTTTTAAAAATCTGTACATAACTATGTTCAGGTAGTTTCCTTCTATTCCTAGTTTGTTGTGTATTCTTCCATTGTTTTTGACAAAAGTCATGTCTTAATCTTATTGTCATTTCTATCTATATGATGGATTTTCTTTTCTGCTTTCAAATTTTTATTTTTTTCCTTTCAACAGTTTAATTATAATGTGCTCATGTGTGGATCTCTTTGAGTCTATCCTACTTCTGGCTCATTCAGATTCTAGGATGTGTAGATTAATGTTTTCATCAAATTTTGGAATTTTTCAGCCATTTTTTTCTCTGAATTTTTTTTCTGCCAATCTCTCTATTTTTTCCCTCTTTCTCAGAGTCCTGTTACCAGGATGTTGGTGCATTTGATGATGGGCCACAGGCTTCTGAGTCTCTGTTCATTTTCTTCAGTCTTTTTTCTCTCCATTATTCAGCTTGTATAACCTCTGCTGATCTACCCTCAAGATCGCCGATTCTTTAGTTTGTCAGCTCGAATTTGCTTTTAAGTCCCTCCAGGGAAATTTTCATTTTAGTTACTATACTTTTCAAATCCAGAATTTCTATTGGTTCTCTTAAAAATAATTTCTCCTGGCAGGGCACGGTGGCTCATGCCTCTCTAATCCCAGCACTGTGGGAGGCTGAGGCAGGTGGATTACCTGAGGTCAGGTGTTCGAGACTAGCCTGGCCAACATGGCAAAACCCCATTTCTACTAAAAATACAAAACTTATCAAAATTTACAACAAAATACAAAACTTATAACAAAACTGTGAGGAAAAATAACCATTTGAAAACTGGAGATTGATCAAAATTATAAGTAGTAGGTAGAATAATGGGTGACAGAGCGAGATTCTGTCTCAAAAAAAGAAAAAAGAAAAAACTAACACAGTATGTAAGAAATTGAGAAGTGTTTACTTTGAAAAGTCTTGAACCTTAATGAGAAAAGAATGAGGGCCTCGTGTGTGTGGGTGGGTATTTCAGAGCTTCCCCACTCAGTCATTCTGGAAGTCCCACCCATATATGATACATTCTTACAATGGAATACTGTGGAGGAATGAAGATGAAGTAAAAGGGCAAGCAAAGACATGGCTGAATCTCCTAAACATAATGTTGAATGAAAGAAGTCAAGCACAGGCCAGGTGCAGTGGCTCATGCCTGTAGTCCTAGCTGCTCGGGGAGCTGAGGTGGGAGGATAGCTGAGGTTGAGGCTGGAGTGAGCCGTGATCATGCCACTGCACTCCAGTCTGGGCGACAGAGCGAGACACTGTCTCAAAAAAAGAAAAGAAGTCAGGCATAAAGGAATGCTTTCTGTATGATTCAGGTTTTTTCTTTTTTTTTTTCTTTTTTTTGAGACAGCATTTCACTCTGTCACCCTCTGGCTCACTGCAGCCTTGGCCTCCCAGGCTCAAGTGATCCTCACACCTCAGCCTCTCTAGTAGCTAGGGTCACAGGCTTGTACCACCATGCCTGGCTAATTTTTTTTTTTTTTTTTTTTTTTTTGTAGAGATGGGGCCTCACTACATTGCCTAGGCTGTTCTCGAACTCTTGGGCTCGGGTAATCCTCCTACCTCAGCTTCCCAAAGTGCTGGGATTAGAGGCATGAGCACCCAGTGCATGCAGTCACTTTTTCTATGATTCAAATAGAAATAACTAGTCTAAGTATTAGGAGCCATTGTGATGGAAGAGTCATGAGGGGGTTTCTGGGTTCTTCTTCTTCTTTTTTTTTTTGAGACAGAGTCTTGCTCTGTTGTCCAGGCTGGAGTGCAGTTGTGCGATCTCGGCTCACTGCAGCCTCCACCTCCCGAATTCAAGCAATTCTCCTGCTTCAGCCTCCTGAGTAGCTGGGACTACAAGCGCCTGCCACCACGTCTGGCTAATTTTTGTATTTTTAGCAGAGATGGGGTTTCACCATATTGGCCAGGCTGGTGTCGAACTCCTGCCTTTGTGATCTGCCTGCCTCGGCCTCCCAAAGTGTTGGGATTACAGGTGTGAGCCACCATGCCCAGCACTTCTTCTTCTTCTTCTTTTTTAAACTTTTTATTTTCAAGCAATTTCAAACTTACAGCAAATTTGCAAAAATAGAATAAAGAAATCCTGTATTTCCATCACCCTGATCCACCAACTGTTAACATTTTACCACTTAAAAAATAATAATTCTTTGCATACGAGGAGTCCAAGCCCATGCAGATACAGCATTCCTGTGACAGTGACTTCCAGGATCCCACACTAGAAGAAGGGCAAGAGGAGGGGCCTTGTGCCACATGGTTGGTTCTGGGGGACCCACTCCTTAGGTAGGTGGCCACTGACCACAGAGAGAGATGACACTGTTCATTGTCCAGTTTGAAGGCTCCTGAGATTCCAAATGCTCTTGGTTCCCCTCTGTCCTTCTCTGTAATTCTCCATCTGCGTCTAGATTACCAGGTTTCAGGGTGAGTAAATAGCAGGGAACTGAGGGTTGGCGGGGGCACTATGGAAAGAACCCTGGGCTCTGGGATAAATGTCCATACATTTTCTTCTTTCTTCCCCTCACACCATTCCTCATGCTTTTCTGCTTCCCCTTTCTGCTTCCTTCCCTATAAGATGTCACCTCCTCTCAGTTTCAGCCACTACCTCTTGTCTGGGGACTGGGAGTTGGAGTTTCCCTGGGTCAAGCATGTCACCTTCCAACTCGGGTGTTCCATCTGTGAAATGTGCAAGGGACATTTATACGCTTCCAACCACCAAAGACTGTTGTAAAGATCATTTGGAGCAAATGGGCAAGTTCTTGGTCCTCAAATAGCCTGGCAGTGGCAGGCATGACCACTCCCTTTTCACAGAGTCACAGCCTGAGTCCCAAGGGCATGGGGCCTGGTAGTCAAGCTTCACTGCCAGTTGGTGGCAAAGCTCGTATCTCTGAGACTTAGGATATAGCCACACTACTTACACCCTCACCCTACAGGCTACAAGATGACTCTCATTTTTATAGAATACCAAAAAGCCAATTGGAAGCCCACAAAACATATCAAATGGCAGAAAAGGTAGATGGAGTGTGTAGAATTGTTTGCTTTTCTAAGGGTTTTCTTCTTGAAGAAAGAGCAATTGTGGTTTTACAATGGGACTTGCTCTGGAAATACAGGCCAGGACAAGCTGCTTATTCAGAACAAAGTTCTGGAGGGTAAATCATCTTCTCTTTGCCCAATCATTGCTCCTTGGAGAACGTCCATTATTTGCAGAGCCTGGTTGACTCTTTGCCAAACCTATTTCCTCTTCTTGGGCACTCAGCTCTTCTGTTTCCCAGCCTTCCTTGCAAAGAGGTGAGGCCAGGTGTCTGAATTCTGGCCAATAGAATGTGATCAGAGCTGATGCACCCAACTTCCAGACTTGGACCAAAAGTTTCCCATGCTCCAGGCCTGCTTCTATTTTCCCTTTAACTTGATGCAGATGAACACAGTGATCTGTTAACAACAGCAGAACCACAAATGGGAGGAGCCCGGGTGCCTGAACCGCCACTTGGAGAAGAGCTGCCCATTAATCAGGAACATCTGTTTTGGACTTTATGTGGTGAGACATAAACTTACTGTGTCTGAGCCATTATACAATTTGAGGTTTGTTTGTTATGACATCTGACATTACATTATCTAATACATGCTGGTTTACCTGATTCCAATGGTTCCTTTTTTAACTATGGAAGACATTTATATCCTTCACGTGTTCAACAATTTCTCCATCCCACATAAACCATAAGTATTTTCTTAATCCCCTATTAGAACCTTAGGAATAAAGTGTGCTCCAGTTTCATCTCTCCCCTCTCTGAAGTGGATCTTCTTCTTGTGACTCTGCCATCCCAAGGAATTCCTAAGAAATATTTGCAATCAGAATTGGAATGAAGAGACAAGGAAAAGGAGAATTGATGATAGCAAGTATTGACTGTTCTTTTGAGTTTTGCTGTAAAGATCCAGCATCTGGAAGGGGATGTGGGATCTGTTTTCCTAACGCACTATTTTCTTAAGATGGGAGAATTACTGGTTTGTTCCATGCCAATGAGAATGATATAGTAGGACTGGGGGCGGTGGCTCACACCTGTAATTCCAGCACTTTGGGACACCGAGGCAGATGGATTGCTTGAGGTCAGGAGCTCAAGGCCAGCCAGGTTAACAAGGTGAAATCCGTCTCTAAAAAAAAAAGTACAAAAATTAGTCAGAAGTGGTGGGTGTGCACCTGTAATCCCAACTACTCGAGAGGCTGAGGCAGGAGAATGGCTTGATCCTGGGAGGCAGAGGTTGCAGTAAGATGAGATTGCACCAGTGCATTCCAGCCTGGGCAACAGAGTGAGACTCTGTCTCAAAGAAAAAGAGAGAGAGAGAGAGAGAGAGAGAGAGAGAGAGAATGATACAGTAGAAAGGAGGAAATTGATGATGCAGGAAAGAAACAGGAGAATAGAGGAGTGATGTCCTTCAAGGGTGTTCAAACTTTTGGCTTCCCTGGGCCACATTGCAAGAAGAAGCATTGTCTTGGGTCACACATAAAATACACTAACACTAACAATAGCTGATGAGCTAAAAAAAAAAATCGCCCCAAAAGTCTCCTAATGGTTTAAGAAAGTTTACGCATTTGTGTTGGGCCGCATTCAAAGCTGTCCTGGGCCTCATGCGACCCACAGGCCCTGGGTTGGACAAGCTTATCCTTGAGTGAGGAACAAGGAAAATGCAGTGGGCAGATGTGACGGTTGCAGGTGGGCGTGGTCTTCTGGTAACTTCTCCTTTCTTGGGGACATGGAACTCAGGGTCATAGGTTTCAAGTGCGGATAAGTGAAGAGGAGTTTGAAGGTTTGAGTGGAGAGAGGAAAGTATGAAATAGTCAAAAAGTGTGGGAGAGCAAATGAGTAAGGGAAATGCAGTGGGACTTTTGGGTGGCACTGAGGTGAGTGATCTTGGATTTACCGTTAGCGTGACTGAGTGGCTGTCTCCAGCCATGTCAGCTGCACTGGGCAGGTGCAGAGTTGGTGGAGAGTTGGGTTTTCCGGGTTCTGGTTTTACCAGGAGTTAGCAGGAATGAGAGTTGAAGTTATTTGAGAAGGGTGCAGGTAAACGATGCCTGTAATGAAAGACCATGGAAGTTGGGAGCTGAGTAAGGTGAAAATTAAGGACGTGAAAGAGAGGCAAGAGAAAAGGGCAGGATCAGCCTGGGTGAGTCTAAAGGACTATTGGAGTTGGATGCTCAAGGCAATGAGCTGGACAGACAGACGGTGGTGGTTGGAGAGTGGGGTGTTTTATGTTGAGATTATACAAGCGCAGTTACTGGTAATGACACGGTCCAGGATATGACCTTGGGAGTGAGGGGCTGAGGCAGGTGGAGGACAAGCTCACTGGAGGAAAGGAGACCGTAGCACAGAAAAGCTGGTTACTGAAATCAACCATGTGGCTCCGAGATGTGAGTGCCTTGTTTGCTTTCCTAGCTGTGCACTGTGTGGGTCACCAAGCTCTCAGTTTGGTATTAGCAACTTATTTGTAACGCGGAGGGCCTTACCTGGGGAATTTAGCCAGATTGTATATTTGTAGTCTGCTCCCAGAATGTCTTTTTTCTTTTTCTTTTTCTTTTTTGAGACAGGGTTTTGCTCTGTTGCCTGGGCTGAAGTGCAGTGATGCGATCACAGCTCACGGCAGCCTTGACCTCCTGGGCTCAAGCAATCCTCCCACCTCAGCCTCCCAAATAGCTGGGACTACAGGCAGGTACCATCATGCCCAGCTAAGTTTTAAAGTCTTTTGTAGAGACAGCATCTCGTTATATTGCCCAGGCTAAGGTCTCAAACTCCTGGCCTAAAGCGATCCTCCTGCTTCGGCCTTTCAAAGCGCTGGGATTACAGGCGTGAGCCAGTGCACCCAACCCAGAATCTTACTTTTTAATGACTGAACTGCATTTAGTGTTAGTTACACATGTATATGGTTAAGACACATGAAAATTCAATATATTTTATAGTTGAAGTATTCTAAAGTAATGGATGTTTCTAGCCAATAGTAGTGACTTCAGTTAATGAAATATTCCTTTTGCACCACAGTCCTTGGCTTAATAAAGATGAGAACCTTTTAACACCACTCTGTGTTAAAGACATGTGATCATCTGAGTTTAATGTAAGGGGAGGGCGTGTGTTTCCAGCATGAGACACTCTTATTTAGTAAGGAATTGTGAGCAATAGATTAACCACTATATCTAAGAATCCTGCAATTAAAACATTTTCACACACACCCCCAAAAGGAAATCATGATTGTTTCAGAATCATGTTAGACAGAATGACTATACGCTGGAAGCTGTAACAGACACGGAGAGAGGGGGAGTGACGGGGTGTGTAGGTGGTTGCAACCAACCGGAGGGAGCAATGAGCTGTGGGGCTGGGTGAGGTGACTCACACCCGTAATCCCAGCACTTTGGGAGGCTGAGGCAGGAGGATCACTTGAGACCAGGAGTTCAAGACCAGCCTGAGAAAGATAGTGAGACCCTGTCTCTATGTTTTAAAAAAATTGAACTAAGGAAAGAAGCTGGGGATTTTAGGGAGGAAAAATGTGTAGTTTGGAAGTAGCTATAAAGAGCAAGGGGCAATGCCTCCTCTATCCCCAGCCCCACAGTAGAATGGCTATTGAGGAGATAATAGCCACCTCTTAGAAACCTGCAGGGGAAGCAGTCCCTCAGTGGAGAACCAAGTTTAGAGCCAAAAAATAAACAAAAAGATGAAGGGAACAAAAAGGTACACATTGGAATGTCCATTCATTACAGAACTACCAGTAATAGTGAAAATCTGGAAACAACCAAATATTCACTGCCAGGGGAATCCAGGAATAAACAATGGATGAAACCAAAATAGAACTTGCTGCAAAGTAAAAATGAATGGACTAGGTCCATGTGGATCAACATGGAGAAAAAGCTTACGAAGATAAACGTGAACAAAACAAGCAGGTTGTAAAAGGTTACATCCTGTATGATGCTACTTACGTAAAATACTAAGGCCCACAGAACAATGCTGTATCTTATTTATAAGGCTATAAAAGTACAATGACATCCTTGGGAAGGACCCTGTAACTTCCTAGGTGGTTTTGTGGTTACCCAGAAAGAGAGAGGGAGGGGAAATGGGTGGGGGTAGGGGTAGGGTAGATAGCTTTGGTTGTATCTAAAATACTTTATTTCTTCTTCTTCTTCTTCTTCTTTTTTTTTTTTTTTTTTGTAGAGACGAGGTCTCGCTATGTTGTCCAAGCTGGTCTTGAATTCCTGAGGTGAAGCGATCTGCCCCGCTTGGCGTCTCAAAGTGCTGGGATTACAGGCACGAGCTACCACCCCTGGCTCTATCTAAAATATTTTATTTCTTAGTGAACCAAAAGACAGTAAAATGTTAACTGCTGTTAAATCTAGGTTGTGGATCCCAAGGTTTGTTTTACTTTTCTGCATATTTGAAAGATTTTGTCTGAAAATTAAAAAAAATAAGAAGACCTACGAGGAGGGAATTACTATGAAGCACTGTAATCAAGATTGTGGACTGGGTGTGGTGGCTCATACCTGTAATCCCAACACTTTGGGAGACTGAGGTGGGAGGATTGCTCGAGTCCAGGAGTTTGAGACCAGCCTGGGCAACAAAGGGACCCCCTGTCTCTCCAAAAACAAACACACAAACAACAAAATTAATCTGGTACAGTGCTGCATGTCTATAGTTTCAGCTACTAAGGAGGCTGAGAAGGGAGGATAACTTGAGCCCAGAAGTTTGAGGCTGTGATTGCACCACTGCAAGCCTGGGCAACAGAGCAAGCTCCTTGTCTCTTAAAAAAAAAAAAAAAAAAAAAGATTGTGTAGAGTCTAGAAATAAATGAATACATTTATGGGCAGTTGATTTTTGATAAGAGTGCCAAGATAATTCAATGGGGGAAAGAGTATAGTCTTTTCAATGAATAACCTGACACAACTGGATATCCACATGCAAAAGACTAAAGTTGGATCCCTAACTCACATCATTTACCAAATGTAACTCAAAATGAATCAAAATATAAAACTCTTAGAAGAAAACATAGGAGCAAATCTTCATGGCCATGGGTTAGGCACTGTTTCTTAGATATAATATCTAAAGCATAAGTAACCAAAGAAACAATAGATAATTGGATATTATCAAAGTGAAAAGGTTTTGCGCTCCAAAGGCGTTATCAATAAAGTGAAAAGTCAACCCAAAGAATAAATTATGTGTAAATCATATCTGATAGAGATCTAGTATCAAAATACATGAAGAACCGTTACAAGTCAACAACAAAAAAGACAAACAACACAACTAAAAAATGGAAAATGGGCAAAAGACTTTAATAGACATTCTTCCAAAGGAAATGACGAATGTCCAATACACACACGATAAGATATTCAGCATCATTAGTCATTAGGGAAATGCTAATCAAAGCCAAAGAATAGCATGTCACCCCCACTCGGATAGCTGTAATCAAAAGGACAGGCGATAGCAAAGGTTGGTGGGGAAATGGAGAGAACACTCATGTAAAATGGTAGAGCCTCCTTGAAAATGAGGCAGGAGAATAGGGAAAATGAGGCAGGAGAATAGCAAAGGGAATTGAAAGTTGGATAAAGGACAGAATAAGTAAAAGTAGAGAAACAAGAAACAAGGTGAAGGGGTGGGTGAACAAGAAGTGAGACGAATTGAAAGTTGGATAAAGGACAGAATAAGTAAAAGTAGAGAAACAAGAAACAAGGTGAAGGGGTGGGTGAACAAGAAGTGAGACGAAAAGCAAAGATTCAGCAGCCAAAACAAAAGCGAGATGAAACAGTGAGCAAGGAGGCAGGGCATGGTGGCTCACACCTGTAATTCAGCATTTTGGGAGGCCGAGGCGGGTGGATCGCTTGAGGCCAGGAGTTTGAGACCAGGCTGGCCAACATGGTGAAACCCTGTCTCTACTAAAGATACAAAAAAATTGGCCGGGCGCGGTGGCTCAAGCCTGTAATCCCAGCACTTTGGGAGGCCGAGGCGGGTGGATCACGAGGTCAGGAGATCGAGACCATCCTGGCTAACATGATGAAACCCCGTCTCTACTAAAAATACAAAAAACTAGCCGGGCGTGGTGGCGGGCGCCTGTAGTCCCAGCTACTCGGAGGCTGAGGCGGGAGAATGGCGTAAACCCGGGAGGTGGAGCTTGCAGTGAGCTGATATCGCGCCACTGCACTCCAGCCTGGGCGACAGAGCGAGACTCCGTCTCAAAAAAAAAAAAAAAAAAAAAAAAAAAAAAAAAAAAAAGATACAAAAAAATTAGCCAGACGTGGTGGTGCCCACCTATGATCCCAGCTACTCAGGAAGCTGAGGCAGGAGAATGACTTGAACCCAGGAGGCGAGGTTGCAGTGAGCCGAGATTGCGCCATTGCACTCCAGTCTGGGCAACAGAGGGAGACTCGCCCCCCACCGCCCACCAAAAAAAAAAAAAAAAAAAAAAGAGTGAGCAAGGACCCCATGGCAGGCAAGATCCAGACCAAACCAGTAAGGGAAAGCGCTTCAGAGATGGGCATACACATTAGAGAAAAAGTATCTTTCACATAATCCTGCATGATTATCAGCTACTTAAGGTTCATGCATATGGGCTGTATATCATGCACGTACTTAAAATTATGGGATAGGCCGGGCGCAGTGGCTCAGGCCTGTAATCCCAGCACTTTGGGAGGCCGAAACGGGCGGATCATGAGGTCAGGAGATCGAGACCATCCTGGTTAACACGGTGAAACCCTGTCTCTACTAAAAAATACAAAAAACTAGCCGGGAGAGGTAGCAGGCGCCTGTAGTGCCAGCTACTGGAGAGGCTGAGGCAGGAGAATGGCATAAAAATGGGAGGCGGAGCTTGCAGTCAGCTGAGATCTGGCCACTGCACTCCAGCCTGGGCGACAGAGCAAGACTCCGTCTCAAAAAAAAAAAAAAAAATTATGGGAGAGAGGAGACACAGAAGTACACAAGGGCCCCAAATAACTGAGCAACACACCTATCAATCAAAAGCCAAACACTGGCTAGAGATTAGGCAACCTTGGGGAGAGAAGAAAAAAACACATGAAAAGACCCAAATTACAGCAAGCTGATGCTGATCTCATCTGCAGAGGTCAGTCTGCTCCCCCATCCGAGAGTGGACACTGTGCTTCTTACCCTGTTGCTGCTTGGCTTTGCTCTCTGTGTGTGTCTCCTCCAGTTCTTTGTTCGGGACACCAACAGCCCAGAACTGCACGGCACCATCCAGTAACAAAACCAGCCTGGTAGGTTCTCCAAAAGTTAAACCTAGAGTTGCCATATGACCCAGCAATTCCATTTCCACATATATGCCCCAAAGAATGGAAAACATGTTCACATAAAAACTTGCACACAATGGTTCATAGCAGCATGATTCACAAGAGCCAAAAAGTGCAAATAGCCCAAATGCCCATCAGCTGATGAATGGATAAACAAAATGTGGTCCATCCGTACAGTAGAATATTATCCAGCAATGAAAAAGAATGAAGTGCTGATACATGCAATGATACAGATGAACTCTGAAAACACTAAGTGAAAGAAATCAGACACAAAATGCCAAGTATTATATATATGATTCCATGGATATGAAATACCCACAAAAAATAAACTCAGAGAGATAGAAAATAGATTCATGGTTGCCAGAAGTTGGGGATAGGAGAAAATGGGGAGTGACTGATAATGATATAGGGTTTCATTTTGTAGTAATGAAAATGTCGACCGGGTGCAGTGGCTCATGCCTGTAATTCCAGCACTTTGGTAGGCCGAGGCGGGAAGATTCATTGAGCCCAGAAGTTTGAGACCAGCCTGGGCAACATGGTGAAATCCCATCTCTATTAAAAAAAAAGTCTTGGGCTGGGCGCGATGGCTCATGCCTGTAATCCCAGCACTTTGGGAGGTTGAGGCTAGTGGATCACTTGAGCCCAAGAGTGAGAGACCAGCCTGGGCAATATGGTGAAACCCCATATCTGCTAAAGATACAACAACTGAGGTGGGAGAATCACCTGAGCCTGAGGAGGTCGGGGCTGCAGTGAGCTGTGATTGTGAAACTGCACTCCAGCCTGTGTGACAGAGTGAGACACCGTCTCAAAAAAAGAAATCAGTGGTTGAAGTGGTCCTCCCAATCCCATGCAGAGCCCTCTCCCGGGGCACCCCCTGCGTCTGCTGAAAAGAGGAAGCTCCGAGACAGCTGTTCAGGGCAGGGGCTTTCTTTTTAAATCTCTGTGGATATGTAAAAGCCCAGCCACCCTACTTCTAGGAATTTGCCCACCAGAAGCATTCCCCCTTGCAAGTACACTCAAGGGAGGTTATTTTGACATTATTCTGTAAATGAAAAAGACTGGAAAAACCCAAAATATCCATCAGTAGGGGACTGGCTATAGGCATTATGGTATATCCATATCGTGGAAAATCACCCAGTCAATATAAAGAACACAGTTTAGCTAGATGTTTTGATAGATGCATTTTATGTGAAAAAAGCAAGGTGCAAAACAGTGTTTTTGTATATCTTACCTGCTTCTCTTCCTTCCTGCCTCCTTCTTCCCTCCTTTTTTTTTTTTTTTTTTTTTTGAGACAGAGTCTCGCTCTGTCGCCCAGGCTGGAGTGCAGTGGCCGGATCTCGGCTCACTACAAGCTCCGACGCCCGGGTTTACGCCATTCTCCTGCCTCAGCCTCCCGAGTAGCTGGGACTACATTAGCTGGGACTACAGGCACCCGCCACCTCACCCGGCTAGTTTTTTGTATTTTTTAGTAGAGACGGGGTTTCACCGTGTTAGCCAGGATGGTCTTGATCTCCTGACCTCGCGATCCGCCCATCTCGGCCTCCCAAAGTGCTGGGATTACAGGCTTGAGCCACTGCGCCCGGCCCCCTCCTTTCTTTCTTCCTTCCTTCTCTCGCTCTTCCATCCTTCCCTCCCTCCTTCCTTCCCTCTTTCCCTCCCTCCCTTCCTTTCTTCCTTCCTTTTTACCCTCCTGCATCCTTCCTTCCTTCCATCCCTTCCTGCCTCTCTTCGTCCTCACTTTCCATCTTCCTTCCTCTACATAGAAGCTTGCATATGCCTAGCCTATTGCTGAAGGACAAACAAGAAATCATTAAGCCTGTTTGCTTCTGAGGAAAGGAAATTAAACCCGGCATGGGGGTGAGGGGCATCTCAGAGGTGGGAAAACTGCTTTTCACTCTACCCCTTTTGGAATGCATGAGTTTAAAATTTTATCTTTTTGCATAGGTCAGTCATGCACATGGAAAAATGTTCAAACATACGAAAGGGTATTTGGTGGAAAGCAAGTCCACCCCTCTGAGCACCTGCCCCACCCACTACCCTGAGTCCATGCAGGCAACTAATAGAGATTGTTTGTGTATCTTTCCACATACAAACTATACACTTGTGCAAATACACATTTATATGTTATTGTGTATTTTTATTGTGTTAAAATATACATAATATAAAATTTACCATCTTAACCATTTTAAGTGTACAGTTTTGTGGTATTAAGTACATTCACATGGTTGTGTAACCATCACCACGTTCCACTTCCAAAATGTTTCATCTTCCCAAAATGAAATTCCACCCCCATTAAACAATAACTCCCCATTCCCCACCTCCCAGACCCACCCTAGCAGCCACCATTCTACTTTCTGTCTCCATGAGTTTGACTGTTCTAGGTACCTTATATTAGTGAAATCATACCCTGTTGTCTTTTTGTGACTGGTTCTAGAATTTCTTTTCTTTTTAAAGTTGAATAATTTTCTTTTTTTTCTTTTCTTTTCTTTTTTTTTTTTTTGACACAGGGTCTCACTCTGTTACCCAGGCTGGAGTGTAGTGGTGCCATCTCAGCTCACTGCAGCCTCCATCTCCTGGGTTCAAGCAATTCTCATGCCTCAGCCTCCCAAGTGGCTGGGATTACAGGTGTGCACCGTCATGCCTGGCTCAGTTTTTTGTAGTTTTAGTAGAGACAGGGTTTCACCATGTTGGCCAGACTGGTCTCGAACTCCGGACCTCAAATGATCTGCCCACCTTGGCCTCCCAAAGTGCTGGATAAGGCTGAATAATTTTCTATTGCATATATGTACCACATATATTTTATGTTTTAAATTGAGATTTCATAGTTGTATATATTTTGGGGGTGCATGTGATATTTTGATAACTGTATACAATATGTAATGATCAAATCAAGGTAATTAGGATATCCATCACCTCAAACATTTATCATTTCTTTATGTTGGGACCATTATAAATCTTTTCCAGACCAGATGTGGTGGCTCACGCCTGTAATCCCAGCACTTTAGGAGGCCGAGGCGGGCCAATCACGAGGTCAGGAGATCGAGATCATCCTGGCTAACACGGTGAAACTCCATCTCTACTATAATACAAAAAAAAAAAAAAAAAAAGTAGCCGGGCGTGGTGGCAGGCGTCTGTAGTCCCAGTTACTCGGGAGGCTGAGGCAGGAGAATGGCATGAACCTGGGAGGTGTTCATGCCATATATATTTTTTCCAGCTATTTTGAAATATATGATAAATTACCTTTAACTATAATCTCCCCACTGTACTATCAAATACTAGAACTTACTCCTTCTATCCAACTGTATTTTTTACTTCTTTGCCAATTACTGTTTATTCCCCCCATACCTCTCCCTTGCCTCTGGTAACCCCCCATTGTACTCTCTAACTCCATGGGATCAACTTTTTAGCTCCCACATATGTGAGAATATATGATATTTGTCTTTCTTTTTTTTTTTTTTTTTTTTTTTTGAGACGGAGTCTCGCTGTGTCGCCCAGGCTGGAGTGCAGTGGCCGGATCTCAGCTCACTGCAAGCTCCGCCCCCCGGGTTTACGCCATTCTCCTGCCTCAGCCTCCCGAGTAGCTGGGACTACAGGCGCCCGCCACCTTGCCCGGCTAGTTTTTTGTATTTTTTAGTAGAGACAGGGTTTCACCGTGTTAGCCAGGATGGTCTCGATCTCCTGACCTCGTGATCCGCCCGTCTCGGCCTCCCAAAGTGCTGGGATTACAGGCTTGAGCCACCGCGCCCGGCCTGATATTTGTCTTTCTGTGCCTGGTTTATTCCACTTTACATAAGGACCTCCAGTTCCTTCCATGATGCTGCAAATGAGGGGATTTCATTCTTTTTTATGGCTAAATAATATTCCATTGTGTATCTATACCACATTCTTTTTTTTTTTTTGAGACGGAGTCTCGCTCTGTCGCCCAGGCTGGAGTGCAGTGGCCGGATCTCGGCTCACTGCAAGCTCCGCCTCCCGGGTTCACGCCATTCTCCTGCCTCAGCCTCCTGAGTAGTATACCACATTCTTGTTATCCATTCCTCCACTGGTGGACACTTTGGTGGATTCCATGTCTTGACTATTGTGAACAGTGCTGCAATAAACATGGGTGTAGGGACACTTCTGATATATGGATTTCCTTCCTTTTGGACAAATACCCTGCAGTGGGATTCCTGGATCATACATATATGACATTTTCTGTATCCACTCATCAGTTGATGGACATTTGGGTTTTTTCTACCTTAATGTATTTTTAATAAACACATTAATTTAAACAAAAGAAGAAGAAAGGTTGAGGAAAAGAGCGTTAGATCTGGGAGCTTTCCACACGTCGCAGTGTGGACAGAAGGATAACAGCAGCATAAAACACCTGCCAGGAGGAGAGAAAGCACCCCCAGCAGCAACAGCTGCCCTCTGTGTCCCTGGTGATTCCCCACCTGCAGCCCCAAGAGGAACTCCCCTTTCCTTTCTTTGAAAGCTGGTTCCCTGTGTCCTGTTTGGCCATGGCATTGAATGCCACGCCTGCCTCTTCTCCAGCTCCCAGAAGGTCAAAGGCACTGGGGGTGCAAAGGCTGCTGGCCCCCAGGTGTGACTTACCTTCCTTGTAAGTCCAGGGAGAGGGGCGATGGGGAGGGTGGCTGCTGCAAAGGCTGAGCCAGCAGCAAGGACTTGGAGCCCTGCTGAGTCCCTGGGGACTCAGGGGCTCTCCAGGGGGGAGCCCCTGAGCCTACCTATGGAGGGGCCTCGGTCCTGGAGTGCCCCCTGAAAGAAAACCCCAGGTTCGGATGAAGAGCCACCAGGCCAATTCTCTGTCACTCACTTTCTGTCCTCCAACAGCCGCTCATAGGCCACAGGATGACTTCCACATTTAAAGAAGATTTCTTCTCCTCCGCCACCCCAAGTTTTATTATGACACATTTTATTCTTATTTATTTTGTTCTTTCTTTCCCCCCCCACCCCCCCGAATACCTTCAGCTGCCTTTATATGATACATTTTAAATATTCAGGAAAGTGCTTAGAGTAGTTCAATGATCACCAGTATCTCCACTGCCAAGCTGCAACATTGTTGACGCTCAGTTTACCGCATATACTTAGTCTCTCCTTTCTCTCTCTGGGAGATACGCACACACACACACACACATATACACATACATCTACATGCACACATGCATATATACAAACACATACATACTACATATACATCCATATATACACACATATGCAGACACATATTACATAAATATTCATACATATACACATACATCTAGATATGATAGGCACATACATCTATAGTTATACATGCACATATATATACACAAACTACATACATATCCATATATACACACATATATAGATAGGTACATCTGCAGCTATACACACATATGCACATATATTACATACATATTCATATATACACACATATGTAGATGTGCACATACATCTATAGTTATGCATACACATACGTATACACACATATTGCATACATATCCATATATGTATACACACATTTTTTTTCTCCTGAACTCTTTGGGAGTAAGGTGATCACGACCTTTATCCCTAAATACTTCAGTGTTTTATGACCTTTATCCCTAAATACTTCATCTTCTAGGAATGAGGACATTTTCCTACATTACACTGAAGAAAATCAACAATAAAGCACTAATAATCTACTATACTATCCAGCCCATAGTCACATTTCCACATTTCCACACTGTCCCCAAAAGATCTTTTTAGAGCTGTTTTTTCTTTTCTTTTTTTCTTTTTTTTTGAGATGGAATCTTGCACTGTTGCTCAGACTGGAGTGCAGTGGTGCCATCTTGGCTCACTGCAACTTCCACCTCTTGAGTTCAAGCAATTACTCTATCTCAGCTTCCTGAGTAGCTGGGATTACAGGTGCGCACCACCACGCCAGGCTAATTTTTGTATTTTTAGTAGAGATGGGGTTTCACCATTTTGGCAGGCTAGTTTTGAACTCCAGACCTCGGGTGATCCACCTGCCTCGGCCTCCCAAAGTGCTGGGATAACAGGCGTGAGCCACTGAGCCTGGCCCCCTGTTTTTCCTTTTTCTTTTCTGAGATAGGGTCTTGCTCTGTCACCCAGCCTGGAGTGCCGTGGCGTGATCTTGGCTCACTGTAACCTCCACCTCCTGGGCTCAAATGATCCTCCCATCTCAGCTTCCCGAGTAGCTGGAACTACAGGCACATGCCACTACACTCGGTTAATTTTTTTGTATTTTTTGTAGAGAGGGGTTTTCACCATATTACCCAGACTGGTATAGATTTCTGGCCTCAAGTGAGCCTCAGACCCACAAACTGCTGGGATTACAGGCATGAGCTACTATGCCCTGACTGTTTTTGCAAAGCTAGGATTCAATCAAGGTCCATGAATTGCATTTGGCTGTTATGTCTCTTAAGCCTCTTTTAATCATAAATGTTCTATTCACTTTATTATTTTTCTAAAACAACATTAACTTTTTTTTAAATTTTGGAGACAGAGTCTCACTTTGTTGCCCAGGCTGGAGTGCAGTGACACAATCTTGGCTCACTGCAACCTCCTCTTCCCAGGTTCAGGTGATTCTCATGCCTCTGCCATCCAAGTAGCTGGGACTACAGGCATGCACCACCACATCCAGCTAAATTTTTGTATTTTTAGTAGAGATGGGGTTTCACCACGTAGGCCAGGCTGGTCTCAAACTCCTGACCTCAAGTGGTCTGCCCACCAGGGCCTCCCAAAGTGCTCACAGGCTTGAGCCACCGCGCCAGACTGACATTAACTTCTTGATGATCTGCGTACAGTTATCCTGAAGAGCATCTGGAAGGTTCCACCTTCTGGCGTTGTCTGATCGCTTCCTCATGGGGCCATTTATCTTCTTCCTCTAGCCCCTGTATTTCTTGTCAACTGGTAATTAATACTAGGGACTTGATTTGATTCTAGGGAAGCACCTTTTAAAAGAATGGTAAAAATATGAATAACATACATTTACCATTTTAGCCATTTTTAAGTGTACAGTTCAGTGGAATTCAGTACATTTACACTGTTGTGCAACCATCACTACCATCCACCTCCAGAACTTTCATCTTGCAAAACGGAGACTGTGTCCCCTTGAAACTCAAACGCCCATTCCCCCACCTCCAGCCCCTGGCAACCACCATTCTGCCTTCTGTCTCTGTGAATGTGACTATTCCAGGTTCCCCAAAGCAGCAGAATCATACAGTATTTGTTCTTTTGTGACTGGTCCTGGGTCAGGGCTTTTGACAAGAGGTCCTCTGAGGTGATGCCGTGCACTTCAGTTTGCATCCTAGCAGGAGCTCACGGGAGCCCTGCGGTCCCTGCCTGCCAGCCTCTCCACTCAGCTGCGCTCTGTATCTCTACCCATTCTGTCTCTACCCACTCTGTCTCAGCTGTTCAGCCCTCTCAGTCTGTCTGGGCCTTTGCATCTGCTGTGTCTCTCCCTGGCAGGCTCCTTCCTATCTTTTTTTTTTTTTTTTTTTCGAGATGGAGTCTCGCTTTGCCACCCAGGCTGGAGTACAGTGGTGCAATCTTGGCTTACCCCAACCTCTGCCTGCCTCCTGGCTTCAAGCGATTCTCCTACCTCAGCCTCCCAAGTAGCTGGGATTATAGGTGTGCACCACCGTGTATGGCTAATTTTTGTATTTTTGGTAGAGATGGGGTTTCACCATGTTGGCCAGGCTGGTCTTGAACTCCTGACCTCAAATGATCTGCCTGCCTCAGCCTCCCAAAGTGCTGGGATTATAAGCATGAGCCACTGTGCCTTGCCTCCCTTCTATCTTTGAATTTCAGCTGAAATGTCACCCCCTTCTAGAGGCCTTTCCCGACTGCCTATCCCAAAGCTGCTTCTCTGTTTCATTCGCTTCCTGGTGTTCCTCCCAGCCTGACACTACGTTGTTTGCCATGTTTGTCTGTTGTGGAAGACAAACTCCATCAGAGCAGGGGCCCCTGCTCTCCTGTTCAGGCTGCCTTCCCAGGCTCTGGCAGTGCACTTGGCACATAGTAGGTGCTTGTATGAGCTTCTTCTGGCTGCTGTAACAAATGACCATGAACTTGGTGGCTTAAAACATCACAAATTTATTATCCAATAGCCTGAGATGTCAGAAGTCCTAAATCAGTCTCAGTGGACTAAACTCAAGGTGTAGGGAGAGATAAGTTCTTTCTGGAGACTCTAGGGGAGAATCTGTTTCCCTACCTCTTCCAGCTTCTCCAGCCCGCCTGCATCCCTGGGTGCAGAGTTCCACGTCACTGGGACCTCTGCTCTGTCATCCATCATCTCTTCTGACTCTGATCCACTGCCTCCCTTTTGAAATAATCCTGTGATTGCCTTCGGCCTGTCCAGATAATCCAAGAAATCTCCCTCTTTAAAGATTCTAGGTCAGGTATGGTGGCTCACACCCATAATCCTAGCACTTCAAAAGGCCGAGGTAGGAGGATTGCTTGAGGCCAGGAGTTCGAGACCAGCCCTGGCAACATAGTGAGACCCCCATCTCTAGAAGAAATAAAAATTAGCAGGGCATGGTGGCACACACCTGTATTCCCAGCTACTTAAGCGGCTGAGGCAGTAGGATCGCTTGAGCCCAGGAAGTCAAGGCTGCAGTGAGCTGTGATTGCACCACTGCACTCCAGCCTATGTGACAGAGTGAGATCCTGCCTCTAAAACAACAACAACAACAAAAATCCGAAACCCTAAACAGTCACATCTGCAAAGTCCTTTTTACCACATAAGGTAACATATTCATAGGTTTTGGGGATTAGAATGTGGACATTTAGGGGGGCCGTTATTCTGTCTACGACAGGGTTCAACAAATATTTGCTGAATGAAGGAATTGGATGAAGGGATGGCTCCCTTTATAAATGGAGTCCCAAGTTCTGAGTTCCAGGCCTGGCGTAGCCTCTGTGTGGCTGTGTGAGCTGGGCAAGTCGTCTTTTTCTCTGAACCTCAGTTTCCTCTTTCATTAGATGTGTTGTTTTTGTTTGTTTGTTTGTTTGTTTGTTTGAGATGGAGTCTCATTCTCTCACTCAGGCTAGAGCACAGTGGTGCAGTCTTGGCTCACTGCAACCTCTGCCTCTCACCGGATTCAAGCGATTCTCCTGTCTCAGCCGCCCGAGTAGCTGGGATAACAGGCGCGTGCCATCATGTTCAGCCAATTTTTGTATTTTTGGTAGAGATGGGGTTTCTCCATGTTGGCCAGGCTGGTCTTGAACTCCTGACCTCAGGTGATCCACCTGCCTGGGCCTCCCAAAGTGCTGGGATTGCAGGATTACAGGAATGAGCCACCGTGCCCAGCCCATGTGTTCCAAGCACCTACCATGTGCCTGATCCTCAGAAGGCCCTGGGAATGCCAGGAAAAATGAAGGGAGACCCCAGCCTCCTAGAGCTTGGAGTCTGGCTTCTAGGGAGGGGCTTGAGAAAGAGAAAACCTGACACAGTCTGCCCAGGGCCACATTCCAGGCCCCCTAGAAGGCTTTGAAGTCCTGAGAGGGTGTGCTTACCAAGGACGTGACATTTCAAACAGCTTTGACGCATAAGTAGGAGTTTATGCGGTAGAGATGTGGAAAGTGACATTAAAGGCCAGGGACAGGCCGCAGTCCCTTTTGAGGAACTGTGAGGAGTGTGGTGTGATCCCTCAGGGGAGGGAGACCAGTGGGGAAAGGCCTGTCCGGAAATGGGGCCTTGAGGGCCACAGACAGGAGCCCAGGTCCTGCCCTTAGGTGAATGGGGAGCCACAGCAGGGTTTTGAAGCAGGAGAGAGAGTGTGTAGCTCGGGACCACGCACTCTGGCTGCTGCAGGGTAAGGATGGCATTGAGGGGGCCAGCATCCCAGCCTGAGGTAGAGGTGGTCCGGACTGGGCAAGGACAGTGGGGTTGGAGAGAAGAAGCAGATCTGAGAGAGATTTAGGAAGCAGAATCAACAGGACATGGACATGGTGAGGGACTGAGACGGGAGTAGGGGAGGGAGAGCCTGGCAGCCACTGGGAAGGAAAATCAGGCAGGATAGAAGTGTGGGTGGACGCTTTTCATAAACCGTTGGGAAATCTATGACCTGGCCCAAATGTGGACTTCGCAAGAAGCCCCAGAAGAGGCTGTTGATGGGTCAATGGGTCCATAGGCCTCTCCCATTGAAGAGAGATCAGTGATGCTGTCATTAAGGGTACAAGACAGGCCTCAATTCCAGGTGAGGGTTGGTCCACATTCTCACTTGATTTACAACCAGTGAAGTCAACAGGGATGTGAAACCATCTCCCTTACTTCCAGATGGGGAAACCAAGTCCCAGAGACAGCTAGACAAGGCCACACAGCGTGGAGACCCTGGGGAGCACGAGCCTCTAAGAGGGGGATTTTACAAGTCTCTCTGAAACCAGAGGAGAGGACAGATTTGGGGGGGGTCCCCTCTGAGTGGTTCCCCGCCAAAGAGAATTTCTCCACTTTGGAGGAAGTGGGAGGTAGTTCTCCTTTTGAGATGTGAATGTCAAGTGACTCCGGGCACCCCGGTGACTAAGAGGTAAGTAAGTGAGGCTTGTGGGTGGAGCCAGCATCTTAAATAGCAGGTCTTCCTATGTCCCTTTGCAGACACCTGGGCTGAGACATACAGGACAAAGCATGGCTCGCCTACAGACTGTGTTCCTGGGTGTCCTCATCCTCCTTGCTGTGGCGCTTCAAGCAACTGAGGCAGGTGAGGCTGGGGAGCAGGAAGGCCCCCTACAGAGGCCAGGGCGGACGCTGGGGTGTCTTCCGCATGTCTTGGACAAGCACTGGACTGAGAACAGAAGACCTCAGTCTGCGGTTGGCTCTTGCGGTCTTCGGCTAGTTACAGTGCTTCTCTGGGCCTCAGTTTACAAGTCTGTTGAATGGGTAGTCTTGAAGGCTTGGAGTCTAGGATCTGTCTCAGTTGGGTTGGGGGTTGTGGTGGGCATAGCCTTGGGATCTCCTGCTCCAGAAAACTCAAGCATAGGGCCCTAGGGGTGTGGGTGAGGAGCTTCTAAGGGGTCAGGTCTGAGTAGGGGAAGGCAGGTCTGGGGCAAGTGGTTCTCCCTTGGAAAGCTGGTGCTGCCCTCCTACCATCCTTTTTTTTTTAATTTTATTATTTTTTAAATTATTTTATTATATTTTATTTTATTTTTTGAGACAGAGTTTTGCTCTTGTTGCCCAGGCTGGAGTACGGTGAAGCAATCTTGCCCCACTGCAAACTCCACCTCTCAGGTTCAAGCAATTCTCCTGCCTCAGCCTCCTGAGTAGCTGGGATTACAGGCATGTACCACCATGCCTGGCTAATTTTTGTATTTTTAGTGGAGACAGGGTTTCACCATGTTGGCCAGGCTGGTCTCAAACTCCTGACCTCAGATGATCCATCCACCTCCGCCTCCCAAAGAGCTGGGATTACAGGCGTGAGCCACTGCGCCTAGCCTAAATTTATTTTTTATTTCATTTTATTTATTTATTTTTTGAGATGGAGTCTCTGTCGCCCAGGTTGGAGTGCAGTGGCGCAATCTTGGCTCACTGCAACCTCTACCTCTGGGGTTAAAGTGATTCTCCTGCCTCAGCCTCCTGAGTAGCTGGGATTACAGGCACCCACCACCATGCCCGGCTAATTTTTGTATTTTTAGTAGAGATGGGGTTTCACCATGTTGACCAGGCTTGTCTTGAACTCCTGACTTTAAGTGATACTCCCATCTCAGCCTGCCTAAGTGCTATGATTACAGGCGTGAGCCACTGTGCTGGGCTCCCTATCCATTTTTGTCCAGAACTTGTCCTCAGTATGGGTTCCTGACTCCTTCTCCACCCCACTCTATGCTTGTGCTGTGTTGGGTGGAGGAGTGAGCACTGGAGTGGGGTGGGGCAGCTATAAACAAGAATGGCTCCCAGCTGCTGGGCTTTCTGAGCGCTTTTCATGCATTAAACACCCTCTGAAGCTGGTACTGTTATTACCCCTTTGGTCAGATGAGGAAATTGGGCCTCAGAGGATTCAATGACTTGGTCAGGGTGGCCCAGTGAGTCAGGGGAAAGCGGGACTCGAACCCGGGTCTATGTGACTGTCCTCTGTTGAGCCTTCGTCCTGACTCTGCTGCATCTTGCTGTGTGATCCTGGGCAAGTGCCTCTCCGTCTCTGGACCGCAGCCTTCCCACTGCACACATATGAGCAGAAGCTGACTTCTCAAGTGCCCATGTGCTGATGGATGACTGGGGAGCTTGTCAAAATGCACACCGGATTCAGCAGGTCTGGCGCCGGGGGGCTGAGCATTTCTGACAAGCTCCCAGGTGACGCTGATGCCATGGACCATGGACCTTACCTTGAACAGCAAGGATCTAAGGCACCTTGTGGCTCAGAGTCACTGAGTCCCATCTTGGGGTACAGCTGATGCTTAGTTGTTCTGAATCCCTGTTCCTAGAGCTGACTGTCCCAGAGTGTAGACATCAGACCGTAAGTGGCTTCTCAGAAGCTCCAAGGGTAGGATCTTGGAGGGCTCAGAATCCTCTGGTTACCATCCTTCCACATGAGAACAGAAAAACTGCATCTCTTTCCTGAAGCCTGGAGAGGCCGAGATCAGGGGCTGGGACCGAGGGTGACCTCTCTGGGCTCCGCTTGTGCATTCACTGGGCACCCCTCCGCTAGGCCCCTATGGCGCCAACATGGAAGACAGCGTCTGCTGCCGTGATTACGTCCGTTACCGTATGCCCCTGCGTGTGGTGAAACACTTCTACTGGACCTCAGACTCCTGCCCGAGGCCTGGCGTGGTGTGAGTAGGAAGCTGGGGCCACAGGGTCTTGGTGGGTCTGATGGGTACAGCCTGGGATGGCCCAGGTGCTGCTGGATGGGACATACCCAGGGATGAGAGGGATGTGGCAGGGCTACCGGATGCTTGCCAGGATGGCTTGGCTGGACGAGATGGGTCAGTTCAGGCTTGGGTGTACTACAAACAAAAATAATGTGATCATTTAGCAAATATCATCAGGTGCTTACTAGGCTCCAGGCAGTGTCAGGTTCTGAGGATGCTGAGCTGAGTGAATAGGGTGCCGCCACAGTGTGGGCATGGCAGTAGGCCATCAGTAGCTGTGGCATCTAGGGTATTTGGGTATAGCAGGTATAGGAGTATGCCTAGTGCCACTGAGTCAGCAAAGATGCTCCCAGGTTTTGGGCAAAAATGGATGGTGAACCAGGTGTGGTGGCTCATGCCTGTAATTCCAGCACTTTGGGAGGCCGAGGCAGGCAGATCACTTGAGGTCAGGAGTTCGAGATCAGCCTAGTCAACATGGTGAAACCCCATCTCTACTAAAAATACAAAATTAGCTGAGTGTGGTGGTGCGTGCCTGTGGTCCCAGCTACTTGGGAGGCTGAGGCAGGAGAATCGTTTGAACCTGGAAGGTGGAGGTTGCAGTGAGCCGAGATCACTCTACCTCACTCCAGCCTGGGCAACAGAGCGAGACACTGTCTCAAAAAAAAAAAAAATGCTCACACCAGAACTGTCTTGGATCCTCTCCAGGCTTCCAGAAGTCCGAGGCAACCCATTTTGACCAGAAGAATAATATTAAGAGCTAAAATTTCCAAGGCGCCTCCCGAGTGCCAGGCACTGTTCTGATCATTACCTGTGTTAATTGGTTTAATTCTCACAACAATCCTATGAGGAGGTTCAATGATTCCCATGGTAGGGACGGAGAAACAGGCTTAGCAAGGGACAGTGACCTGCTCAAGGCTGCCCAGGCTGGAGCCAGAACTCACTCCTGGTTCCTTGTTCAGGGCTTTCTCCCGAGTTTCTTGTTCTCCTTTGCTTCTTTCTCTGGCTTCTTTGCCTCCTTTTCCCTGGCCTGGAGCCTGCACCTGCACCTGGCTGGGTGACAGGTCCTGCCCGCTCTGAGTTAGCCTCTCTGGCTGGTTCTCCAACTGCTCAGAGCCTGCTGTCCACCAAATCACACACTGGGGGAGGCTGGGTTTAGGGACTCATGACCCGCTTTGGGCCTCTATTATCTTCTTCTCGTCTTCCTCCTCCTTACCGCTGACACCATTTCATTTTTTTTTTTTTTTTTTTTTTTGAGACGGAGTCTCGCTCTGTCGCCCAGGCTGGAGTGCAGTGGCCGGATCTCAGCTCACTGCAAGCTCCGCCTCCCGGGTTCACGCCATTCTCCTGCCTCAGCCTCCCGAGTAGCTGGGACTACAGGCGCCCGCCACCTCGCCCGGCTAGTTTTTTGTATTTTTTAGTAGAGACGGGGTTTCACCGTGTCAACCAGGATGGTCTTGATCTCCTGACCTCGTGATCCGCCCGTCTCGGCCTCCCAAAGTGCTGGGATTACAGGCTTGAGCCACCGCGCCCGGCCGACACCATTTCTTAGAGGGATCTGCAGGTGAATAATAAAGAAGGCTGAAGCAGGAAGCCCCCCCAGAGTTCTTCTCTCTTTAACTCTGAGCCTCAGTTTCCCCAACAGTATAATGAAGTAATAACCTTTACTTATTTGACTTATTTGTATTTTCAAACACATAGAGAGTGCTTGCTAAGTGCTAGGCACTGTTGTAAGCACTTTATAAATATGAACTCATTTAATCCTTGAAACAATCCTACGCAGCAGGTGCCGTCATGATCCCCTTTTCACAGGTGAGGAAATGAGCACACAGAGGTTAGGGGGCCCCTTGAGCGTTTGTTACAGGGCACAGTAATGTAAGAGGAAGGTGAAGAGCTCAAAGTCTGGCGCATAATAGATGCTCAATTGCTGGACATGGTAGTGCCTCTCAGCTACTTGGGAGGCTGAGGCAGGAGGATTGCCTGAACCCTGGATTTTGAGGTGAACCTGGTAACTTAGTGAGACTCTTTTTTTTGGAGACGGAGTCTCGCTGTGTCGCCCAGGCTGGAGTGCTGTGGCCGGATCTCAGTTCACTGCAAGCTCCGCCTCCCGGGTTTACGCCATTCTCCTGCCTCAGCCTCCCGAGTAGCTGGGACTACAGGCGCCCGCCACCTCACCCGGCTAGTTTTTTTGTATTTTTTAGTAGAGACGGGGTTTCACCGGGTTAGCCAGGATGGTCTCGATCTCCTGACTTCGTGATCCGCCCGTCTTGGCCTCCCAAAGTGCTGGGATTACAGGCTTGAGCCACCGCGCCCAGCCTTTTTTTTTTTTTAAATAAAAAAAGCTGAGTGCAGTGGCTTACACCTGTAATCTCAGCACTTTGGGAGGCCAAGTTGGGAGGATCACTTGAGACCAGGAGTTCAAGACAAGTCTGGGCAATAGAGTGAGACCCTGTCTCTAAAATCAATCAATCAATCAATCAAATCATATGTGATCATTGGATTTTGAGCCAGAAGGGACCCTAGAAAGAATGTGTCTTGAGGCTCAGAGTAATTAAGCGTATTATAAGACTCTTGGGGATTCTGGCTTGGCGAGGTGGCTCACTCCTGTAATCCCAGCACTTTGGGAGGCCGAGACAGGCAGATCACTTGAAGTCAGGAGTTCAAGACCAGCCTGGCCAACATGGTGAAAACCCATCTCTACTAAAAATACAAAAATTAGCTGGGCATTGTGGTGGGCACCTGTAATCCCGGCTACCTGGGAGGCTGAGGCAGGGGGATCTCCTGAACCCGGGAGGTGGAGGTTGCAGTGAGCCAAAATTGTACCACTACACTCCAGCCTGGGTGACAGAGACTCCATCTAAAAAAAAAAAAACCACCCAACTCTTGGGGATTCTATTTCATGGCCTCACCTGGAACTCAAGGCCGGGACTAAAGAGCTGAGGGTCCTGGAAGTCCTTGCTGCTCCTCTTCCTTTTTTTTTTCTTGACACATGGTCTCATTCTGTTACCCAGGCTGGAGTACAGTGGAGCAGAGACCTGGGCTCACTGCAGCCTCGATGTCCTGAGCTCAAGCAATGCTCCCACCTCAGCCTCCCAAATAGCTGAGATCACAGGCGCATGCCACCATGCCTGGCTGACTTGTACATTTTTGTAGAGACAGGGTTTTGCCATGTTGCCTAGGATGGTCTCAAACCCCTAGGCTCAAACAATCCTCCTGCCTCGGCCTCCCAAAGTGCTGCGTTTACAGGCATGAGCTCCTGGCCTTCTCTTCCTCTTGAGAAATATTCTTTTCACACCACAGGTGACTCGTAAATTTTGAACCACTCTATTTAGCAGGTAATGTCACGTGCAGTAGGTGACTCATAAATGCTGAGCCCTGCATAAAGTTGGTGGCTCATAAATGCTAAGTTCCTGAGGGTGTGGCCTCCTTGCTGCATGCTAATGTTGCTGCATTGTCTCTGGGGTCTCCCCTTCCAGGTTGCTAACCTCCAGGGATAAGGAGATCTGTGCCGATCCCAGAGTGCCCTGGGTGAAGATGATTCTCAATAAGCTGAGCCAATGAAGAGCCTCTTCTGATGACCATGGCCTCGGCTCCTCCAGGAAGGCTCAGGAGCCCTACCTCCCTGACATTACAGCTGCTCCGGCCGGAAGCCTGTGCCAACTCTCTGCATTCCCTGATCTCCATCCCTGTGGCTGTCACCCTTTGTCACCTCCGTGCTGTCACTCCCATATCCCCCTGATCCCTCTAACCCATCCTCTGCCTCCCTGCAGCCAGACTGCCCTGTTCCCATCAGCGATTCCCCTGCTCAAACCCTTCCATGACTCCCCACTGCCCTAAGCTGAGGTCAGGGCTCCCAAGCCTGGCATGCAGCCTTCTGGATCTGGGTTCCATCTCTGTCTCCAGCCTGCCCACTTCCCTTCATGCATGTTGGGTTCTAGCTCCCTGTTCTCCAAACCCATACTACACATCCCACTTCTGGGGTCTTTGCCTGGGATGTTGCCGACACCCAGAAAGTCCCACCACCTGCACAGGTGTAGCCCCACCAGCCCTCCAAGGCATTGCTCGCCCAAGCAGCTGGTAATTCCATTTCATGTATTAGACGTCCCCTGGCCCTCTGTCCTCTCTTAATAACCCTAGTCACAGTCTCCCCAGATTCTTGGGATTTGGGGGTTGTCTCCCCCACCTCCCCACTAGTTGGACCACGGTTTATATCTAAGTTACTCTGGTCTCCCGGCCTCTAGCATAGAGCACTGCAGACAGGCCCCAGCTCAGAATCAGAGCCCAGAAAGTGGCTGCAGACAAAAATCAATAAAACTAATGACCCTCCCCTCTCCCTGCCAAAAGGCATTTTGAGATCAATACAGAGACTCAAGGTCACTAGAAAGGGGCCAGCTGGGTCCATGTGAAGCCCCAAATTTGCCCAGATTCACCTTTCTTCCCCCACTCTCCCCCCTTTTTTTTTTTTGAGATGAGATGGAGTTTCGTTCTTGTCACCCAGGTTGGAGTGCAATGGTGCGGTCTTGGCTCATTGAAGCCTCCACCTCCTGGGCTTAAGTGATTCTCTTGCCTCAGTCTCCTGAGTAGCTGGGATTACAGGTTCCCGCTACCACGCCCGGCTAATTTTTGTATTTTTAGTAGAGACGAGGCTTCACCTTGTTGGCCAGGCTGGTCTCGAACTCCTGTCCTCAGGTAATCTGCCTACCTCAGCCTCCCAAAGTGCTGGGATTATAGGCATGAGCCACAGCGCCTGGCCTCTTCCCTCACCCCCTTTTTTTTTTTTTTTTTTTTTTTTTTTATGACAGAGTCTCACTCTGTTGCCAGGGCTGGAATGCAATGGCGTGATCTCAGCTCACTACAACCTCGACCTCCTGGGTTCAAGCGATTCTCCTGCCCCAGCCTCCCAAGTAGCTGGGATTACACGTGTGTGCCACTATGGCTGGATAATTTTTGTATTTTTAGTAGAGACAGGGTTTCACTATGTTGGCCAGGCTGGTCTTGAACTCATGACCTCAAGTGATCCACCTTCCTTGGGCTCCCAAAGTGCTAAGATTACAGGCATGAGCTACCACACCTGGCCTCCCCCTTTTTTCCTAATAGGAGACTCCTGTAGCTTTCTTCCCCGTTTTAGCTATGTGTCATGTCTGCTTACACTTCCTTCTCCCCTCAGGCTTTTTTTTGGATGGTCCTCCAACCTCCAATACCCAGGCCTGGCCTCTTCAGAGTACCCCCCATTCCACTTTCCCTGCCTCCTTCCTTAAATAGCTGACAGTCAAATTCATGCTATGGTGTGAATGAGTACCCTTGGCTTGGTATTATAAGCTGGAGTTATATATGTATTTGAAAACAGAGTAAATACTTAAGAGGTCAAATGGATGAATGGAAGAATTTTAGGAACTGTGTGAGAGGGGGACAAGGTGAAGCTTTCCTGGCCCTGGGAGGAAGCTGGCTGTGGTAGGGTAGCGCGCTCTCTCTCTCTCTCTGTGGCAGGAGGCAAAGAGTGGGGTGTAATTGAGTGAAGGAATCCTGGGTAGAAACCATTCTCAGGTGGTTGAGACAGGCTAAAGACTGGGATTTGGGTCTATCTATGCCTTTCTGGTTGATTTTTGTAGAGACGGGGTTTTGCCATGTTACCAGGCTGGTCTCAAACTCCTGGGCTCAAGCGATCCTCCTGGCTCAGCCTCCCAAAGTGCTGGGATTACAGGCATGAGCCACCACGCCTGGCTTCCTCTTCCTCTTGAGAAATATTCTTTTCATACTGCAGGTATGGGACAGCAGTGTCCCAGGTAAAGGACATACATGTTACAAGTGCCTGGTCCTTTCTGAGGGAGCCTGGTGCCGCTCTGCCGGGTATTTGAAGCTGCGGAACTGGAGGAGGCCATTTCACTCCCTGAACTCAGCCTGAAAAATCACAGTGAGAATGTCCATCTTATAGGCTTGCTGTGGGGCTCAGGTTGAAAGTGTGGGGAGTGACACTGCCTAGGCATACAGCTCAGTGTCATCGAGGGCCTGTGTCCCTCCCAAGCCCAGGGTTAACCTGCCTGCCGCAGGCACTAGGAGGACTAATCTGCCTACTGCCCGTGAACGGGACCCTCAAGCGTCCTGGGATTTCCTTTCCCCTCCTGTCCTGCCCTTGCCCCTCAGGATTTCTGGAAAATAAATCCTTTAAAATAGTGTCTGCTTTGGTTTCCTGGCATTTGCTGTCCCTGTGAGATGGGGCAAGGGACACCATTGATCCCCTCTATCCCACTGGGGAAGTCTTCACGTTGAAATAGGCGGTGACTTGCCCAAGGTCACCCAGTGAGTGGTGGGAGTCTAGGCTGGACACAAGGGCCTGGGAGGTGGCTGCACAGGTGCTGACAGGGAAGCCCAGACATTTGTCCCAGAGTTCCCAGCCCACCTCGGGACCCGCTGTCAGGAGGATTTTATAAACCATTAAAGCAGTCCCCACGTCTCGAGCCTTCAGCAGCATAATCACTCAACTACTCAGCCTTCACCTTCCCGCCACACGGGCAGACACTGGAGAAAGGGAGGGAGTAGTCAGGAAAGTCTACGTCCTGCAACAAACACCTCCAAATCTCAGTGGCTCAACTCATCAGAAGCTATTTCTTCTCACACGAAGTCTAATCAGGCATTCTCAGTCTTAGGCAACCTTCCACATGGTCATTTCAGGGACCCAGGCCCCTTCCTTCTGGTACAGCCAACGTGGTCACAGGCAGAGGAAATGCTAAGCACCCATGGGAAACCCTCCTTGCTGGCCAGAAAATATAAGCTGGGAGAACTGGGAGGGGCGGGGCCCCAGGGGCCTTGGAGGTGGCGGCAGGGGTGGTCCCCGGTCATGCCCATCCCTTCTCCAACCCTGGTCCTGCAGGAGTGCCCTGATCTCCCCATCCTCCTCTCCAGAGCTGTTTCTGTGCTACTTCCGGGGCTGGGGGAGTCCCTCGTGTCCCCAGAGAACAGCATAGGCTCCCTGCTCCCTGGGGCACAGGGTCTTGGCCACCTGAGGGCTTGTGGAAGGTGAGGACAAGGACACCCCCATTCTCACCACCCCCACCCCACCCCAGAGGAAACTTTCTGCATCCAGTGCTACCCTTTTTTTTTTTTTTTCTCGTCGTTACTCTGGTTATCCCTCAGCCCAAGACCTTCCCAGCTCTCTCCAGCCTGTGAACAGCATTCTCATTCTTCACTCCCGCTTCACAGTTCTCTGCAGTTGGGCCCAGCTGCAGCCTCCATTGGAGCCAATGGCATTGGGCCATTCCCCACCCCTGAATACGTCCTGTCCCTTCCACCTTGGTGAGGCTTTCACCTCTGCCTGGAATGGTCTGTCAAAATCCTGCCTAGGTTCATGCGACAGGGTGCCAGCCCAGCATGCCACAACTGACTTGCAAATCACAAGGGGACTAATTCTTCTACAATAAAGATGTCTAACAATCACCCATCGATCCATCAATCCCATCCATCCAAGGAAAAGTGGAGCAACTGGTGCTTGTGAAGTGTACGGTATTACTCATAATAGATTCTTGCCAAGAGTATGTAGCCTGGGTCTAATCAAGCCTTTAGATCTAACTCTCAGTTTACAGGAAATAAATAGGATAGAGGAACAAATTAGGTGACATCACAAGGAAATAACTAAATTAAGAATGAGAACATTGTATAAGACAATGGACTTGACTTTGCTCTTTTTTTTCTTTTCTTTTTTTTTTGAGACGGAGTCTCACTCTGCCACCCAGGCTGGAGGGCAGCAACCTCCACCTCCAGGGTTCAAGCAGTTCCCTAGCCTCAGCCTTCCAAGTAGCTGGGATTATAGGCACATGCCACCATGCCCAGCTAATTTTTGTATTTTTAGTAGAGACGGAGTTTCACCATGTTGGCTAGGCTAGTCTCGAACTCCTGACCTCAAGTGATCTGCTTACCTTGGCCTCCCAAAGTGCTAGGATTACAGGCGTGAGACACTGAACCCAGCCGACTTGACTCTTAAGAAAGTTGAAGTCATTAAAAAGTGGTCTATGCAAGTGGTCTATGTAGACTCAAAAGAAATACCCATATGCAGTGCATGAACCTAGATCGGATCCTGGTTAAAAAAATAAAAGAAAGGAGGGAATAAAGGAAAGAAAGAAGGAAGGGAGGCGCCAGGTGTGGTAGCTCATGCTTATAATTCCAGCACTTTGGGAGGCCAAGGTGGACGGATTGCTGGAGGCCAGGAGTTTGAGACCAGCTTGTGCAACATGGGAAAACCCTGTCTCTACAACAACAACAACAACAAAAACACAGTAACTAGCCAGGCATGGTGGCATGAGCCTGTGGTCCCAGCTACTTGGGAAGTTGAGCTGGGAGGATCTCTTGTGCCTGGGAGGTCGAGGCTGTAGTGAGCTGAGATTATACCACTGCACGCTCACCTGGGTGACAGAGAGGGACCCTGTCTCAAAAAAATAAATAAAATAAAAAGAAAGGGTGTGAGGGAGAGAAGAAAGGAGGCAGAAAGAAGGAAAGAAGGAGAGAGGAGAAACTACGAAATACATTTTGGGACAATTAGAGAAATTTGGATATGAACTGGGTGTTAGATGACATATAGGAATTATTGTTAATTTTGTTAGATGGGATAATGATATTATATTTATGTAAGACAATAGCTTTATTCAGAGGAGATGCATGCTGGAATATTTAGGGGCAAAGTGTCAAGCATCTATAATTTACTTTGCAATGGTTTGGCTAAAAAATAAAAATAGAAAAGATAAAACAATTATTTAAAAATACCAATCATTGGTTGTAGAGGTTTTGTCTGTTTGTTTGTTTGAGGCAGAGTTTCACTCTTGTTGCCCAGGCTGGAGTGCAGTGTTGCAATCTCGGCTCACTGCAACCTCCGCTTCCCGGATTCAAGCAATTCTCCTGCCTCAGCCTCCCAAGTAGCTGGGATTACAGGCATCTGCCACAACACTTGACTAATTTTTTGTGTTTTTAGTAGAGTCAGGGTTTCACCATGTTGGCCGGGCTGGTCTCAAACTCCTGAGCTCAGGTGATCCACCTGCCTCGGCCTCCCAAACTGCTGGGATTATAGGCGTGAGCCACCGTGCCCAGCCCCAAAGCCCTTGCTTTCTAAATACTTATTTGGAGCATAGTGGGGGGCCAGGGAATAAGGGCCTCTACTCCCCAGTATTTGCCCCACCTGGCTCCTGTCCTTCATGAGGTGTAGCACTTCCCAGGGTGGCTGCCTTCTTCCTCTCCGCCTTCTCCCTCCTCCCCTCTCTTCCTTTCACCCTTTCCTCCCTGCTTCTCTCTCTTCCCTTTTTCTCCTCTTTCCCCTTCTCCCTCTCTTTTTCCTCCCACCCCTGCCCCTTCTTCCTCTTCTGTTCTTTTTTTCTTTTTTTTTTTTTTAGACAGAGTCTCACTCTGTCACCCAGGCTGGAGTGCAGTAGCATGATCTTGGCTCACTGCAACCTCTGCCTCCCAGGTTCAAGTGATTCTCCTGCCTCAGCCTCCCAAGTAGCTGGGATTACAGGTGTGCACCACACCCAGCTAGTTTTTGTATTTTTAGTACAGACGAGGTTTCACCATGTTGGCCAGGCTGGTCTCGAACTCCTGACCTCAGGTGATCCACCCACCTTGGCCTCCCAAAGTGCTGGGATTACAGGTGTGAGCCACTGCACTTGGCCTCCTCCTTTGTTCTTACATAAACAGAGCAGAAAGAACACAACCTCAGTTTTTATCCCTCCTTGTCCCTCTCTGGGCCTCAGTTTCCTCAGTTATAAAAAGAGGGATTGGACATTGGGAATGAGAAGGCTACTCGCTTCGCATGTGCACAGGCCAGGACAGATTCTCTGAGCACGAGTGGACCTTGGCCCCTGCCAAGGGTGCTCTGCTACTTTAAGAAGACTCTAGCCTCCTAACCCCTAACCCCATGCCCCAGGCAGCCCATTGGGTAGGGGGTGGTTGAGGAGAGAGAGGTCCCTGGCCTTGGGATCTGTAGCCCCTCTGCCCAACCCAACTGGCTCATAGTGCGGGATGCTGGCTCCACAACCGGTTTCCCTCAGATTGGCAGCCCGGAAATACCAGTACAGCTCAGTCCTGGCCCAAGGCGGAGCTGCTGACTCTTCTAGAGTCTCAGGAATTGTTGCCATTGCCTTTAGGGAAGGCTGCCATGAAGGCAGACTGTGTTTTAATGTGCTCCCAAGGCTGGCAAGCCTCTGCACCCTTCGGTGAGAGCCTGTTGGCTGGCCCTGTGTGGTCCTGTTGCCACCTCTCATGGAGAATGACCTTGGAGGGCCAGTGCTGGGAAGCCCCCTCCACAGTGCACTAGCCCGATGTTCTCCTTGGGCAGATAGAGAACTCAGGCCCCACGAGAGGCAAGGCTTATCCAGGGCACGACTGCAGAGCTGAGGAGCCAAGAGCCACAGCGTTATCAGGGATGGGTTGGCAGCCACATTGTTCTTTGCGCTAGCAGGGGCCAGAGCAGAGGTGGGAGTGGGTGCACAGCAGGGAGCAGGAGGCCGGGAGGTGGAGGCAGGGAGGCCAGGGCTCTCTCCTGGGTCCTGAGCTTTCCACATTCTACTCATCATGGTGGTGGGAGGGGGGTTCTCCACTCTGATGCTGTGGATGACCTAGGGTGGCTCCGGGCCTCAGTTTCCCCATCTATCCATATGAAGCTGGACTCAGTCCTTCTTTCAGCAGACCCTGCAGCAAGCCCCTGCCTACTTCAGGCTCCCTGCCAGACTCTGGAGATGCATAGATCAACAAGGTCCTCCAGGAGCCTGGGATTCTGAGAGGGGAAATTTGGGGGTCCATCCTGATGTGGGCAAGGCATTCCCTGGATCAAAGAAGAGCTTGTCAGACCCAGAATGGAGGGGCCCTGAGTCCCTCCCGGCCCCTTGGCGCCCCGCTCTCTATTCCACAGCCTGCTGGCCTTTTGTGTGTTGCCCACTTAGGAGCGAGGGCCCCAGGCCACATCCTAGGGCATGTTCCCAGCTCGTGGCAGGAGAGGAGGCCTTTGTACCCAGGCAGGCCCGGTACAGCCTCCCGGGGAAGGTCCCAGTATGACGAGCCTAGGATGATGAGAAGCCCAGGGCCACAGAGCCGGCTTGGTTCCTTGGCAACATCCCGAGGAATCCAGTGGCTGCACACTGGCTCCCTTCCTCTCTCCTCCCACCCTCCTGCCTGCGGGGGCTGGAGGCGGAGGCAGCCAGCACCATTATAAAAAGCCACAGAGCTCTGGCGGCGGCGGTGGCGAAGGGACAGCACTAAGCTCTGCCGCCTGGCTCTAGCCGCCTGCCCTGGCCCCTGCCCGGACTCTCGTCCACCCTCAGCCATGGCTCCGATATCTCTCTCGTGGCTGCTCCACTTGGCCACCCTCTGCCATCTGACTGTCCTGCTGGCTGGTAAGTGAGCCCTGGACTTGGGCACGAACAGGGTGGGGAGCCCCCGGTGGGGAGCCCCCAGCCCCTTGTCTGTCCCTCAAGCCTGACATCAGGGGCCCCAGACCCTATCTGGGTAAAGCTCAAGGCCGGTGGCAGCCCCTATCCAGGGATGTGCAGGAGGGGGCTGGGCACCTTCCTTTCCCCAGATGCAGCACTGGACAGATTTCCACTTGCCAGCGACTGCTCTGCCTGACCCAGCGAGCAAAGTGGCTGTGCCTGGAAGCACAGAGAGGTGGTGTGGGTGGCATAAGGGAGCCAGGTGTGGGTGTGCCAGGAGGGTGGGGGTAGAGGGAGCCTGCAGAGGCTCCTGGTGGGCACTGGGGTGGGAGGACCTGGCTGACAGTGGCTGGCTCTTTCCAACCAGCATTAATGTGTAACCCGCAGCCCTGGCCCTGGGCCAGGCCACAGTTGGGACTTTCTCCTGCCCTGTTTTCAAAGCCCCCAGGATTAGGGGGCCCAGGACCAGTGAAGGTCAAGGTCACTGCAGCTCATGGTTGGGGCTTGCCGCTGCTGTGCTGGTCTGTAGCCCCAGTTGCTCTGCCTGTCTACCCATCATGCTGTCTTCCTCCTCCAAGCACAGTGTAGAAAACGCGTTTGCCTCTAGTCACTTGCTTACTGATGCCCAGGACCTGGTAGGGGTACATAATTGACCATCCTACCTGATATGGATAAGATGGAGGCCCAGAGAGGTTTAGAAACTGGCCTGAGGATGCACAGCCAGCAAGTAGGGCAGGAGAGGATAAGACTCATGGGACTGAATGCAGAAGAGAGCACAGATGCATGCTCACCACCTCTGTGGGCCACACCACCTCCATGAACCGCTAGCCAGCCCCCTCCTCAGGGATTGCCCCCACCATCCGGCAGGGTGACATTCAGAGAAGGTGAGACTTTGCCTGTGGGCACACAGCAAGTCCAGGAAAATGAGAAGTAGTCCCCAGCTTCCAGATATTTCCATGGAGCAAACTCACCCTGGGGCAGGGAGCAGGTGCGTGGGTGGGTGGGCACGTGGGGATGGTGGAGGCGAATTCCTGCTGGCTGCCTGCTTTCTGGGATTGGGCCCTGAAGCCTGAGGTGTCTGGGGACAGTGAGGACTGGAAAGTGGGGAGTCAGATGGCGGCTGCTTTGCCACAGTCTTGCTGTGTGACCCTGAGCAGGGTCTTGCCTCCTCTGGTCCCAGCTGCTGCATCTTTAAATCTAGCTATTACCTCTCCGGTGGGGTGGGGGAGGGTGATGAGGCTCCAGTGCTTATGGGGGTGTTTTGAAGAGGGTGGCGGAGGAGGATCACTTTTACTAAGCTTAGAGGGGAAAGGGTCCTAGGCCAGGATGGAAAGGGGCCCTGGGGGGCTCTGGGTGCTCTGACTAGCAGCCTGAGGCTTCTGCCCTCATCTTGGTCATTGGCTTTACTGGAAGATCCTGGGGATTACTGGAACCTTTCTCAGCCTCAGTTTCTCCTCCTGTAAAACTGGGCATTTGACCAGGCTCACCTTGGAATGTATGGCTGACATGTATGGCTGACATGTATGGCTCCAAGAGGCCCTTGGGAGCCCCTTTAGGATCAGGGGGTGGTTTGGAAGCCAGAGAGACCCCGAGGGGAGGCTGGGGGGTTCGTAGCTGCTGCCCTGACTAGTGTGGGGCAGCTGCGTCAGTCCCCAAATGTGGGTTTGTGGGGCTGTGTCAGGCAGGAGGCTTCTGTGCTTTATATAACGAACCTGCAGCTACGAGTCAGTGCAGAGCATTGCCCCCCCCACTCCAAAAGCTGACGCATTCACTCCCACTCAAGTCCTGGCAAGAAAGAGAAAAAAACGAATCTGTTTTAAGCTCCTATAGCCTACCCCGCTCATTAGCAGTGGGGGTGGATGGAGAGGGCATGGGAGGATAAATTCAAGAGTGTCAGATCCAGGCCCCTGTCAAATTTAAATAAAAATTCCTCCATTTTTCTGTTGGTTAAGGTATTATGTCACAAAGCGCTTGCTTGGGCATTTTGTCCATTCATTCAACAAATACTTATTGGACACCTGCTGTGTGACAAGCCTGGTACTAGGTACTGGGGCAGCATCAATAAATAAAACAGCCAAGGACCTCAGCCCTCGGGGTGCTGTAATTCAACTAAAGAGGACAGATAATACACAAAGTAAATCAGTAAACAATGTGATCTGTTGGAAGGAGAAAAGGCACTGTGATCAAAAAATAGAGAGGGGTGGCTGGGCGCAGGGGCTCATGCCTGTAATCCCAGCACATTGGGAGGCCAAGGTGGGCAGATCACCTGAGGTCAGGAGTTCAAGACCAGACTGGCCAACATCGTGAAACCCTGTCTCTACTAAAAATACAAAATCAGCTGGGTGTGGTGGTGCGTGCCTGTAGTCCCAGCTACTTGGGAGGCTGAGGCAGGAGAATCACTTGAACCTGGGAGGCAGAGGTTGGAGTGAGCCGAGATTGTGCCAATGCACTCCAGCCTGGGTGACAGAGCTAGAAAGAAAGAAAGAAAGAAAGAAAGAAAGAAAGAAAGAAAGAAAGAAAGAAAGAAAGAAAGAAAGAAAGAAAGAAAGAAAGAAAGAAAGAAAGAAAGAAAGAAAGAAAGAAAGAAAGAAAGAAAGAAGAGAGAGAGAGAGAGAGAGAGAGAGAGAGGGAGGGAGGGAGGGAGGGAGGGAGGGAGGGAGGGAGGGAGGAAGGAAGGAAGGAAGGAAGGAAGAAAGGAAAAGAAGGAAAGGAAGGCAGGCAGGCAGGCAGAAAGAAAGAGAAAGAAAGAGAAAAGAAAAATAGAGAGCAGGAAAGAGAGGTGTTGACATTTTAAATAGGGGGTTAGGGAAGCCCACTCAGTAGGTGGCTTTGCACAGTTTGGAGGAGGCTGAGGGAGGGAGCTGTGTGGATATCTCTGGATATCTCTAGAGTAGTGGTCCTCAGTGAGTAATTTTGCTCTCCCAGGGGCCATTTGGCAATTTCTAGGGACATTTTTACTTGTTACAAATGTCCCAATGTTTTTGGTTCAGTTGAGCTACTTGCCTCTAATGTGTAGAGGCCAGAGATGCTGCTAAACATCCTCCAGTGCCCGGGACAGCCCCCAAAACAAAAAACTGTCTGGTCCAAAATGTCAGTAGTGTCACTGTTGAGAAACCCTGCCCTAAGGGAAAAATGCTCCAGATGTTAAAAAATGTTTATTCTCACAACCACACTGTGAAGCAGGTATTGTCACGTCCATTTTACAAGTAAGGAAACTGAAGCTCAGAGAGTCTGAGTGACTTCCTTAGGACACACAGCTGAGCAATGAATGGCTCAAGCCCTCTTTTTATCACCTCACCCAGTGACCCAGGACATTTCCTGAGTCTCCTTCTAAGACCCTGGAAGACTCTTAGAAGTCCTTGAGGTCCAGCCTAAAGGAGACTTCCTCCAGGAAGCCTCCCCTGATCATTTGAAGTTGGAAGTGGTTTCTCCCTCATGTAAACCCCAGTATATTTGTGGTATGTTCTGGAACGCTGTGTTTCCGCCTGGCATCTAGGGTAGCCTAGAACAGTGGGTGTTCAGGGGCTGGGTAGAAAACTAGCTCTGCCACCATGCCACTGTGTGGCATTGGGCACATTTAACCTCTCTTATTCCCAGCTTCTGCATCTGTGAAGTGGGGATAATAATACTCCCTTTGCAGGATAATAATTCCCTTTGATGTTGGGAATTAAAGAGAGCAGATGTGTACATGCTGGACACAGGGTCTGATACACAGTAGGTGCTCAATTAAAAAAAAAAAGCTCTAATACTTTGTGTGCCTGTTTTACCTGTCCATCAGGCTGGGAGCCTTCTGAGGCCAGAGGCATTCCTTGTTCATCTCACTGTACCTCACAGCACCCGGCACAGGGTCTGGCAAGAGGAACAGCATTTGTTGGTTGACTGAATAAGCAGAGTGATCTGATGGCATTTATTGGGATGGAAGCACTCTCTCCAAGCTCAGCACCCGTGCCTATGGGAGAAAGAGCTCAAGGTTAAGGATAAGAGGGCCTGAGATTGTTGTATATACTCAAAAGTAATTCCAGCCAGTGTTGGCTGAATCAGGAAGTGGGTGGATGGATGGATGGATGGATGGATGGATGGATGGATGGATGGAAGAAGGGATGGGGAGGGGACAATGAGGGATGGATGAGTGGGTGAGAGAAAAGGGGGTGGAAGATTGACAGGTGGTAGGTAGGGGAGAGGGAGTGGGTAGATGGATGAATGGAGATGAGTAGGGGGTGGGTAGGAGGTGGCAGGTGGGTGAGGAATGGGTAGAAGGTTGATAAGAGTGGGTGGAAGGATGGATGGATAGGTAGATAGATGCATTAAAGAGAGATAAGTAAATTGAGACTAATTTCATTCAATGGATATTGATTGAGTATCCACCTTGTGCTTGATGCTGAGAAGCTGTGATACCAAGACAGACGAGGTCCCTGCCTTCCTGACACTCCTATGACAGATAATAGATGACTGGCTGGATGAGGCATTGTCTCCATTTACAGAAAGGAAAACTTCAGCTCTGAGAAGGGACAGGCTCCCCAGGTTAAACAATCTTCCTGGCAGAACCAAGAACTTAGCCGGGCCAGGACCATTCAGGGACTGTGGCAGAGAGTGGGGACTTTGGAGACAGGATGACTCTGTGGCTCTTTAAAGCCCTGAAGTTGGGTAATGGCTTTCCCCATGTTGGATTTGAGGCGCACAGAATGGACCTTCTTTGTTATCCATTGGGCAGCCTCCCTTGCCTCCTCCTGTCTCTGGTCACTGAGGGGCACCGTATTTTCTGGGGCTTCCTAAAGAAGACACCTGCAGGCCAGTTTAGGGGACTGCCACCTGGCTCCACTCAACAGGGCCTGGGGAGGCTGCAGGTGCGTCATTCTGAGGTCCCATTGCAGAAGGAGGGTGGCCAGCCCACGCAGTGACTTTTATATCCCGGTTACTCAGAGAGAAAGGACAGCCCTGTGACCTGGGGAGCCTCTCCTGCACACAGCCCCCAACCCCCTGAAGCTACTAATGCTGCTCCTTGATGACTCAACCCAGACCTGCCAGCCCTAAACCACCTTCCCACAAAGCAGGGTGGGCCAAAGCTAAGGGGGAGCGATGGAGAGAGGAAGCAGCAGACTCTACAAAGTCTCTGTGTGTGTGCGCACGGGCATGCGCCTGTATTTGGGAAAGTGGAGTATGTTTGCATGGCCGTATATATGTAAGTATTTATGCATGAGCAATTCGTGTTCTGGTGGAGCCCAGGGATGGGCTGGGGGTTTCCCAGGCTCTGAAGTGCTAGATAAGATCGGCTTGCTCTCTTGACTGCCCTGGCCTCCAGATGTTTGCAAAACCCTCTGGGGTCTTGCTTTTGCTGCACATAACCTTGACCCAGATCTGAAACTCCAACTCTTCCTTGATTTTTACACTCATCCTCCTTGAGCTCACGCTAAGCAGAAAAAAAAAAAATTGCTGGCGATTTTAGGCAAAGAGAAAAGGTGGAAATGCAGTGTAAACAACTTCAAATGTTTATATTAAATAGTTGGGTTTATTTGTCCTGTCCTGTGGTTTCTCTCTGGCTCCACGTGACACTCAGCTACTGCCTGCTCCTTCTGCCCCACTCTGCCCCTACCCTATTCATACCTTCCATCTCCAACCCTTCCTTCTCCTTACTCTTCTTGCTCCAGGAATTTCAAATGCCTCTTCCCTCCTAGGCAGGATGACTCAGTACCTTTCAGCAACTACTCTCAGGCTCATTCTGGCTCTTAACAGCAGAACAAAGGATCATCTATTCATCAGACCCCACTTTCTTACAAAGCAGTTGTACTTATACACTTTAAAAAAGTTTATTGCTGGATATGGTGGCTTGCATCTGTAATCCCAGCTACTCCAGAGGTTGAAGTGGGAGGATCGCTTGAGGTCAGGGTTTCAAGACCAGCCTGGGCAACATAGCAAGACCCTGTCTCTTAAAAAAAATTAGCCAGGCATGGTAGCATGCACCTGTAGTCCCAGCTACTTGGGAGGCTGAGGCAAGAGATCTCTCTTTTTTTTTTTTTTTTTTTTTTTTGAGACGGAGTCTTGCTCTGTCACCCAGGCTGGAGTGCAGTGGTACGATCTTGGCTCACTGCAACCTCTGCCTCCCAGATTCAAGCAAATCTCCTGTCTCAGCTTCCCTAGCAGCTGGGACTAAAGGCGCCCACCATCATTCCAGGCTAATTTTTGTATTTTTAGTAGAGACAAGGTTTCACCATACTGATCAGGCTGGTCTCAAACTCCTGACCTCAGGTGATCCACCTGCCTTGGCCTCCCAAAGTGCTGGGATTACAGGTGTAAGCCACCACACCCAGCCAGGAGAATCTCTTGAGCCCAGGATTTTGAGGTTGCAGTGAGCTAGGATTATACCACTGCACTCTAGCCTGGGCAACAGAGCAAGACCCTATTTCTTAATTAAAAAAAAAAAAAAAAAGGCAGCAGGAAGAAACAAGGCAGAGGTGAGGGGATAGGCAAGGCCACAGGCCCGGTGGAGACTGCAGCCTTCTTGGTAGGAGAACCTGTTCCATCACTTGCTGGCTGTGTGACCTTAGCAGATCCCTGTCACTCTCAGATTCATCTCCCCTGCTGCACAATGGACCAGTTAATTTTAAAAATTAACCCGGGCATGGTGGCTCATGCCTGTCATCCCAGCACTTTGGAAGGCCAAAGAGGGCAGATCACCCGAGGTCGGGAGTTTGAGACCAGCCTGACCAATAAGGAGAAACCCCGTCTCTACTAAAAATACAAAATTAGCCAGGTGTCGTGGCAAATGCCTGTAATCCTAGCTACTCGGGAGGCTGAGGCAGGAGAATCACTTGAACCTGGGAGGCGGAGGTTGCGGTGAGCCGAGGTCGTGCCATTGCACTCCAGCCTGGGCGACAACAATGAGACTCCATCTCAAAACAAACAAACTTTTAATATGTGCCAGTGCCAGGCAAAAAGAACTCTGTAAATAAGAATTCACATTTCTTATTCTTACAACAAGCCTATGAGGTAGATACTATCTTTGTTCCTATTTTACAGGTGGTGAAACTGAGGCATAGAGAAGTTTGGTGGGGGAGGGAGGCTGAGTCAAAGGCCTTGAAGGCCAGGGTGTACAGGTGATCAGCTTTGGCTTGGGTGGTGTGGCCGGGACAATCTGGCACAGGGTTGGGAAGCCAGATGCCCACAGACATCCCTGCTGACCAGGAACCTCTTTGGACTCAGGACAGCACCACGGCGTGACGAAATGCAACATTACGTGCAGCAAGATGACATCAAAGATACCTGTGGCTTTGCTCATCCACTATCAACAGAACCAGGAATCATGCGGCAAACGTGCAATCGTGTAGGTATTGCCCCCGAGGCCTCTGAAATCCCCTTCAGGCCCTTGAAATATTCCCAGACCTCTGAGAATCTATGTCCACACCTCCCCTCCCAGACCTGGTCTCCTAGGCGAAGGCCTCAGCACACGCTTCTCTTGCCCCTGGCCTGCAGGCCACTTCACTGACCTTAATTTCTGTGCCACATGGCTAAGGAGGAGAGTGGTTTCCTGAATGGCCCAGTGTGGCTGGGGGGGCAGCCGCCCTGGCTTGTGGCCTGGAGCAGCCATGAACGGTGGTAATTCCTTCTGGACTGAAGCACATGTTACCCCACACTCAAACCCACTATATTTCATGGGGTGGTATGGGTAGTCGTAAAGCATGAGGGTCTTACTTAAAATGCAGGTTCCAGCCTCTAACAGACCTGGTGCAAATCCTGCCTTCCCCTCTTACTGGCTGGATGGCCCTGCTTCCATTGTTTACTTTTTGCACCTTGGTTTCCTTGTCTGTAAAATGGGTAGCTAGGACAGGATGTAACTAAAGTGCTTGGCAAGGGCGCGGTGGCTAATGCCTGTAATACCAGCACTTTTGAAGGCCGAGGCTGGTGAATCACTTGAGGCCAGGAGTTCAAGACCAGGCTGGCCAACATGGTGAAACTCCATCTCTACTAAAAATACAAAAACTAGCTGGGCGTGGTGGTGGGTGCCTGTAATCCCAGCTACACGGGAGGTTGAGGCAGGAGAATTGCTTGAACCCAGGAGGCGGAGATTGCAGTGAGCCAAGATGGCACCACTGCACTCTGGCCTGGGCAATATTGTGAGACTCCATCTCAAAAAAAAAATAAAAAGAAAAAAAAAGAAAAGAAAAAAAAAATAAATTAAAAATAAAGTGCTTGGCAAGGTCTGTCAGTAGGAGCTGCAGAGATCACTATCTCCATCTGACAGAAGAGGAAACAGGGTCATTTCGAGACTCTGGGGAGGGACTGAGTCATTGTCCTCCTGGCTGTTAAGGACCCTGGCCATCTTGGTCACTTCCTTCTCCTGGGGGCTCTCTTAGGTCCTGCCTAACCAGCCAGCCCTGAGGCCTTTCCCCAGGACTGACTTTTGAGCCCTAAAGCAGCCTCAGCCAGACCTAGGGGTCAGGCAGCAGGAAATGGCCAATGGCCCTTTGCTTTCTAGGCTCAGTTAAAGGAAGTCTGGCACTTCCTCTCCTCAATTATGCAGTTTCTAAGGTGGGCAAGGTACTGAGCGTTCTCCTGCCTGGCTTCTTTGCTGATCAGTCAAGGCTTACTTCCCCAAGACACCCCCAAGTATTTTTTGTTTTCTTGATGAAAGGGAAAAAGGAAATGGGGGAGGGGATCGCTGTGCCCAGGGGGCCTGCAGGGTCATACTTGCTTCCTGGACTCCTCAAGCTTCCCGGCATCCTGGAGCCAGGTGCCTTTACTTCACCTCTCTGAGCCTTGGTTTCCTCATCTGTAAAATGGGGATGAGCCTGGTAGCCACCTTGTGGGATGGATGTAAGATTTGAACATGGGCAAATGCCAAGCACAGGCCGTGGCATGGAGCCAGGGCGTCTGTCAGCTCTGAGCTGTGGGCTTGGCGGTGAACCAGTCACACACGGCTTCAGAGGAAGTTCAAGATTTGGAGGGCACTCAGGGTCCCAATGAGGCTGCCACATATTTGGCTCTAACCCCTTCTGCCCGTGAACACACATCGGGAGGGGAGGAGAGGGGCCTGGAGCACAGCCTGTAGCTGTGAAACCGAAGAAGAGCAACAAGACTCACGAAGTCTCATAAGGCCTGTTCCAGAGTGAGGAGGCCCCATACAGAGCTCACCTGAAGTCCTCTCCCCAGCAGGAGACTCAAAGCCCAGAGCCCCCTGCCTTAATGGTAACAATATTATCAACACTGTTATTATTTTCAGCTATTACTGATCGGCTCTGAGCCATAATTTGGCTTTTTTTTTTTACAGTAACACAGAAGTAGGGTGATCAACTCGTCCCTGTTTGCCTGGGGACTTTCCCGGTTTTAAAAAGGGAAGTCCCTCATCCTGAGCACCCCCTGCATCCCATTTTTTCTGGGATGGGTGGTCACGCTACAGATGGGAGGCTCTCCTATCTCCATTTCTCGGGTGAGGACCTGGGAGCCTAGGAGGGCGGGTTTCCCCAGCTGGTCAGTGGCCTCACAGCTGCTAAGTGGGAAGGCAGGGTTTCCAGCCGGGTGTGTTCACCTGCAGAGCACTGGTGCTGTGCCCCCACACCACGCTGGCCCGGGTTTCTGGCATCTGGACATCACTGGATCCCTGTCTTTCTCCCCTGTAGCTTGGAGACGAGACAGCACAGGCTGTTCTGTGCCGACCCGAAGGAACAATGGGTCAAGGACGCGATGCAGCATCTGGACCGCCAGGCTGCTGCTCTGACTCGAAATGGCGGCACCTTCGAGAAGCAGATCGGCCTGGTGAAGCCCAGGACCACCCTTGCCGCCCGGGGAATGGAGGAGTCTGCGGTACCGGAGCCCGAAGCCACAGGCGAAAGCAGTAGCCTGAAGCCAACTCCTTCTTCCCGGGAGGCACAGACGGCCCTGGGGACCTCCCCAGAGCAGTCGACGGGCGTGACTGGTTCCTCAGGGACCGGGCTCCCCCCGACGCCAAAGGCTCAGGATGGAGGGCCTGTGGGCACGGAGCTTTTCCGAGTGCCTCCCGTCTCCACTGCCGCCGCGTGGCAGAGTTCTGCTCCCCACCAACCTGGGCCCGGCCTCTGGGCTGAGGGAAAGACCTCTGAGGCCCCGTCCACCCAGGACCCTTCCACCCAGGCCTCCTCCACCCAGGCCTCCTCCACCCAGGCCTCCACTACTTCCTCCCCAGCCCCAGAGGAGAACACTCCGTCTGAAGGCCAGCCTGTGTGGGGTCAGGGACAGAGCCCCAGGCCAGAGAACTCTCTGGAGCGGGAGGAGATGGGTCCCGTGCCAGCACACACAGATGCCTTCCAGGACTGGGGGCCTGGCAGCATGGCCCACGTCTCTGTGGTCCCTGTCTCCTCGGAAGGAACCCCCAGCAGGGAGCCAGTGGTTTCAGGCAGCTGGACCCCTAAAGCTGAGGAACCCATCCATGCCACCATGGACCCCCAGAGGCTGGGCGTCCTTATCACTCCTGTCCCTGACGCCCAGGCTGCCACCCGGAGGCAGGCAGTGGGGCTGCTGGCCTTCCTTGGCCTCCTCTTCTGCCTGGGGGTGGCCATGTTTGCCTACCAGAGCCTCCAGGGCTGCCCTCGAAAGATGGCGGGAGAGATGGTGGAGGGCCTCCGCTACATCCCCCGGAGCTGTGGTAGTAACTCATATGTCCTGGTGCCCGTGTGAACTCCTCCGGCCTGTGTCTAGTTGTTTGATTCAGACAGCTGCCTGGGATCCCTCATCCTCATACCCACTCCCACCCAAGGGCCTGGACTGAGCTGGGATGATTGGAGCGGGGAGGTGGGATCCTCCAGGTGCACAAGCTCCAAGCTCCCAGGCACACCCTAGGAGGCCAGCCTTGACCATTCTCCACCTGCCAGGGACAGAGGGGACGGTCTCCCAACTCACCCCAGCCCCAAAACTCTCCTCTGCTGCTGGCTGGTTAGAGGTTCCCTTTGACGCCATCCCAGCCCCAATGAACAATTATTTATTCCCAGCCCCCTCTGACCCACGCTACCCTGTGAGTACTACAGTCCTTCCATCTCACACATGAGCATCAGGCCAGGCCCTCTGCCCACTCCCCGCAATCTCATTGTGTCTCTTGGTTCTGCTGCAGTTGCCAGTCACCCCGGCCACCTGCGGTGCTATCTCCCCCAGCCCCGTCCTCTGTACAGAGCCCACGCCCCCACTAGTGACGTGTCTTTTCTTGCATGAGGCTAGTGTGGTGTTTCCTGGCACTGCTCCCAGTGAGGCTCTGCCCTTGGTTAGGCATTGTGGGAAGGGGAGATAAGGATATCTGGTGGCTTTCTTCTTTGGTCTACACTGTGCTGAGTCTGAAGGCTGGGTTCTGATCCTAGTTCTACCATCAACCCCCCAAGGTACTCCCATCTGTGAAAGGAAAGAGGGAGGTAAGGAATATCTGTCCCCCTGACATCACTCATTGACCTGAGGCCCTTCTCTCCAGCCCCTGGATGCAGCCTCACAGTCCTTATGAGCAGAGCACCCTAGACAGTCCTTGCCAATGGACTAGCTTGTCTTTGGACCCTGAGGCCCAGAGGGCCTGCGAGGGAGTGAGTTGATAGCACAGATCCTGCCCTGTGGGCCCTCAAATGGAGGTGGGCAGAACAGAGTCCATCCCTGAAGGCCCCGCCCAGGCTCAGTCACTGAGACATCCCGAGCTCTGCCTCCCCTCACCCCCTAAGAGGGAGGAGGGAGGGCTCCAGACACCTGTCTAAGAAGCCCAGGAAAGGCTCTGGGAGCAGCCACACACCTGATGCTTCTTCAGAGACTCCTGCAGGCAGCCAGGCCACAAGACCCTTGTGGTCCCACTCCCCACACGCCGGATTCTTTCATGAGGCCTGGGTTCCCCTCCCACCTCTCTCACTCCTTGAAAACACTGTTCTCTGCCCTCCAAGACCTTCTCCTTCATCTTTGTCCCCGTCGCAGACAGGACCAGGGATTTCCATGAGGCCCCTGTTTGTTTCTGAAAGGGACGCTACCCGGGAAGGGGGCTGGGACATGGGAAAGGGGAAGTTGCAGGCATAAAGTCAGGGGTTCCCTTTTTTGGCTGCTGAAGGCTCGAGCATGCCTGGATGAGGCCACACCAGCCGTCCTGGCCCCTCAGGGTCCCTGGGGGCAGCTCACCTCTCCCTTGGATTGTCCCCGAGTGTGACCCTTGCTCTACTTGAGGGGCCTCTTATGGGCTGGGTTCTACCCAGGTGCCAGGAACACTCCTTCACAAATGGGTGCTTGAAGGAAGGAAACCCAGCTCTGGTCCATAGAGAGCAAGACGCTGTACGGCCCGGCCCGCCCGGCCTTTGCACTCCCTTGCTGGGCGTGGCACAGTATATTCAGGAAGTTCAGGGCCTGGCTCAGGTGGGGTCACTCTGGCAGCTCAGAGAGGGTGAGAGTGGAACTGATGCACTTTGTTCTGGCTCTTCCAGGCTGGGAGAGCCTTCCAGGGGTGGGGCACCCTGTGATGGGGCCCTGCCTCCTTTGTGAGGAAGCTGCTGGGGCCAGCTGGTCCCCCTTCCATGGACTTTGTTAGTTTCTCCAAGCAGGACATGGACAAGGATGATCTAGGAAGACTTTGGAAAGAGTAGGTTGATCCTTTTACTTTTCCAACCCTCATCACCAATGTCTGTGCCATTTTGTATTTTACTAATAAAATTTAAAAGTCTTGTGAATCAATACGGGTGATTTCTCTGGGGACAAGTCCAGCAACCAGGGCTTCAGAGGGGAAGGAACGGGGCAGGGGTGGGCAGGCCAAGATCCCTTTCAGCCCTGGAGACCCCTATCTCAGTTCATCTGGGGCAGAAGAGCAGACATTTTCACAGTCAGCAAGAGAAGCAGCACCAGGGATCGGAGTGAGGAGTGCTGAACCCTCGGCCTAGCTCTGTTCTGCCCGGCTGTGTAATGTTGGGCCAGGGCCTTCACCTCTCTGAGCCTGCATAACTGTGAGTATGGGGCCTCTCCTAGTCTGGCAGGACTCTCCCTAGTCTGGCAGGACTCAGAATCCCTCATGAAGCCCTACCCCATGCCTGCTGAACCACCGTCCCAGGGGCCCTGGGACCACTGTCAGTGAACTGGTGCCCCATATGGAAACTGGCCCATAGTTTCCTCTTTGTGGCCTTCCTAGTTCAGATGAAGATCAAAAAGGGATTACTTCTTAAGGGACTTGGAAGTTCATAGATGTGCCCCAAGTGTGAGCCTCCTGGTGGCCTAAGCTCTTCAGTGTCCTGGGAGGCTTCCTAAGAGCTGCTCTGTACAGTTGTGCAGGTTGGAAACTGCACAAGGCTGCCACAGACCAAGTCCAGCCTACTGGTATCCAATATTTCATGAATGTTAGGATGCATCCTTTCCACACTGTGATATGTTTGGAATTGAGACTTGTTTTGTAATCAATGGCTTGTCACCGCTTAATTGGCAGGCTTTTTTTCTTTATTAGTAATGTATTAAATATCAGAACATCTTACCATCAATCATATCTTAGATTCAATGTCCACATGAATGGTGTTTTTTAGTAGGCAGGTCCAGGCAGCAGCTGCCATTTGAGATAGAGCAGGCTGGGGTCAGCAATCCCATTTCCTACAATCCCCTCCACCTCCTGGATCTCCTGGATCTTGTAGCCACATCAGTTACCATTTATCATTGCCTTTCTCTTGTTTTTCTTATAGTGAGGATATTTTTCTATAAGCCCAAGTCTCCATCAAAAGTAGGTCAAGGGTCAGGCATGGTGCCTCACACCTGTGATCCCAGCACTTTGAGAGGCCGAGGTGGGCAGAGCACTTGAAGTCAGGAGTTCGAGACCAGCCTGGCCAACATGGTGAAACCCTGTCTCTACTAAAACTACAAACCTACTTGGGAGACTGAGGCAGGAGAATGGCTTGAATCTGTGAGACGGAGGATGCAGTGAGCTGAGATCGCGCCCCTGTACTCACTCCAGCCCAGGCGACAGCGAGACTCCGTCTAAAAAGCAAGCAAACAAACAAAAAAAGTAGGTCAAGGAAAGCCAGACCATGATGGGCACATGGCTTCTCTCATACCCTGCTGGCTTCCCTTGTTTCACTCCTGCTAAACCTCATAGAGATTCGAGCTTGCAGGAATCAATCTGCCTCTGTGCAATGCTGTCAATTCTGGCTCTCCCCTCTGCAGTGAGCTTCCCCAGCTCTGCCCCAAACCCAAGCTTGTCTAGCTTTCGCCCCTTCCCACTCCGAGGAAGGAGCTCCACCGCAGGCCTGGTTCCAGCCCCCAAACTCTCCCTGCACACCACCCATCAGCCACACAAGACACCAACAGAGGCTTTAAATGAAAAGATGTGTCTCTGTCTTTTCATCACATTCTTAGGTAAGATTGCAGCCTTCTCAGCAGGCTCAGGATGAGAAGCAGGAGTGGGAGAGATTTGTATTCCGGCTCAGTCCAGAGCAACTCCCCAGGAACCCTGGAGTGTTTGTGTAGTTTTATTTTCTTTCAGTTTCAGAGCTAAATGTGAGCTGAAGCCATTCCCACAATTAATGCAGAGTTTGGACGGGACCATTTTTTTTGTTTGTTTGTTTGTTTTTTGAGACAGAATCTCACTCTGCCAGCCAGGCTGGGGTGCAGTGGGTGATCTTGGCTCACTGCAACCTTTGGCTCACTGCAACCTCCACCTCCCAGGTTCAAGGAATTCTGCTGCCTCAGCCTCCTGTGTAGCTGGGACTACAGGCGCGTGCCACCATGCCCAGTTATTTTATTTTTTTTTTTTTTGTATTTTTAGTAGAGATGGGGTTTCACCATGTTAGCCAGGATGGTCTCGATCTCCTGACCTTGTGATCCTCCCACCTCAGCCTCTCAAAGTGCTGGGATTACAGGCATGAGCCATCACGCCCAGCCCTTGACCTACTTTTGATGGAGACTTGGGCTCAGAGAGAAATATCCTCACTATAAGAAAAACAAGAGAAGGGCAATGATAAATGGTAACTGATGTGGGCACAAGGTCTGGGGGATCCAGGAGGTAGAGGGGATGGTAGGAAACGGAATTGCTGACCCAAGCCTGCTCTATCTCAAATGGCAGCTGCTGCCTGGACCTGCCCACTGTCACCCTGGGGGTGTACGGGTGTTGCTATATAACATTAGTTATAAAATAATAGTAGACATTGTTCATGTAATGTTTACGATGTGCCAGGCAATGTGTGAAATTCTTTGTATACAATGATCCTCATCTTACTAATGATGAAAGCAAGACTCTCAGGTTGGGTGTGGTGGCTCAAGCATATAGTCCCAGCACTTTGAGAGGCAGAGGTGGGCAGATCACTTAAGCCCTGAAATTAGAGACCAGCCTGGGCAACATGGTGAAACCCCATTTCTATGAAAATACAAAATTAGCTGGGTATAGTGGTGTGCGCCGGTAGTCTCTGTTACTTGGGAGGCTGAGGTGGGAGAATCACCTGAGCCCTGGGAGGTCGAGGCTGCAGTGAGCCATGATCATGCCCGTGCATTCCAGCCTGGACAAAAGAGCAAGACCCTGCCTCAAAAAAACAAAAAAAGAAACGGGAGAGGTAGAGAGAGAGAGAGAGAGAGAGAGAGAGAGGAAGGAAGGAAGGAAAGAAGGAAGGAAGGAAGGAAGGAAGGAAGGAAGGAAGGAAGGAAGGAAGGAAGGAAGGAAGGAAGGAAGGGAGGGAGGGAGGGAGGGAGGGAGGGAGGGAGGGAGGGAGGGGAAGGAAGGAAAGAGAGAGAGAAAGAAAGAAAGAGAGAAAGAAAGGAAGGAGAAGAGGAAGAGGAAAAGGAAAAGAAGAAAGTAGGAAAGAAAGAAAGAAAGAGAAAGAAAGAAAGAAAGAAAGAAAGAAAGAAAGAAAAGAAAAGAAAGAAAGAAAGAAAAGGAAAGAAAAGAAAAAGAGAAAGAGAAAGGCCGGGCTTGGTGGCTCAGGCCTGTAATCCCAGCACTTTGGGAGGCCGAGGTGGGCGGATCACAAGGTCAGGAGATCGAGACCATCCTGGCTAACACGGTGAAACCCCATCTCTACTAAAAATACAAAAAATTAGCCAGGTGTGGTGACAGGTGCCTGTAGTACCAGCTACTCAGGAAGCTGAGGCAGGAGAATGGTGTGAACCTGGAAGACGGAGCTTGCAGTGAGCCAAGATCACACCATTGCACTCTAGCTTGGGCAACAGAGCAAGACTCCATCTCAAAAAAAAAAAAGAAAGAAAGAAGGAGAAAAGAAAGAGAAAGAAAGAAGGAAAGAAAAAGAAAGAGAAAGAAAGAAAAGAAAAAGAAAAGAGAGAGAAAGGCTCTGAAAGGACATGTGACTTGCTCAGGGTGACACAGCTCGTAAGCAGCAGAGCAGGGATAGAACTCAGGGTCTTTCTCCAGAACTCAGCCTGAGCATTACAGAGAAAAGTGTGAGACACAGAGTCTCAAAGGTGTAGGCTCCTGAGCCCCACTTCTGACCTGCTGAGTTCAGGCTTCAGACGTGGGGGTTGCCCCTTCAAGCTGCACCACCCTCCCACCCCCGCCCCAGCCTCCTTCTTGCTCCGCTTCCTCAGTCCACCCTACACTGCCTCCAAATTAGGGGATTTATTGCCTGGCCAGCGTTTTAGAGCCCACTGCACCGGACCACCGGCTCCCACCCCCCAAGTTTCTCAGGCCCTGAGCGTCTCACCCTCTGGTCTTTGCCTTTGAGTCCCCTTTGTCCTCTGTACATTCCCCAAAAGGGTGAGGCCAGACAGAAAAACACAGAAATGAATGGCCGGGAATTTCCAGCTTGAGGCTGAATAACAGGTGCCCGGAAGGCATGGTGTATGTGTGTGTATTGTGTGTATGTGTGTAGTGTGTGTGTGTGCATTATGTGTATGTGTGTAGTATGTGTGTATATGTGTAATATGTTTGTATATGCGTGTATGTGTATTGCATGTGTGTAGTATGTGTAGTATGTGTGTAGTGTGTGTGTGTGCATTGTATGTGTGTAGTATGTGTGTATATGTGTTCAGTGTATGTATGTGGTATGTTTGTATATGTGTGTATGTGTATTGCGTGAATGTGTGTAGTGTGTCTGTGCATTGTGTATATGTGTGTAGTATGTGTATATGTGTGTAAGTGTATTGTCTGCATGTGTGTAGTGTATGTATGCATTTGTTTATGCATATGTGTGTAAGTGTATTGTGTGCTGTGCATATGTGTGCATTGTATATATGTGTAGTGTGTATATGTGTGTAGCGTATGTATATATGTGTTTGTGTACGTGTGTATGTGTGTACTATGCATGTGTGTGCATTGTGTGTATGTGTGTAGTGTGTGTATGCATGTGTTTATGTGTATGTGTGTACACATGTGTATGTGTGTACTGTACGTGTGTGCATTATGTGTGTATGTAGTATATATGTGTGTATCCATGTAGTGTATGTGTGCATGTGTTATGTGTGTGTATGCATGTGTACATGTGTATGGTGCATGTGTGTGCATTGTGCATATGTGTAGTGTATGTATGAGTGTGTGTAGTTTGTATATGCGTGTGTTTATGCATATGTGCGTATATGTGTGTTCTGTGTGTATATGTGTGTGTGCTCTGCATGTGTGTGTCTGTGTGTGCGCACATGCCCAGCTCCTCCCAGATTTACACAAGCACATAAGCCCTCAGGAGACCATCCATGCTCTGTTCTTTTCTGCTCAGTCATGTGCTTTCCTGGATAAATAATGATTCAGCTGCAAAGACTTAAGAAAAGATCTACTGCCAGGCTGGCTTTCCTGAACTGGCAGCAAAGTTCAACAGCTGAAACCCATGCAGGATCTCTTTAATCGTGCCAAATTGGGGTGGGGAGTGTGCCTCTGAACCCAGGAGAATTCCAGAGCAGCGCATGTTTTGAAGAGATGCTCCTCTCTTAACTTCAGGGGATCCTGTTGTCCCCAGAGGCCAGAATAGGATTATTTGCAATGAGTAATTTCTAGCAATGCAGGAGCAAAGCATAACATGGGACTCTCTGGCTGCGTGACTTTGGGCAGGTTACTTAACCTCTCTGGGTCTTGGTTTTCTCTGTTGTAAAATGGGAATAATAACAACTCATCTCAGGGGTGAAGATATCATGAGATGATCCTTAAACACGTAGAAAAATGACATTCCCATAGCGAGCTCTCAGTAAACAGACCTATGATCATGCAATAGATGCTTCCAAAGGGTTTGAAATAGCCTATTTATATTTGATTTTGTTATTGGGTACCCAAAGAAGACTATGGAATTATAAGATATCTATAAAGAAATGCAGTCTTCTTGGTTTTCAGTAAAGTAGGCTGAAGAAATATTATAGTGTCATTAAGGAGATCAGGATAATTTGTGACTGAGTGCAGTGGTTCACACCTCTAATCCTAGCACTTTGGGAGGCCGAGGCAGGAGGATTACTTGAGGTCGGGAGTTTGAGATCAGCCTGGGCAGCATAGTGATATCCTATATATACAAAAAATAAAAAATCAGCCGGGCATGGTGGCACACATCTGTATTCCCAACTATTCAGGATGCTGAGGCAGGAGGATTGCTTGAGCCAGGAGTTCGAGGTTACAGTGAGCTATGATTGCACCACTGCACTTCAGCCTGGGTGGCACAGCAAGACCCTGTTTCTAAAAATAAATACATAAATTGATTAATTAAAAATAATCGTCTGTAATTTGCATAATTTTTCCCTAAGCCCATAGATGCTCTTCAAGTTGATGTAACTTTTCTAAATTACTTTTGAACTTGGTGCTCTTGTTTGAATATGACTCCCAAAAGTTTGTGTGTTGGGAACTTCGTCTCCGACAGCGGCAGTGTTGAGAGGTGGGATCTTTCGAAGGTGATTGGATCATGAGAACTCTGCCCTCATTAGTGAATTAATCCATTCATGGATTAATGGGTTATTGAGGGAGTGGGTTAGTTATTACAAGAGTATGTCTATTATAAAAACCAGTTTGGCTGTCTCTTGTGAGGCCCCTCACCATGTGATACCCTGCCCTACCTTGGGACTCTCTGCAGAGGCCCCATCAGCAAGATGGTTCTCACCGGATGCAGCCCCTTAACCTTGTGCTCTCTAGCCTGCAGAACTGTAAGAAACAAATTTCCTTTCTCCATAAATTGCCCAGTCTGTGGTATTAAGTTAAGCAACAGAAAATAGGCTGAGCTACTTGGCAAGGTCAAAATGCACAAATCTCAACTAATTAATTGTTGACTAGCAAGCTGACTTGGGACAGAAAGGAAAGGCTGTTTGCTTTCAAGAACTTGGTGACTGGAGTACTCAGTTTCCTGAATATTTCTGGCTTGCTGCCTCCTGAGAGGGGACTGCTCTTCCTGAGCCTTTTGGGGTTTTGGTGGGGGTCAAATGACCAGTTCTGGCCAGTGAGCTGGGAGTGGAAGCAGCGTGTGTCACACAAGCTTCAAGCATTTAATTGCTGATGGAAGACCTATCAGAGCTTTCAGTACCTCCAGCATGGCATCTGGCAACACTCCAGAAAATGGCTGGGCTCCAGAGTGAGTGTGACTCAGAGCCTCCAGCCACGAAAAGAGCCTCAGCTAATCTATGTCACGCAGTGTGAGGAAGAAATAAAACCTTTGCAGTTTAAGCCACAGACAGTTTGAGGATATTTGTTATTGCAGCATATCCTAGCCCATTCTGATGGATACAGCATCCAGGAAGAAAAAATATGATTGCTTGGACTCAATAGGCACGACTTGTCAGTAATCTGCATGATGCTATTAAAAACTTGAAAACACCAGGCGCAGTAGCTCACACCTGTAATCCCAGCACTTTGAGTGGCTGAGACAGGTGGATCGCTTGATCCCAGGAATTTGTAACCAGCTTGGGCAATGTGGGGAGACCCTGTCTCTACTACAAACACAAAAATTAGCTGGATGTGGCGGTGTGCATCTGTAGTCCTGTTCCAGCTACAGGGATTAAAAAAAAAAATGAAAGGAAAAAAAAAGCTTGAAAACAAGTTGGGTGTAGGTGGCTCACACCCAGTGCTTTGGGAGACTGAGGCAGGAGGATTACTTGAGTCCATGAGTGGACAGTAGCCTGGGCAACATAGGGAGAGCCTGTCTCTACAAGAAAACAAAAAACAAAGAAACAAAACAAACAAACAAAACGAGTGTGGTGGCATGTACCTGTAGCTCCAGCTACTGAGGTAAGGGGATAGCTTGAGCTTGGGAGGTTGAGGCTACAATGAGCCATGATCGTGCTGCTGCACTCCAGCCTGGGCATCAATATGCTTTTAGCTGGCTCTCCTCTTCATCTCTTCATTCACCCTTTTTGCAGATGCGGGGAGGTCACCCTCAGCATGGGCCACTGTCTATGGTGTCTATGGATTTATCTGAAATTCTCACTGAGTAGAGTTGGAAAGAGGAAACTCTTGACAGTTTCTCTGAAATACATTGGTGCTCGAGAGTTTTAATGTCTCGGATGTTGTGATGGTTAATGATGAGTGTCAACTTGATTGGATTGAAGGATGCAAAGTATTATTCCTAGGTGTGTCCCTGAGGGTGTTGCCAAAGGAGATCAACAATTGAATCAGTAGACTGGAAGAGGCAGACCCACCCTCAGTCTGGGTGGACACAATCTAATCAGCTGCCAGCACAGCTAGAATAAAAGCAGACAGAAGAACAAGGAAAGACTGGACTGGCTTAGCCTCCCAGCCTACATCTTTCTCCCGTGCTGGATGCTTCCTGCCCTCGAACATCAGACTCCAAGTTCTTCAGCTTTGGGACTCAGGATGGCTTCCTTGCTCCTCAGCTTGCAGACAGCTTATTGTGGGATGTCACCTTGTGATCATGTGAGTCAATACTCCTTAATAAATTTCCCTTTATATATATACATCTATCTTACTAGTTCTGTCCCTCTAGAGAACCCTGACTAATACAGATATGCTTCAGCAGACAAGGAAGTAAATAGGGAAAAGAACAGTAACATTATCCAGCCTCACCTCATCGCCAGCTGATCTGGGTCTGCCAGTTTTGCAAGCACTCCTAAGCCCAGAAGCCAAACCAGGGTAACCTGGGCCTGCAGGCACAGGAATCAGGTGTTTAGGCACAGCTCTAGGGACCAGCAAGGGCAGTTTCTGTGTCTTGGGTTCCCTGGAGGATTTCCACAGGTCAGCTGGCTTTTCCCTCATCCTCCTACTGCCAGCTCCCATCCTTCTCACCGTCTCCCAGCACTTTTGTCCACAGACTTTTTTTTTTTTTTTTTTTTTTGAGATGGAGTCTTGCTCTATCACCCAGGATGGAGTGCAGTGGCACAATCTTGGCTCACTGCAACCTCCGCCTCCTAGGTTCAAGTGATTCTCCTGCCTCAGCCTCCTGAGTAGCTGAGTTTACAGGCACACACCACCACACTCACCTAATTTTTTTGTGTTTTTTGTTTGTTTGTTTGTATTTTTAGTAGAGATGGGGTTTCACCATGTTGGCCAGGCTGGTCTCGAACTCCTGATCTCGGGTGATCCACCTGCCTTCCAAAGTGCAGATTCTTAAAGTTTTTTTTTTTTTTTTTTTTTTGAAACAGTTTTTGCTCTTGTTGCACAGGCTAGAGTGCAATGGCACAATCTTGGCTCACTGCAACCTCTGCCTTCTGGGTTCTAACAATTCTCCTGCCTCAGCCTTCCAAGTAACTGGGACTACAGGCTTGTGCCACCATACCTGGCTAATTTTTTGTATTTAGTAGAGACGGGGTTTCACCATATTGGGGGGCTGGTCTCACACTCTTGACCTCAGGTGACCTACCCACCTTGGCCTCCCAAAGTGCTGGGATTGCAGGTACCAGCCACAGCACCCAGCTGATTTTCTTTATATTTCAAGTCAGTCTTCTCTCTGTCTGAGAGAACTTACCTCTTCACTATTCCCCTGGCCAACTTCTATTCATCCTTTCTCTCAGCTTGGATGTCACCTCTTCCAGGAGACCTTCCCTGACTTCTGAGTTTCAGGAAGGTTTCCTGCTGGGGGATTCATGGTCCCTGGGGTCTTCCCTCATAACCCTCACATGACCTGGCTATATCTGCTTGCCCTGCTGTGTTTCTGTAAGATCTGTGAGGGAAGGCATGGATGTGTCCCGTTCCCCTTTGTGACCCAGTGACCGCTGCAGGTCCTGGAAAGGGTAAAGAGGGGAAAGGCCAGAGCCCACCCATCTGTGTCCTTTGACACTCCTTGTGCCATGCCCCTTTCCAACTGATGGAAAGCCCACTTTGTCCTTGTGGGGCGCTGCATTTCAAGGAATTTCCCGGTGGGAAATATTTAACTCCCTCAAAGGACTGTCAGAGACTAAAAGTGATCATCTGTGATGTGTTCAAGTCACTCCTGAGCCCCTTGAATCCTCCAAATGCTACCGAGTAACGGACTTGCTGCTTGGCATGAGTACAAGCCAATATTATAGCACCACTTTTTTTTTTTTTTTTTTTTTTTTTTGAGACGGAGTCTCGCTCTGTCGCCCAGGCTGGAGTGCAGTGGCGCGATCTCGGCTCACTGCAAGCTCCGCCTCCTGGGTTTACGCCATTCTCCTGCCTCAGCCTCCTGAGTAGCTGGGACTACAGGCGCCCGCCACCACGCCCGGCTAGTTTTTTGTATTTTTAGTAGAGACGGGGTTTCACCGTGGTCTCGATCTCCTGACCTTGTGATCCGCCCGCCTCGGCCTCCCAAAGTGCTGGGATTACAGGCGTGAGCCACCGCGCCCGGCAGCACCACTTTTTTGAAAAGAAAAAGCTTTATTCCAAGTCACCTGGCAAGACAGAAGACAACACTCAAATCTGCCTCCCGGATTCCTGGGTAGGTCAAGTTTTTAGGGCACTGCTAACTAGTCCCAGGGATGCCGATGCAGCTGGTTGCCACACTGGTGGTGCTAACGATCAGGAGGTGGAAGTTTTCTCTGCACCCAGTCAGGCTACATGACACGCAGTTTTGGCTCCATGCTATCTGTAACAACTTAAGCAATGGTTAATTGGTTTGAGCTGGTCCCGTGGTTATGCAATCACCAGCACATCCTGGCCAAGACATTGTCCCCAGGCATGGCCAGAATCTCCAGGAAGCCTGGACTGGGTCACACCCTGCTTGTCACCGAATCTCCCCAGAGGAGTGAGGAGGCGAGGGAGAATCTAGAAGCTCTGGACTGTCAGTGTGTCTAGACCACTCCGGCTCCTGCCGATGGGTGCATGGTCTCACTGACTTCAAGAATGAAGCCGCCAACCTTCGCGGTGAGCGCTATAGCTCTTAAAGATGGCAGGCCCGCCTTGGCCTCCCCAACTGTTGGGATTACAGGCGTGAGCCACTGTGCCTGATCCAACACAGACCTTCTTCTCATGAGGTTCACTGTCCGCATGACATCCCTGTGAGCCTTTGGATGGGTTTTCTCACTGTCATCCCTGTCACAGCTCAAAGATGAGCTCATGCTCATAGTGTTACCAAAACACCAGGTGTGCGGTAGGTCCTGCTGCTCCCTGCCCAGAAAGCCAATCGCTGAGACACCAAGTATTGCCAAGGAAGACTTTAATCAAATGCTGCAACCAGCAGATGGGAACTCAGTCTGAAATCCATCTCCCTGACTGACTAAAACCAGGGGTTTATACAGCAGAGAACAAATGTAACAATGTATAAGAGAACAGGAACTAGACCGGGGCAAGGAAGCAATCATGGTGAATGAGGGAGTCTGGAATCTGGTACAGTGAGCTGGTGGGTTTCAGTTCTTTGATACCTTTTTTTTTTTGAGAGATCCAACGGGTCATTACTTGAGGGAGGAACTCAGATAAAACAAATATAAGTTTCAAGCTTTAAGACCAGAAGGGTCAATTTCCATGTTTGTCCAAAGAACAGTGTATGGGAGTATTGGCCTGTTTCCATCTGAGCCCCATTTTCCAGATGGGAGAGCAAAGGCACAGAGAGATTCAGAAATTTACCCAAGCCGGGCACCGTGGCTCGCGCCTGTAATCCCAGCACTTTGGGAGGCTGAGGCAGGTGGATCACCTGAGGCCAAGAGTTCCAGACCAGCCTGGCCAACATGGGGACACCCTGTCTCTACTAAAAATACAAAAATCAGCCATGTGTGGTGGCGTGTTCCTGTAATCCCAGCTACTTGGGAGGCTGAGGCAGGAGAATCACTTGATCTTGGAGGCAGAGGTTGCAGTGAGTCAAGACCGCACCATTGCACTCCAGCCTGGGCGACAAGAGCGAGACCCCATCTCAAAAAAAAAAGAAACCCAAAGTCACACACGTAGTAACTAAGCCAGCAGGCAACCTCACTTCAGATATCCTTCTTCTTCTTCTTTTTTTTTGTAAATTGTGGTATAGTTGGTGTGTAGAATAGCATACAATGATGAAAAGAAAGAACTATACATTTGGCCTGTATCAACACAAATGACACTGTCAGGTGTAATGCCGCAAGATGTGGAAATATAGATATAAGATGATGGTGTCGATATAAAGCTTAGAAATGAGCATGAACAGGCCCGGTGTGGTGGCTCATGCCTATAATCCCAACACTTTGGGAGGCTAAGGCAGGAGGATCACCTGAGGTCAGCAGTTTGAGACCAGCCTGGCCAACATGATGGAACCCTATCTCTACTAAAAATACAAAAATTAGCTGGGCATGGCAGTGTGCCCCTGTAATCCCAGCTACTCAGGAGGCTGAGGTGGGAGAGTCGCTTGAACCCTAGAGGTAGAGGTTGTAGCGAGCCAAGATCGCGCCACTGCAGTCCAGCCTGGGAAACAGTGCGAGACTCCGTCTGAAAAAAAAAAAAAAAAAAAAAGAAGGATGGAAATGTGCATGAACAATGGTATATATTTTGCTTAAGGACATACACACATGAGTTAGTGAGATGTGAAGAAATGCGTGGGACTAATGGCTGCCAAATTCTGTTCCTCTAGTGCATAGAGGCTGTGATTAGGGGAGGAAAGCGGGGCTCAGTGACGTGGTAATACATCTGTTAACCTGTTGGTGGGTACAGGAGTGTGGTTAGCAACGCTGGTGCCCTACCCAGGCCCCACTCCTTTTGGTTGATTTTACTTTCAATCACTCTCCCGGGCCCCTCCGAGGAATCTGGCTGAAGCTGCCCGCCGGGGACGTCACCTGAGGTCACACCCTTGCTGGGCTTTCACCCCTTCTCTGTCTTTACTCCTCCACTTTCCCACTACTTCCCCAGGGAGCACATCCTTAATGAACTCAACCTGAGACAATGGAGAGAGCCCAGTCACCCATAAGCTGAGAGGGCAGAGCCCAGGCAAGGCAGAAAGGAAGGCGGACCCTATCGTTAGCCAAGTGTGGTTGAGGTGAAAGCCCCACTGTGCGGAGGGACAGACACAGCTCAGAGGGCAGCTGAGGTGGTGGTTCCTCCCTGCAAAGGACTCTCTAGGGACTCCTGCTTCCCCGGTCTGGGGCCTGCTCAGAAGTGGCCACATCCC